>NC_056461.1:1202500-1550000 GCF_018296145.1 Oncorhynchus tshawytscha
TTGTAAACATTAAACATTCACCACTATGAACAGGGCTAGACCGCCTCCCATCCCAATCATGCCCCTTCAAACCACAAGGTCTTCGAGTAAATAACAGTTTTGACCGAATTTCCTTCCCATTGCAACTAATTGTCACGCATTTTTGCATTAGACCTAATTAGTGATTGCAATGATGCTAGCAAAGCATCCCAGACCAGGCTATGGTTAATGTTAGGGATTTACGCTAGTAACATAGAAATGCCTGGACAAACGCCGGACATCTTCTCACTTATTCTTGCTACGTCTTACAATGATAATTCCCCTATTCTTGTTAAACCTCAACTTGCCCTCCACACACACACACACCTGAATCAGCCACTGCCGTCCGCTACATAGGACCGCTTTATTCCCATTCATTTACAGGAGATGGAGGCCACATTTGCTCAAGAGACTAATAAGGCACTGTTCTAATATCCACTCTAACATACCTCGTAGAGTGAAGCAATGTATTGGTCATGTATTAGGTTTGCAAGTGGCATGCTAGTATGGATATTGGAACGTTGAATAACTATAGTGCAGTTGGAGAAGGGAGAGTGGGAGGGCGGGACAGTGGGACATAATGTGGAAGAGCAAGAGTGTAGAAGATTGGGAGAGAGAGAGAGTGGAGAGTGAGAAAGCAAAACAGGGAGAGAGGGAGAATGAAATAGAGAAAGGTGGGTAGAAACAATATAAGAGCGCAACTGGCATCGCTGCCTCAGCAGACAGTAGATAGTAATTGGAAGGTTTATCCAAAGGCAGCCGTGTAAACAACAAGCGACAGTTAGAGCCACGATGATAAAAGTCGGTATTGTGACATTTCTCTATGAGGATGAGTTATGTTTGTTATACTGCACGGCTGCAACTAGGCCTTTTGGTTGCATGTGTGGCTGAGGAGTATTTTAACATTTGCTGCTCATATTACGGACCACACTACGGACCACAATTCTCATCAATGGAGCGATTTTTCAAGATGCAGTTGGCATGGGATCTCTCTTCTCTCTCCCTTTGTTCACTCATCTGCTGTACTGTATCAGGTGTACAGATGGGGGGGTTGTGTGTATGGTGTATATTATTGTCTGTGTTAGCGTATATGCATCTTTGTGGCTTTATGTGTTGGCAGCATGATGTGTGCGTGTCGGTCTGCATCTGTGTGTGTGTGTCAATGCCAAAAACACTAGGCCTATCCTTTTAAAGGCCAAGACTCTTCTGTTACATTGGTGATACATTGGTTGTATCACAATGCCTGTCATAAGGTCTACAAGCCCAAGTAGATACATTGGTTGTTCAATTTTACAAGGCCTTGTCGCCAAATGACAGCCCTGTTGTTTTTTCGAGAACTGTGTATGCGTGGTGTGTGTGTGTGTCTATCTCCACTCGATGCTAGGTCAACAGGCTGCCCCAATGCTGCGCCTGCACCGCATCCCAATTTGTCCAATTTGCGCTGATGCAATCAAAGTGATCCCGAGCTGTAGTGACCCTTGCGTGGCATACGGCCCCTACAACTGACAATCAATGTGTTCTGCATGATTTAGGGCCATTTGCATTCCTCTTGTCGCTCGTGTTAAGCCCATCCACTGACCACGGAAACTGGCTATTTATGATACGAATGAAATCTACCCTTTACACATACAGGGAGACATTCACCCTCTGCTGCCCCAGGGCATGTTTTGTTTGCAGAGCTCCCGGCTCTTTCAGCTGGAAGACTGCACTTATTCAGTGCTTTATTGAGCAGAAAAAGGAAGCCAAAAGAAATTGAGTAACGCCATGCCAGGCAGGCTGATGTGCAAGCGCTGTAGTCAGAAATGGAATTTGTTCCAATCGCTTGAAAGTGAGACTAGGGTGACTCCTTTTTTTCCACATTTTATCTGAAATCATCACATACCCCAACCACCCAGTCCCCCTTTTGGCGAAAGCTTTCTGGCATTTTTATCCCGTCGCCAATTTGTTAGTCCTCGTCTGAGACGTTGCCGAGGCTTGGACTCCACAATTGCTGCCTGTATTGCTGCCTGGACTCTGTACTGCTGCCTGGAGGTAGTTACCCCTAACCACAACAGTTTTATCTCAATATCTTCATTCAAAGACTCAATCATGGATTATTTTACTGACAGTTGAGGCTGCTTTGAATGATATATTGTTGTCTCTACCTTCTTGCTCTTGGTGCTGTTGTCTGTGCTCAATAATGTTTCTACCATGTTTTGTGCTGCTACCACATTGTGTTGCTACCATGTTGTGTTGTCATTAGAGGTCGACCGATTAATCGAAATGGCCGATTAATTAGGGCCGATATCAAGTTTTCATAACAATCAGAAATCTGTATTTTTGGGGCACCGATTTGGCCGATTTAAAAACATTTTTTAAAGTAAAATTATTATTCTTTATTTTTTTACACCTTTATTTAACTAGGCAAGTCAGTTAAGAAAACATTCTTATTTTCAATGATGGCCTAGGAACGGTGGATTAACTGCCTTGTTCAGGGGCAGAACGACAGAATCCCCGAGCTGACATGGTAAAAATCTGTCTTGCAACCTTACAGTTAACGAGTCCAACACTCTAACCACCTGCTTTACATTGCACTCCACGAAGAGCCTGCCTGTTACGCAAATGCAGTAAGAAGCCAAGGTAAGTTGCTTGCTAGCATTAAACTTATCTCATAAAAAACAATCAATCATAATCACTAGTTTTCTACACATGGTTGATGATATTACTAGTTTCTCTAGCGTGTCCTGCGTTGCATATAATCGATGCGGTGCGCATTCGCGAAAAAGGGCTGTCGTTGGTCCAACGTGTACCGAACCATAAACATCAATGCCTTTCTTAAAATCGATACACAAGTATATATTTTTAAACCTGCATATTTACTTAATATTGCCGGCTAACATTAATTTATTTTAACTACGGAAAATGTGTCACTTCTCTTGCAACAGATTCAGGGTATATGCAGCAGTTTGGGCCGCTTGGCTCGTTGCGAACTCTGTGAAGAGTATTTCTTCCTAACAAAGACCGCCAACTTCGCCAAACGGGGGATGATTTAACAAAAGCGCATTCGCAAAAAAAGTACAATTGGTGCACGACTGTACCTAACCATAAACATCAATGCCTTAAATAAAATCAACACACAGAAATATATATTTTTAAACCTGCATATTTAGCTAAAAGAAATCCAGGTTAGCCGGCAATATTAACCAGGTGAAATTGTGTCACTTCTCTTGCGTTCATTGCAAGCAGACTCTGAGCTTTGGGAGGCACCAGCAGGCTCGTAAGCATTCATTCAAACAGTACTTTCACGCGTTTTGCCAGCAGTTTATCACTTCAAGCCCATCAACTCCCGAGATTAGGCTGGTGTAACCGATGTGAAATGGCTAGCTAGTTAGCGGGGTGCGCGCTAATAGCGTTTCAAACATCACACGCTCTGAGATTTAGAGTTGTTGTTCCCCTTGCTCTGCAAGGGCCGCGGCTTTTGTGGAGCGATGGGTAACGCTGCTTCGTGGGTGGCTGTTGTCGATGTGTTCCTGGTTCGAGCCCATGTAGGAGCGAGAAAAGGGACGGAAGCTATACTGTTACACTGGCAATACTAAAGTGCCAATAGTCAAAGGTATATGAAATAAAAATCGTATAGAGAGAAATAGTCCTATTATTCCTATATTAACTACAACCTAAAACTTCTTACCTGGGAATATTGAAGACTCCTGTTAAAAGGAACCACCAGCTTTCATATGTTCTCATGTTCTGAGCAAAGAACTTAAATGTTAGCTGTCTTACATGGCACATATTGCACTTCTACTTTCTTTTTTTGCACTTCCAACACTTTGTTTTTGCATTATTTAAACCAAATCGAACATGTTTCATTATTTATTTGAGGCTAAATTGATTTGATTGATATATTAAGTTAAAATAAGTGTTAATTCAGTATTGTTGTCATTGTCATTATTACAAATAAATGTAAAAAAAAAGAAGAAAAGACTGATTAATCGGTATCGTTTTTTTTTGGGGGGGGGGGTCCTCCAATAATCGGTATCGGCGTTGAAAAATCAAAATCGGTAGACCTCTAGTTGTCATGTGTTGCTGCCTTGTTATGTTGTTGTCTTAGGTCTCTCTTTATGTAGTGTTGTCTCTCTTGTCATGATGTGTTTTGTCCTTTATTTATTTAATATATATATATATTTTGTTTATTTAAAAAATGTTTTTATTTTTATTCTATACCTATACACAGTGGGGCAAAAAAGTATTTAGTCAGCCACCAATTGTGCAAGTTCTCCCACTTAAAAAGATGAGGCCTGTAATTTTCATCATAGGTACACTTCAACTATGACAGACAAAATGAGAAAAAAAATCCAGAAAATCACATTGTAGGATTTTTAATGAATTTATTTGCAAATTAGGAGGTGTCAGGAGACACTGTGGCCCCATCCGATGATACCCTCGGACAGGGCCAAACAGGAAGGATATAACCCCACCCCCTTTGCCAAAGCACAGCCCCCACACCACTAGAGGGATATCTTCAACCACCAACTTACCATCCTGAGACAAGGCCGAGTATAGCCCACAAAGATTTCTGTCATGGCACAATCCAAGGGGGGGGGGGGTGCCAACCCAGACAGGAAGATCACATCAGTGACTCAACCCACTCAAGTGACGCACCCCTCCTAGGGACGGCATGAAAGAGCACCAGTAAGCCAGTGACTCAGCCCCTGTAATAGGGTTAGAGGCAGAGAATCCCAGTGGAGAGAGGGGAACCGGCCAGGCAGAGACAGCAAGGGCGGTTCGTTGCTCCAGAGCCTTTCCGTTCACCTTCCCACTCCTGGGCCAGACTACACTCAATCATATGACCCACTGAAGAGATGAGTCTTCAATAAAGACTTAAAGGTTGAGACCGAGTCTGCGTCTCTCACATGGGTAGGCAGACCATTCCATAAAAATGGAACTCTGAAAAATTGAGCTCTATAGGAGAAAGCCTTGCCTGCAGCTGTTTGCTTAGAAATTCTAGGGACAATTAGGAGGCCTGCGTCTTGTGACCGTTGTCGTGTCATGACACCGTAGCGTACGTGTAGGTATGTACGGCAGGACCAAATCAGAGCGATAGGTAGGAGCAAGCCTATGCAATGCTTTGTAGGTTAGCAGTAAAACCTTAATCAGCCCTTGCCTTAACAGAAAGCCAGTGTAGGGAGGCTAGCACTGGAGTAATATGTTAATTTTTTGGGTTCTAGTCAGGATTCTAGCAGCCATATTTAGCACTAACTGAAGTTTATTTAGTGCTTTATCCGGGTAGCCGGAAAGTAGAGCGTTTGCAGCCATCCACTTCCTTATATCTGAAACACAGGCTTCTAGCGAGGGCAATTTTGGGGCTTCACCATGTTTCATTGAAATGTACAGCTGTGTGTTATCCGCATAGCAGTGAAAGTTAACATTATGTTTTCGAATGACATCCCCAAGAGGTAAAATATATAGTGAAAACAATAGTGGTCCTAAAACGGAACCTTGAGGAACACCAAAATGTACAGTTGATTTGTCAGAGGACAAACCATTCACAGAGACAAACTGATATCTTTCCGACAGATGAGATCTCAACCAGGCCAGAACTTGTCCGTGTAGACCAATTTGGGTTTCCAATCTCTCCAAAAGAATGTTGCGATCGATGGTATCAAAAGCAGCACTAAGGTCTAGGAGCACGAGGACGGATGTAGAGCCTCGGTCTGATGCCATTAAAAGGTCATTTACCACCTTCACAAGTGCAGTCTCAGTGCTATGATGGGGTCTAAAACCAGACTGAAGCATTTCATGTACATTGTTTGTCTTAAGGAAGGCAGTGAGTTGCTGCGTAACAGCCTTTTCAAAAAAAATTGAGAGGAATGGAAGATTCGATAGGCCGATTTAGTTTTTAAAATATTTTCTGGTTCAAGGTTTGGCTTTTTCAAGAGAGGCTTTATTACTGCCACTTTCGGTGAGTTTGGTACACATCCGCTGGATAGAGAGACGTTTATTATGTTATTATATTATTATTATTATTAGGATCGAGGGAAAGATGAACGGAGCAAAGTACAAAGAAATCTTGGAAGGTTCACCTTCCAACAGGACAATGAACCTAAGCATAAAGCCAAGACATTTCAGGAGTGGCTTCCTGGACAAGTCTCTAAATGTCCTTAAGTGGCCCGAACTTGATCTCAATCGAACATCTCCGGAGAGACCTGAAAATAGCTGTGCAGCCACGCTCCCCATCCAACCTGACAGAGCTTGAGGTGGTGCATGGACTGCCCACACATGGCAAATAAAAGTTACTCCCGTTCACATCCATAAACTGACCATGTGTGCACCCTAAAAATATAATTAGCAGCCTTCACAGATCTGGGTTGTGTGCTGCTGTTGAGTGGATATTGTCCCGGTAGAAGGTGAGCACAGACTAGGGCTCATTAAATGTGTGGCTAGCCCCCTGGAAAGTATTCCTCAATTTAGCCAGGTGTATCAGGCCAAATCGAACTCCTGCCTTGTGAAGGTGGGTTTTCACATATTTATATGCAGTTCTGCATCTTGCAAGGTCTGCCGAGTAATCTGGGAAGATATGGATCCGCTTGCCATTGTAGTTCAGCTGTCCTCTTTTTGGTCTGGAAGTAATGTTGGCAGACCAGCATTGCTCTGGGAGGGCTACCAGGCTTGGGTTTTGCCGCTAGAGTGCGATGCGCCCTGTCGTTGACTGGGGGCCTGTCAAACGTCTCTCTGCCGAGGACGTCTTGCAGGAAAGAGGCCCTTCCGTCCCTTCTGGGATTCCTTCCACACTTATGTTCTGTCTCCAGGAACAGTTTTGCTGTTCATCTAGACTAACCTTTAGCTTCACGTTCTCGGAGGTAAGCTCGTCGTTTTTGGTCTCCAATTTGGTAATCTGCTTATCGATGTCGGTCAACGATGTTTCCATATCTTTTATTTTTGGGGTTTGTGTTTCTATAGAGGTTTGTAGTGTCGTTATAGTTGACTGCACTTCTGTCATAATTTCAGCTCATAGGCTTGACACAGGGAACGAAGTTCGGTCATGAAATCAGAGCATAGTGTAGCCATTTCTGCGCGGATGGTGATTAGCATCTCCATAATGTTAGCATCCGTCATCTTGTTGCTAGTCTTCGTCATGTCTTCTTGTTTACCATTTTGTCTCGTTTTCCCGGTTCCAGACATATCCAAGAATGCCACCCAAATGTTGCTAGATCCAGTAGATCCAAAAGGTTAAGAACCAAAAGGTTCATAAAAGTATCAACCCTTAGTGGAGAGGCCTCGGAACACGTCTTTTCGTAGCCTTTTCGTAGCCATGTTGAAACCTCACTGCATCGATGGCAATTTGAATGCACAGAGATACAGTGACAAGATCCTGAGGCCCATTGCCGTGCCATTCATCCACCGACATCACCTCCTGTTTCAGCATGACAATGCACAGCCCCATGTCACAATGTCACAAGGATCTGTACACAATTTCTGGAAGCTTAAAATGTCTGTTCTTCCATGGCCTGCGTACTCACCAGACATGTCACCCATTGAGCATGTTTGGAGTGCTCTGGGTCGACATGTACGCCAGCATATTTTAGTTCCCGAGAATATCCAGCAACTACATAGAGCCATTGAAAACTAGTGGGATGATTATATGACGTGGAAAATGACACGTCACTTTCATGACTCCAATCTCAATTTTATGTAGTTTATTGTGTACGGTACATGTCCATGCACAGGATAGAATGATGAGAGGAATTATATGTCGGGCTAGGACTATGCACATTCTGACCCCACGTCGATAGTTTCTCTTCTCATGATCGACACGATTTCTAAGGATGTCAGGGCAACAGAAAAAGAGCTTCTACTTCACATGGAGTCAAGGCAATCCTCTCTCTGCCCCAGCATGCATTTTCAAGTTGATGGGGAGACGGGTATTGGGGGTATTTAATGTGCTTGTGAGTGTAGTGTAACCTAGTTCAAAACATTACACCCCCAATTGTGTTTCAGGTTTTTTCACCCTGTTTCATCAGTCTTTCTTGTGGTCCTGTAAAAGCACCTATTATCATTAATAGATCATAATTGGAGTGCTCCTATTTGTGGGCAAACAAAGAAGCCTCCATTTGACAAACTGCAGAGACGGAGGAAGTGGTTTTCATTGCTGATTGAGAACTTTTCTGAGTCTTGGGAGCAAAGACTAACGCCCATCTACTAAGGATGATTAGTGAGTTCAGATACATCCATTCAGACACTCTTCAGTCCGACACCTAAAAAAAGCCCATTCCATCACAAAAGACACCTGACCAGGAGATTGAACTCCAAGAGAAGAACATAATTTAAAAAAAGATGAAAGGAAGCTAACTGCAGCTCCAGCCATCAGCCCTGTCCAGACCAATCATAACAGAAAAAGAAAAGGGTGTATAACACACGACAGCCGTCGATAAGACCATCTGCATTTTTTAAAAGGTATCCCGGGCGCTGCGAGACCTCCCTGGTCCTTTTTCATCTGCCTGTGTTTAATTGTGCTCTTTGTAAAGGGGAACACATTTGCAGCCTTGGTCTGTGTGTTCTAATAGGGCTGCTGCTGGGTGAGCAGAGGTGGTGGGGAACGAACGGGGGACTTTTCCGCCAACTGCAGACAGGGGTCTCAGAGGACTGTGAATAAGGTAATTAAGGAGAGAAAGCCGGCACTGGGGATTGTGGAAACAGGAGAAAACATCCACATGAAGGTGAGGAATCAAACAACGAGACCATTCTTGGTGTGTGCGTATGCAGATGCGTGTCACACAAGTGCACACACAAGTGCACAAACAAAAATACACACAAGCGCATAAGAGTGTGGACAGAAATCCTTTTGCACGTCCGTATATGAAAGGGAGGGATCTAGCGTCTGACCGTGTCGAGTGCAAAACACCATTGTATGTGATTAGTGTATGTGATTAGTGCTTAGAGATTTTTGAGGTCGGTTCAGTTTCGGTTCGACAATTAAAAAATAATGTTTTTTGATTTCGGTTGAGATAATGTTTTGGGACATTGAATGCACTATGCATTATGGGGTTGACTGCTATAACAATTAATACAAGTCCCGTGATGGTAGTGACCACCCATCACTGCTTATCACTTTTTAAACATCATTTATTCACTTTACTTTAATCAAATATTTGTTGTATTTGATGACTTTATTATTTCGTTCCAAGTCATCATATAGCGCTGCTGCCTATTCTGTCTGACAAAATCCCCATTTGAGTATTTCTTCAAAGTAAATAAGGCATACTTTTATGACTGCTGAATACTAACTATGAATCACTCTTAGATTATGTATTTTCAGGCTCACGAAGCAACTGCTTTCTATCCCTCTCGATCCTGCATTCATTCTCTCAGTCTGTCTGCTCCAGACAGAACAAGTTTAAGCCTGCGCGCAATGGATTACGGTCATTGTAGTTAACTACCATTTTTGCACTAAACTATGTAGAATATTGGCCTGTTGGAAACTACAACTCCCTACTACATCACACAGTCCAGGCTTCTAATCTCTACAGAAACTGCACATCGAAAAACAGAACAAAATGGAATTCAAATAATTGAACCGACCTCGGTCAATTAGTTGTTTGAAGCACTAATGTGAATACAACTGCTTCCATTAATCATGCACACTTAGCCACAATTCCGTGACCATCTACAATGCACATTGCACATACAGTCAAAGCGTCATTAGAGATTGGAGAGATTGAATCTGAGCCAGTATCTCAAGGTTCATCCTGATCTTTGTGACAGTTCACAGTATAATGTTTTCAGTGTAATTTTAAATGACTAAAACCAAAAATAAAGTATGTAGAAAATCTAAAAGAACAACTTTACCAGTCAAAAGTTTGGACACGGCTACTCATTTAAGGGTTTTTCTTCATTTTTACTATTTTACTATATATATCAATACTATGAAATAACTCATATGGAATCATGTAGTAACCAAAAAAGTGTGAAAGGGGCAGCTGATTTTTTTTTTAAATCACCTAATGATTGTGCTTGATTGAGCATGGATCACTCCCAAAAACATTTATTCATTAACTTTTTGTCAAACACTCAAATATTTTAATTGTTCTCCTAGATGCTTCTACATTTATACTTAGGAGCACATCATGTACTTGTAAAAAATGTCAGCATACAGCCCTGAACTATAATGTCAATATGCCTTGTCCATTGCTGTTCTGGTTAGTGTTTATTGGCTTATTTCACTGTAGAGCCTCTAGCCCTGCTCACTATACTTTATCCAACATTTCAGTTCCACCACCCACACATGCGATGACATCATCTGGTTTCAATGATGTTTCCAGAGACAATATCTCTCTCATCATCACTCAATACCTAGGTTTACCTCCACTGTATTCACATCCTACCATACCTTTGTCTGTACATTATACCTTGAAGCTATTTTATCGTCCCCAGAAAACTCATTTTACTCTCTGTTCCAGAAATTCTAGACAACCAATTCTCATAGCTTTTAGCCGTACCCATAGCCTACTCATCTGTTCCTCTGGTGATGTAGAGGTGAATCCAGGCCCTGCAGTGCCTAGCTCCACTCCTATTCCCCAGGCGCTCTCTTTTGATTACTTTTGTAACCGTAATAGCCTTGGTTTCATGCATGTTAACATTAGAAGCCTCCTCCCTAAGTTTGTTTTATTAACTGCTTTAGCACACTGCCAACCCGGATGTTCTAGCCGTGTCTGAATCCTGGCTTAGGAAGACCATCATAAATTCTGACATTTTCATCCCTAACTACAACATTTTCAGACAACAGAACGGCCAAAGGGGGCGGTGTTGCAATCTACTGCAAAGATAGCCTGCAGAGTTCTGTTCTACTATCCAGGTCTGTACCCAAACAATTTGAACTTCCTAATTTTAAAAATCCACCTCTATAAATACAAGTCTCTCACCGTTGTCGCCTGCTATAGACCACCCTCTGCCCCCAGCTGTGCTCTGGACACCATATGTGAACTGATTGCCCCCCATCTATCTTCAGAGCTCGTGCTGCTAGGCGACCTAAACTGGAACATGCTTAACACCCCAGCCATCCTACAATCTAAGCTTGATGCCCTCAATCTCACACAAATGATCAATGAACCTACCAGGCACCACCCCAAAGCCGTAACACGGGCACCCTCATAGATATCATCCTAACCAACTTGCTCTCTAAATACACCTCTGCTGTTTTCAACCAAGATCTCAGCGATCACTGCCTCATTGCCTGCATCCATAATGGGTCAGCAGCCAAACGACCTCCACTCATCACTATCAAACGCTTCCTGAAACACTTCAGCGAGCAGGCCTTTCTAATCGACCTGGCCGGGGTATCCTGGAAGGATATTGATTTCATCCCGTCAGTAGAGGATGCCTTGTTATTTTTTTAAATGCCTTCCTCACCATCTTAAATAAGCATACCCCATTCAAGAAATTTAGAAGTAGGAACAGATATAGCCCTTGGTTCTCTCCAGACCTGACTGCCTTTAACCAATACAAAAACATCCTGTGGCGTTCTGCATTAGCATCAAACAGCCCCCGTGATATGCAACTTTTCAGGGAAACTAGAAACCAATATACACAGGCAGTTAGAAAAGCCAAGGCTAGTTTTTCAAGCAGAAATTTTCTTCCTGCAACACAAACTCAAACAAGTTCTGGGACACTGTAAAGTCCATGGAGAATAAGATCACTTCCTCCCGGCTACCCACTACACTGAAGGTAGGAAACACTGTCACCACAGGTAAATCCCCTATAATTGATAATTTCAATAAGCATTTTTCTATGGCTGGCCATGCTTTCCACCTGGCTACCCCTACCCCGGTCAACAGCACTGCACCTCCCACAGAAACTCACCCAAGCCTTCCCCATTTCTCCTTCTCCCAAATCCAGTCAGCTGATGTTCTGAAAGAGCTGCACAATCTGGACCCCTACAAATCAGCCGGGCTAGACAATCTGGCCCCTTTCTTTCTAAAATTATCTGCAGAAATTGTTGCCAACACTATTACTAGCCTGTTCAACCTCTCTTCCGTGTCGTCTGAGATTCCCAAAGATTGGAAAGCAGCTGCGGTCATCCCCCTCTTCAAAGGGGGAGGCACTCTTGACCCAAACTGCTACAGACCTATATCTATCCTACCCTGCCTTTCTAAGGTCTTCGAAAGCCAAGTCAACAAACAGATTACCGACCATTTCGAATCCCACCATACCTTCTCCGCTATGCAATCTGGTTCCAGAGCTAGTCATGGGTGCACCTCAGCCACGCTCAAGGTCCTAAACGATATCTTAACCGCCATCGATAAGAAACAATACTGTGCAGCCGTATTCATCGACCTGGCAAAGGCTTTTGACTCTGTCACCACATTCTAATCGACAGACTCAACAGCCTTAGTTTCTCAAATGATTGCCTCGCCTGGTTCACCAACTACTTCTCTGATAGAGTTCAGTGTGTCAAATCGGAGGGTCTGTTGTCCGGGCCTCTGGCAGTCTCTATGGGGTGCCACAGGGTTCAATTCTCGGGCAGACTCTCTTCTCTGTATACATCAATGATGTCGCTCTTGCTGCTGGTGAGTCTCTGATCCACCTCTACGCAGACGACACCATTCTGTATACTTCTGGCCCTTCTTTGGACACCGTGTTAACAACCCTCCAGGCGAGCATCAATGCCATACAACTCTCCTTCCCTCTGGCTTCAGGTAATCTACAAGACCCTGCTAGGTAAAGTCCCCCCTTATCTCAGCTCGCTGGTCACCATAGCAGCACCCACCTATAGCACACACTCCAGCAGGTATATCCCTCTGGTCACCCCCAAAACCAATTCCTCCTTTGGCCGCCTCTCCTTCCAGTTCTCTGCTGCCAATGACTGGATGGAACTACAAAAATCTCTGAAACTGGAAACACTTATCTCCCTCACTAGCTTTAAGCACCAGCTGTCAGAGCAACTCACAGATTACTGCACCTGTACATAGCTCATCTATAATTTAGCCCAAACAACTACTTCTTTCCCTACTGTATTTATTTAGCTCCTTTGCACCCCATTATTTATATCTCTACTTTGCACATTCTTCCACTGCAAATCTACCATTCCAGTGTTTTACTTGATATATTGTATTTACTTTGCAACCATGGCCTTTTTTTTGCTTTTACCTCCCTTATCTCACCTCATTTGGTCACATTGTATATAGACTTATTTTTCTACTGTATTATTGACTGTATGTTTGTTTTACTCCATTTGTAACTCTGTGTTGTTGTATGTGTCGAACTGCTTTGCTTTATCTTGGCCAGGTCGCAGTTGTATATGAGAACTTGTTCTCAACTAGCCTACCTGGTTAAATAAAGGTGAAATAAAAATAAGAAATAAGCCATATCACTCAGCATTTTGTGGCAGTGCAGGCACATTATTGATTTGATGTTCAGTTGCTGAACTGTTTATCTGTTTTAACTAATGTATCTAAATGTTTCATTTGAACAAATATTGGTTTGAAGACCGAGGTCACAAAAATGAAATGAAATTAAGAAATATACCCTATTACTTCTTACTACACTGAACAAAAATATGAATACAACACGTAAAGTGTTGGTCCCATGTTTCATGAGTTGAAATAAAAGATGCCACAGATGTTTTAAGGGGAGTGTGCAGTAAGCATTCTGACTGCAGGAATGTCCACCAGAGCTGTTGCTAGAAAATGTAGTTTTCATTTCTCTACCATAACGTTGTTTTAGAGAATTTGGTAGTACATCCAACCGGCCTCATAACCGCAGACCACGTGTAACTTCGCCAGCCCAGGACCACCTCATCCAGCTTCTTCACCTGCAGGATGGTCTGAGACCAGCGACCTAGACGGCTGATGAAACTGGGGGTTTGCACAACCAAAGAACTTCTGCACAAACTGTCAGAAACCTTTTTAGGGAAGTTCACTGTGTGCTCGTTGTCCTCACCAGGGTCTTGACCTGACTTCACTTTGGCGTCGTAACCCACTTCATTGGGCAAATGCTCACCTTTGAAGGCCACTGGCACTCTGGAGAAGTGTGTTCTTCACAGATGGTTTCAACTGTACCGGGCAGATGGCAAACAGCGTGTAGACAGCGGCCGGCAGGGATATCCTTGTCTCATCGCGCTCTAGCGACTCCTGTGGCGGGCCGGCCGCAGTGCACGCTGACCAGGTCACTAGGTGTACGGTGTTTCCTCCGACACATTGATGCGGCTGGCTTCCGGGTTGGATAAGCGCTGTGTCAAGAAGCAGTGCGGCTAGGTTGGGTTGTGTTTCGGAGGACGCATGGCTCTCGACCTTCGCCTCTCCCGAGTCTGTACGGGAGTTGCAGCGATGAGACAAGAGACTAGACACTACCAATTGGATACCACAAAAATTGGGGAGAAAAACGGGTAAAAAGAATGTTGATCTGTACTTTACAATCTGTAGAAACTATGAGAATAGAAAGGTTCAGTACTTTTGTTAAGCATCACAGCACAGTTGAAAAATATATGGAATATAGAAATCCAATATGGATGGTGATAAGAGATAGATGGGAGGGGTTGAATGGAGCTGAAGGGTGGGACTAATAACGACAAGATAACGAATGTAAAACATACGGGTCTGTAAAATGTATATAGGTTCAGAGCTGTTGTGAAATAGCTCAGTTCCAAATATATGGCAAATAGATATCAAACTGGATGGACATCGGAAATAGAGGAAACACCTCCAATTGACTCATGATGTCAATTAGCCTATCAGAAGCTTCTAAAGCCATGACATACTTTTCTGGGGCATAGTCAACTTAGTGAATGTAAACGTCTGACCCACTGGAATTGTGATACAGTGAATTATAAGTGAAATAATCTGTCTGTAAACAATTGTTGGAAAAATTACTTGTGTCATGCACACAGATGTTCTAACCGACTTGCCAAAAGTATAGTTTGTTAACAAGACATTTGTGGAGTGGTTGAAAAGCAATTTTTAATGACTCCAACCTAAGTGTATGTAAACTTCCGACTTCAACTGTAGATATACAATACCAGTCAAAAGTTTTAGAAAACCTACTCATTCAAGGGTTTTGTTTATTTTTACTATTTTCTACATTGTAGAATAATAGTGAAGACATCAAAACTTTGAAATAACACACATGGAACCATAAAAGTGTTAAACAAATACAAATATATTTTATGTTTGAGTTTCTTCAAATAGCCACTCTTTGACTTGATGACGGCTTTGCACTCTCAACCAGCTTCACCTGGAATGCTTTTCCAACAGCCTTGAAGGAGTTCCCACGTTTGCTGACCACTTGTTGGCTGCTTTTCCTTCACTCTATGGCCCAACTCATCCTAAACCATCTCAATTGGGTTGAGGTGGGGTGATTGTGAAGGCCAGGTCATCTGATGCAGAACTCCATCACTCTCCTTCTTGGTCAAATAGCCTGTACACAGCCTGGAGGTGTGTTGGGTTATTGTCCTGTTGGAAAAGTAAATGATAGTCCCACTAAGCCCAAACCAGATGGGATGGCGTATTGCTGCACAGATCTGTGGTAGCCATGCTGGTTAAGTGTACCTTGAATTCTAAATAAATCAGTGTCACCAGAAAAGCATCCTCACACCGTAACACCTCCTCCATGCTTTTCTGTGGGAGATACATAGGCAGAGATCAGCCGTTTACCCACACCGCGTCTCATGAAGACAAGGCGGTTGGAAACAAAGATCTCCAATTTGGACTCTAGACCACCGGTCTAATGTCCATTGCTTGTGTTTCTTGGCCCAAGCAATTCTCTTCTTATTATTGGTGTCCTTTAGTAGTGGTTTCTTTGCAGCAATTCGACCATGAAGGTCTGATTCATGCATTCTCCTCTGAACAGTTGATGTCGGTTACTTGAACTCTGTAAAGCATTTATTTGAGCTGCAATTTCTGAGACTTGTAACTCTAATGAACTTAGCCTCTGCAGCAGAGGTAACTCTGGGTCTTCCATTCCTGTGGCGGTCCTCATGAGAGCCAGTTTCATCATAACGCTTGATGGTTTTTGCGAATGCACTTGAAGAAACTTTCAAAGTTGTTGAAATGTTCCATATTCATGTTTTAAAGGAATGATGGACTGTCATTTGAGCTGTTCTTGCTATAATATGGACTTGGTCTTTTTTCCAAATAGGGCTATCTTCTGTATACCCCCCATACCTTGTCACAACACAGCTGATTGGCTCAAACACGTTAAGAAATAATGAAATTCCACAAATTAACCTTTAAGAAGGCACACCTGTTAATTGAAATACATTCCAGGTGACTACCTCATGAAGCTGGGTGAGAGAATGCCAAGAGTGTGCAAAGCTGTCAAGGCAAAGGGTGGCTATTTTAAGAATCTCAAATATAAAATATATTTTTGATTTGTTAAACACTTTTTTGGTTACTTCATGACTCCATATGTGTTATTTCAAAGTTTTGATGTCTTCAATATTATTCTACAATGTAGAAAATAGTAAAAATAAAGAAACTCTTGAATAAGCAGATGTTATAAAACTTTTTAGTAGTGTATATATTGGCAGTGTATATATTTACCCTCAAAATATATGGGGGATTGGAAATGATACAGACAATTACATTAATGGAAGCAACAATCTATCGGCAATACTAAAGCTGATCCCCTCCCTAGCAGATGATCAAAAAAGAAAAGGAAAAGACAAGTGCATTTAGTTTTCATCTCTCATTGCTGAGAGCCAGCCTACTATTGTTGGAGTGGAGGGATGGCTCACGGTTAAGCTGGATTGTGAGTTAAAGCTACCCCCAAGGCTTAGCCCCTCAGGGAGGCCTTGTGCAATATCCTGTTAGAGCGCTATGCAAATCTGCTCTGTTCTCCCTCCTGAGCAGGCGACTGGCAGCAGTGGGCTCTCTCACACACACACGGATGCCCCCTCATCTCTTCTTTCCCACCCTCATTCTGCACAGTCCAAACTAAAGTCGCCATTCAGATTTTCCCTTGAAAACATGAAGAACTTCCCCCGATTGGCCGCAACTTTGTTCAGATAATTTTTCCTTTGATCGTTTGCTTGAGCCTCCTTGTAGTCTGGTTTCCGTGTTTGTGACCCATGCCCTGAGTTTTACAGGTCTTGGTAGCTCTCAGGCTAGATGCTTGGAGCTTGTGTCTTGACTCTTGATATCAAGAGTTATTTCCAAGTACAGGTTTTGTCAAGTGATCTTTGACAGTACACCTCTTCCTTTGCCCTGCATTCGTGACTGCTATTGCTTGTGTTTTCTGTCCAGATATTAGATCATGGGTGTGACTCAGTTCTATAAGGTGGTGTAGAATTGCTTTCACCTGTCCTGCTCAATTGCAAATGAAGGAAAGCAGATTAAATGCTCCAATGCGTCACAAACCTCAACCTACTTTGTGTGCTTTATCCCATGTCCATGTCTCTTTCTCAATTGCTAAAGCTTCCGTCTGAGAACTGTCGCTCAGTTGATCATAGAAGGTAGCAGCATCCAAGTATGCAGTGCAATGATACCACATAATGTCTATATGCACAAACCAATACACTTTTCATCCACTAATGCTCAAGGCTTTCTCAGTGGAAAGCCCTCCTTCACTTGAGTATTGAACACAGCAAGTGTTTTTACTCAGGGATTTTTTGCACCATTAAATCATTCTTGGCTGGGCATCATCTGGGTTGAGGGATTTTTAAACGTAGTCCTCGTCCTTTCCAAATGATCCGAACAACCATGCCATCACCACTTGTGTTTTTCCAAAGTGCTTGGCGTTCCCAGCCGTGCCAAAAAACCTAGTGCGTTATTAAGCAAAGTCTTTGGGAGCGAACACCCATGACATCAGTTTTAGGTGGAAGATCAGGATCAACTTGAGCATGTAGGCACTGCTCGCCTATATAAGCCTCCCAGCCGTTGCTTTGAGGAAACGTGTGGATTTTTAAAATGTCCCTTATCCGTCTTTTAAACCCATGCGGTCTCAAACGATGACAGCCTGTGCCATTGTTTTTAGAGACTGGCCAAGTGGGGGGAAACCACAGAGCCAGCCGTACATACACTCACACAGTCACACTCACTCTCCACTGTGATATTTTTTACACAGATGTATTTTGAGGAGTAATGACGGGGAGAGACAAGGGGGTACTACCTCCTTCCCACCCAAAGCCTCCCCCCTTGCTTCCCAGAGCTCCCCCTCACCCCTCCCCTCAAGCTGCTCAGAAGGCCATGCCAGCTGCTGCCCTTGCTGTTGCACCTTGTTGAGACCTGTCGCCTGGCAACTGTCGTCAGGTTTGGGCCACAGCAGAGCTGAAGGAGCACTCCGGGGATCCGTCACCATTCACTCCCTAACACCACCCTGCTGAATCCCCCTCCCCGAGAGAACCCCAAGAGGAAGCACTCAGCAAAGGGCAGGAAGTTTTATGCCGGTCTTGAAAAATAATGGGCCCATTATTATTAGAATATTAAAAAAATTACGAGTGAGAAAGATCATTAATTTAGTAATTGAAATACTTGCTCAAGTCCTTTATAAATATAATAATATCCGTCTGTGTTGTTTTGACCCATAGTTCAAATGGACTTGGCGCTCCGGTACCGCTTGCCTTAGCAGAGCGGTGACTGGAGTCTTTGACAATTTCTTGGGCCTTCCTCTGACACCCCTTAGTATATATGTCCTGGATGGCAGGAAGCCCCAATGATATATTGGGCTATACGCACTACCCTCTGTAGCGCCTTACAGATGGATGCCAAGCAGTTGCCATAGCAGGTGGTGATGCAACCAGTCATGCTTTCGATGGTGCAGCTGTAGAACTTTTTGAGGATCTGCGGACCCATGACAAATATTTTCAGTCTCCTGAGGGGGAATAGGTTTTGTTGTGCCCTCTTCATGACTGTCTTGGTATGTTTGGACCATGATAGTTCGTTGGTGATGTGGACACCAAGGATCTTGAAACTCTCGGCAGCCCCGTCGATGTCAATGGGGGCGTGTTCGGCCTGTCTTTTCCTGTAGTCCACGATCAGCTCCTTTGTCTTGTTCACATTGAGAGAGAGGTCGTTGTACTGGCACCACATTGCCAGGTCTCTGACCTCCTCCATATAGACTGTCTCATCGTTGTCAGTGATCAGGCCAACCACTGTTGTGTCGTCAGCAAACTTAATGAGGGTGGTAGAGACGTGCATGGCCACGCAGTCGTAGGTGAACAGGGAGTACATGAGGGGGCTAAGGAAGCACCCTTGAGGGGCTTTCTGATCCTCAGTGTTGAGGATCAGCGTGGCAGACGTGTTGTTACCTACCCTTACCACCTCGGGGCGGCCGTTAGTAAGTACAGGGTCCTTAGCTTTGTGGTCACTATGGTGTTGAAAGCTGAGCTGTAGTCAATGAACAGCATTATCACATAGGTGTTCCTTTTGTCCAGGTGAGAAAGGGTGATGTGAAGTGCAATTGAGATTTGCGTCATCTGTGGGTCTGTTGGGGCGGTTTGGAATTGGAGTGGGTCTAGGGTTTCTGGGATAATGGTGTTGATGTGAGCCGTTACTAGCCTTTCAAAGCATTTCGTGGCTACAGACATGAGGGCTATGGGGTGGTAGTCATTTAGGCAGGTTACCTTCGCTTCCTTGGGCACAGGGACAATGGTGGTCTGTTTGAAACATGTAGGTATTACAGACTTGGACAGGTTGAAAATGTCAGTGAAGACACTTGCCAGTTGGTCCGCACATGCTGATTATCCCTCTGAACAGGTATCTTGGAGATTGTATATCTTGATTAGTTTCTTTTAATGTCTACTAAGTGCAGTGTTATCCTAGCTATTTTGTCTCTGAATTTAAGGATTTAGCAGCACCCATCTCATCCCCTTTGACAACCCTAAAAAAGCCTCTCTGTACGATACCTGCACTCTATCCACCTCCACACAGACCTAGTGATTTAAGTGGAGCTGCTGCGGAGGGTTTGGGGAATTGTTACCTGCTTGCGAGCAAGGTTAGCAGTCCTCTGTTGACTCAATTTGTGGAGGAGGGTGGTAGTGCCTCGGTCCCAGAGCCCTGGGGGATTAGGCCCAGATCATTGGACAGATCACACACACATCCATCCCCATCTCTGGGGTCCCCTGCCTTCCACTCTCTTCCTAGCACAGGCTATAGCGCAAACCAACCCTATTCCTCTCTATTTACACAGGGTGGGAGGAGGGAAGAAGGGATGAGAAAGCACAGAAAGAGCCATTAATCATATAGAAAAATTGAAGTGTGGAATATTGTTTTTTTTTTGGAGGGGAGGCTTTTGCCTATCACCAGATTGCTCGAGCAAAAACAATGATTTTTACATGTTTTTATGTTAGATGCTTTTCAGGTCCATCTTCCCAGTAGCATTTAGGCCAGTGTTCCTCAGTCCTGGTCCAGTGGATGCAAAGCATGTGCAGGTTTTTCTTACCTCAGGGACTCCTGGGGTCCTGGAGGAGTCCTGGAAGAACTGCATTCTTGCCGTTCCTCCTTCTAATTTGTAGCACATATACACATACTTCTAATCCGGAAAAAGGCTGAAAGGGGTCTGGGCGGGGGTGTCAGTTGCCATAGCCAAACATGTAAATTAGGCAACAACAAAAAAGTACCCTAAAATCATTCCAATCCTGATTAAAATGCCATGGCTTTTTAGTGGACTGGATGGCTGGGTTTAGGACCATGTGGAGCATCGCTTGGAGAGCAGCTGCCAGCCTGCGTGCCTTTTGTCTCACTTTTAGAGAGCAGAGATGGGGCCAGTTTGTGTTGCTGGTCAGCTGATTGCTTTGACTTTGATGTTGGCATTTGAATTCGGCCTTGTTGTTGTAACCTGATAGTCAGGGGTTGATTGAGTTGGGATTTGGGAGGGTGGGGGAGCCCTCCTTTTTGGTGACCATTCGAAACCAAAAGCTATTTTATTGGTAGTAAAATAGTGGTTGTGATAGCTGTAGGACTAATTTATTTTGTCATTCATTTGCCTAGCAGGCTAGTGCAATTTTGGTTTCATGTATTGGTTGAATAACTTTGAATAACTAGCTATTTTGAACATTTCCCCAAAATACATGTCCTGTTTTTGGCTTTTAAGACAACAATAGGCTACAACAAATCAAATCAAATGTATTTATATAGCCCTTCGTACATCAGCTGATATCTCAAAGTGCTGTACAGAAACCCAGCCTAAAACTTCAAACAGCAAGCAATGCAGGTGTAGAAGCACGGTGTAAACAGGTGTAAACTCAGGTGTAAACTCCCTAGAAAGGCCAAAACCTAGGAAGAAACCTAGAGAGGAACCAGGCTATGTGGGGTGGCCAGTCCTCTTCTGGCTGTGCCGGGTGGAGATTATAACAGAACATGGCCAAGATGTTCAAATGTTCATAAATGATTAGCATGTTCGAATAATAAGAAGGCAGAACAGTTGAAACTGGAGCAGCAGCACGGCCAGGTGGATTGGGGACAGCAAGGAGTCATCATGTCAGGGAATCCTGGGGCATGGTCCTAGGGCTCAGGTCCTCCGAGAGAGAGAAGGAGAGAATTAGAGAACGCACACTTAGATTCACACAGGACACCGAATAGGACAGGAGACGTACTCTAGCAAAGGAGAAGTACTACAACAAATGTGCATTGTCATGCAGTGACAGAATGATAAGCCTCATTGAGGTAATGCAAATCCTTAATGATTACTTAGTTGGGCTAACTTTTTTACTTCTTGCTGTAGGCCTACTTCATCCTCATCCTCGGCCTGCATCCCTGCTTGTACATCTTCCTCAATTAAAATGTGATATTCATACAGGTCAATTTTGCTGGCAAAATGTCATTACATATGGCTAAGTTATTTAGCTATAGAGTGGATGTAGGGCTGTGTTTTCAAAAAATACACTGCTCAAAAAAATAAAGGGAACACTAAAATAACACATCCTAGATCTGAATGAATTAAATATTCTTAAATACTTTTTTCTTTACATAGTTGAATGTGCTGACAACAAAATCACACAAATATTATCAATGGAAATCAAATTTATCAACCAATGGAGGTCTGGATTTGGAGTCACACTCAAAATGAAAGTGGAAAACCACACTACAGGCTGATCCAACTTTGATGTAATGTCCTTAAAACAAGTCCAAATGAGGCTCAGTAGTGTGTGTGGCCTCCACGTGCCTGTACGACCTCCCTACAACGCCTGGGCATGCTCCTGATGAGGTGGCGGATGGTCTCCTGAGGGATCTCCTCCCAGACCTGGACTAAAGCATCCGCCAACTCCTGGACAGTCTGTGGTGCAACGTGGCGTTGGTGGATGGAGCGAGACATGATGTCCCAGATGTGCTCAATTGGATTCAGGTCTGGGGAACGGGCGGGCTAGTCCATAGCATCAATGCCTTCCTCTTGCAGGAACTGCTGACACACTCCAGCCACATGAGGTCTAACATTGTCTTGCATTAGGAGGAACCCAGGGCCAACCGCACCAGCATATGGTCTCACAGGGGGTCTGAGGATCTCATCTTGGTACCTAATGGCAGTCAGGCTACCTCTGGCGAACACATGGTGGGCTGTGCGGCCCCCCAAAGAAATGCCACCCCACACCATGACTGACCCACCGCCAAACCGGTCATGCTGGAGGATGTTGCAGACAGCAGAACGTTCTCCACGGCGTCTCCAGACTCTGTCACATGTGCTCAGTGTGAACCTGCTTTCATCTGTGAAGAGCACAGGGCGCCAGTGGCGAATTTGCCAATCTTGGTGTTCTCTGGCAAATGCCAAACGTCCTGCACGTTGTTGGGCTGTAAGCACAACCCCCACCTGTGGACGTTGGGCCCTCATACCACCCTCATGGTCACCATCTGCAGAACCACTTCCTTGCTAATTGCCTATAATTTTCACCTGTCTATTGCATTTGCACAACAGCATGTGAAATGTATTGTCAATCAGTGTTGCTTCCTAAGTGGACAGTTGGATTTCACAGAAGTGTGATTGACTTGGAATTACATTGTGTTTAAGTGTTCCCTTTATTTTTTTGAGTAGTGTATATAATGAGCACCCAGATTGTGCAACTACTGCGTAGGCAAGACAATATCTGACAGAGCCAAGCTGTCCCAGGGAAAAATGTGTGTGAGCTGTCCCCTCGTTGGCTACTATGTTACAATCAATATTCTTGGAGCTACCTTGTTGATACAATACTTCATTATATGCAGAATGTTTCCCTTCTTTGGAGAATAATGCAGACAATCAAATGCAAAAATGAGCAGGAAGCACAAGAGACAGTATGGTGGGAAGCGCAGGAGACAATGACACTGTCATGGTACACTGTACAGTTGAAGTCGGAAGTTTACATACACTTAGGTTGGAGTCATTAAAACTTGTTTTTCAACCACTTCACAAATGTTCATTCAGTCCCACCACACAGTATCAAATCAAATCAAATCAAATTTATTTATATAGCCCTTCGTACATCAGCTGATATCTCAAAGTGCTGTACAGAAACCCAGCCTAAAACCCCAAACAGCAAGCAATGCAGGTGTAGAAGCACGGTGGCTAGGAAAAACTCCCTAGAAAGGCCAAAACCTAGGAAGAAACCTAGAGAGGAACCAGGCTATGTGGGGTGGCCAGTCCTCTTCTGGCTGTGCCGGGTGGAGATTATAACAGAACATGGCCAAGATGTTCAAATGTTCATAAATGACCAGCATGGTCGAATAATAATAAGGCAGAACAGTTGAAACTGGAGCAGCAGCACAGTCAGGTGGAAGTTGAAACTGGAGCAGCAGCATGGCCAGGTGGACTGGGGACAGCAAGGAGTCATCATGTCAGGTAGTCCTGGGGCATGGTCCTAGGGCTCAGGTCAGTTGAAACTGGAACAGCAGCATGGCCAGGTGGACTGGGGACAGCAAGGAGTCATCATGTCAGGTAGTCCTGGAGCTCAGGTCCTAGGGCTCAGGTCCTCCGAGAGAGAGAAAGAAAGAGAGAAGGAGAGAATTAGAGAACGCACACTTAGATTCACACAGGACACCGAATAGGACAGGAGAAGTACTCCAGATATAACAAACTGACCCCAGCCCCCAACACATAAACTACTGCAGCATAAATACTGGAGGCTGAGACAGGAGGGGTCAGGAGACACTGTGGCCCCATCCGAGGTCACCCCGGACAGGGCCAAACAGGAAGGATATAACCCCACCCACTTTGCCAAAGCACAGCCCCCACACCACTAGAGGGATATCTTCAACCACCAACTTACCATCCTGAGACAAGGCTGAGTATAGCCCACAAAGATCTCCGCCACGGCACAACCCAAGGGGGGCGCCAACCCAGACAGGATGACCACAACAGTGAATCAACCCACTCAGGTGACGCACCCCCTCCAGGGACGGCATGAGAGAGCCCCAGTAAGCCAGTGACCCAGCCCCTGTAATAGGGTTAGAGGCAGAGAATCCCAGTGGAAAGAGGGGAACCGGCCAGGCAGAGACAGCAAGGGCGGTTCGTTGCTCCAGAGCCTTTCCGTTCACCTTCCCACTCCTGGGCCAGACTACACTCAATCATATGACCCACTGAAGAGATGAGTCTTCAGTAAAGACTTGAAGGTTGAGACCGAGTTTGCGTCTCTGACATGGGTAGGCAGACCGTTCCATAAAAATGGAGCTCTATAGGAGAAAGCCCTGCCTCCAGCTGTTTGCTTAGAAATTCTAGGGACAATTAGGAGGCCTGCGTCTTGTGACCGTAGCGTACGTGTAGGTATGTACGGCAGGACCAAATCAGAGAGATAGGTAGGAGCAAGCCCATGTAATGCTTTGTAGGTTAGCAGTAAAACCTTGAAATCAGCCCTTGCTTTGACAGGAAGCCAGTGTAGAGAGGCTAGCACTGGAGTAATATGATCAAATTTTTTGGTTCTAGTCAGGATTCTAGCAGCCGTATTTAGCACTAACTGAAGTTTATTTAGTGCTTTATCCGGGTAGCCGGAAAATAGAGCATTGCAGTAGTCTAACCTAGAAGTGACAAAAGCATTCAACAGAATATCTCTTTGTTTCTTGGGACCTAGAACAAGCATCTCTGTTTTTTTTCGAGTTTAATAGTAGAAAATTTGCAGCCATCCACTTCCTTATGTCTGAAACACATGCTTCTAGCGAGGGCAATTTTGGGGCTTCACCATGTTTCATTGAAATGTACAGCTGTGTGTCATCCGCATAGCAGTGAAAGTTTACATTATGTTTTCGAATAACATCCCCAAGAGGTAAAATATATAGTGAGAACAATAGTGGTCCTAAAACGGAACCTTGAGGAACACCGAAATTTACAGTTGATTTGTCAGAGGACAAACCATTCACAGAGACAAACTGATATCTTTCCGACAGATAAGATCTAAACCAGGCCAGAACTTGTCCGTGTAGACCAATTTGGGTTTCCAATCTCTCCAAAAGAATGTGGTGATCGATGGTATCAAAAGCGTCACTAAGGTCTAGGAGCACGAGGACAGATGCAGAGCCTCGGTCCGATGCCATTAAAATGTCATTTACCACCTTCACAAGTGCCGTCTCAGTGCTATGATGGGGTCTAAAGTAGAAGCCTCATTCAAATTTCTATAGACGGTTGACATCTAGTAGAAGCCCTAGGAAGTGAATCTTCATTCATATCCCAAGGGGATTTCAATAGGGAATGGGTTGAATATATACCAACCTAAGATTTCTCACTTCCTGTTTGGATTTGTTCTCAGGTTTTTGCCTGCCATATGAGTTCTGTTATACTCACAGACATCATTCAAACAGTTTTAGAAACTTCAGAGTGTTTTCTATCCAATACTAATATATAGATATATTAGCAACTGGGACTGAGGAGCAGGCCGTTTACTCTGGGCACCTCTGGGCACCTTTCATCCAAGCTACTCAATATGGCCCCTGCAGCCATAAGAAGTTAACAAGAAATGTGTGGAGTGGTTGAAAAACTAGTTTTAATGACTCCAACCTAGTGCATGTAAACGTCCGACTTCAACTGTATGTGGAATAGTTTTCATTCGTGGTCAGCTATTTTATTCACCAGTTACTTTCACGTTGATGTCAGCATTTGAAGTCGGACTTGTTAGCATGTATTAAGCATCTATTTCATGTTGCACCGCTCCACAAGTAAATGAGTCAATTTATGATGAGGTTGAGGAGTGATTGACATTGTACACACTTTTCCACAGACATTTAATATTGCGGTGATAATTAATGGCTGTGGTCATTTTTGCTGTTCCCCAAATACCATTTTCCAGTTTTTAAATTGTGTAGAAATGCAACAAATGAGCTTCAATTTCCCAAAAATGTGTCGGCTCTGAATTTGTGTTTCCTCAACTGTTGTGTTCTTGCAGTTTGCACCTGTTTCAGGTGGGAGCAGACATAACATATCTTTGTTATCACTTTATACTCAGATCTTTCTTTGTATTTCTCTTTAACTTTCATTTGACCTACTGTTCTTGATTGATTTGTTGACCTCAAACTGAAACTGTGTTTTCATGTGATGTGTTAATGAGGTCATACTGTAGTGTCACATGTATTGATTTGAGACTTCACATACTTTTGTGGGGGAGGAACTAAAGTGAGTCCTTAGACCTATCAAGTATGTGTGTACATTAGTGTGTGTGTTGACTCTAAAGCACTGCAAGAGGAAGTTCACTTGGAGCAGATTTTTGTGCAGAACCCTTCAGACAAAAGGGGGTCCTCTCTCAGCAACATTGGCCTCCCTCTATCCGAAGAGAAGGATGCATTTTTCATGGCCTGTGAAGTGAGGCAATCTCCTGCGCTCTCTCTCCTCTCTCTCTCTCTCTCATGTGGGCCAAAGGGCGTCTCATCTCTTCTTTTTCTACCGTCTTTTTAAAAACAGCTAACCATGCTATCCCTCCAGTGGATAACATCCGTTATTTTCTGTGTGTGTGTGTGTGTGTGTGTGTGTGTGTGTGTGTGTGTGTGTGTAGCTTGGTAAGGAATTCCAAGATTATTCCCAACTAAGCTGTTGTAGTTGTGAATTTCATTCTACTGTCAGGGATCTAAATGAACATTTGTCATTGATGGCACTGGTGCTCCCAACTTAAAGTTAGGAGCACAACATAAAACATAGGAGCACCAGAATATTTTTTTTGTTTTAATCGATTGAGATATAGCCTATAAGAATTCTAGCAAATGTTGAGCCCTACAAACTAATGTGTAACCCTGTAAATACATTTGTGTATCATTAAAAAGCTAACATTTTGAAACAAATGGGTTGAAAATGGCTTTGGGATTTGGGCTAACATAGTGGCTGTACAGTAACATGCTGTACATGACATCAGAGGTCTGGCGCTGCGCTTCACAGCGCTGTAATGGGTTTTGACTGGCAGCTGTTCTGAAGCGGGCGACAAGAAGTTGCCCCATCCCTCCCGGTAATTGGACAACTTTTGCAAATGTTTTGTTGTCTGAGTGAGGGAAATGCTGTAAATGAAGATGACTATGTATTTTGAAATATGGATTATAATGTATTTACTTTGATGTAATACCAGCAAGCCAAACACCTGTGAGTGTCATGTACAGTGTCAATGTTGATGATCACTATGTTTGATGTAATATTATGTCATGTACAGTGTCAATGATGATGATCACTATGTTTGATGTAATACCAGCAAGCCAAACACCTGTGAGTGTCATGTACAGTGTCAATGTTGATGATCACTATGTTTGATGTAATACCAGCAAGCCAAACACCTGTGAGTGTCATGTACAGTGTCAATGATGATGATCACTATGTTTGATGTAATACCAGCAAGCCAAACACCTGTGAGTGTCATGTACAGTGTCAATGTTGATGATCACTATGTTTGATGTAATACCAGCAAGCCAAACACCTGTGAGTGTCATGTACAGTGTCAATGTTGATGATCACTATGTTTGATGTAATACCAGCAAGCCAAACACCTGTGAGTGTCATGTACAGTGTCAATGTTGATGATCACTATGTTTGATGTAATACCAGCAAGCCAAACACCTGTGAGTGTCATGTACAGTGTCAATGTTGATGATCACTATGTTTGATGTAATACCAGCAAGCCAAACACCTGTGAGTGTCATGTACAGTGTCAATGATGATGATCACTATGTTTGATGTACATTTACAAGATGACATGGCGTCGTACCCTGGGTTGTTCTGAGCCAATGTTTGTTTATTGTGAAGAAAATTAGCTGCGGCACACGCAACCATTTCAATTCCCATAAGTATAGAGGGTTGATTACCCCGGCATTCATTTGCTTAAATCACTGAACATAACAGGCACTCGCTTATTAGAGACGGTCTTCTATTTGAGCCAGGCATCTATTTCCTTAATGCATACAGCTTTTGCTCATTTACATAGTTAATTATTTGATTCCAGCATTCACATCCAGCATTTTAATCAAGTTTTCTTAATTTCCTGCATTATGTTATCATTTACACACTGTATCACGTCCTTGGCAGAATAATTATTATCCACTTTGGCTGCATTTTTGTCAGTTCATACTTTTGCCACTAGAGGGTGATCAGCTGATGAGGTAGTGCCCTTGATGGGTTCTGTACTCCCGAAGTCGACTGTTTCTGTGCTTGATTAGACTAGCAGTTTTCAGCTGTTAGCAGCCAATGGCTAGCAGTTTCTTACCATTGTTTCCAGTAATTTAGCCTGTAAGTCTAGTGGCTGTGGTTAGTATTTAGTCATATATGCGACGAAAGTGGCTGCACTAGAGCCCTGACTGTATTAGCTTGTTCTTAATCGTGTACAATCAAACAACCGTATCCGTGGAAATGTAAATCCTGTATGCTTTCTTTCAAATGAATGAAATTAATAGATTTGATAGATCATCAAAATCACGGCTCATTGTCTTTAACTTTTGGCCCGCTCAAGTTCATTGCCTCTGAGCTAACCTGGGGTCGATCTAAAAGAAAACAAAAAATCTATTTTGGCACGGCATAAGGCTGTGGTCATTAGCCAAGCAGGAAACGCCCACACTCCTGTTTGATGCTCTGTCTCTGTCTGAGGTGGTGACACGTGTTGAGTGAGCACTACCTCAGTGCGGCGTCTTATTAATCATTTTGTTTGTGTAGATTCACTGACTTGTTTGTCAAAGACTACGTTTGCTTGACAAGTATTACACTATCTGGACTAACTCTCAATTACAGGAAAGACAACTTATAGTGTACAGTCATCCTAACGTGTGAGGGCGAAAGTAACATTTTGCAGTGATTCATCATTTTGCATATTGAACTTAAACAAACACTCAAATTATTCCTTACATTATCAGTGACATAATTAGTTTCTCACGACCGAAGACCATCCATCATTTGGAATTATCCTTAGCAAACACATCAGCCCTGTTGTTGGCAGCCACCCCCACTATATACCCTTCTCTCATTCATTAGCAACACAGTTAGCCCATCGAGTTGCCATTCAGTGTTTCTTCTGCCTGCCTATACAGCTGCCAGCTGACTCACACCTGAGATGCAGTGGGCAGATTGACCCCCAAATGAGGAGACGGGCTGGAATGTTAGACAGGTTTGACATGCAGGTAGCCAAGTGCTTAGACACACATGACACATCCGGCAGATAGTGAAGACATAACGTACCAGTCAAAAGTCAAAAGCAGCCAACAAGTGGTCAGCATATGTGGGAACTCCTTCAAGACTGTTGGAAAAGCATTCCAGGTGAAGCTGGTTGAGAGAAGAGTGTGCAAAACTGTTATCAATGAAAAGGGTGGCTACTTTGAAGAATCTTTATTTAACACTTTTTTGATAACTACATGATTCCATATATGTGTTATTTCATAGTTTTAATGGTTTCACTATTATTCTACAATGTAGATAACACAAAAAAATAAGAAACACTTGAATGATTAGGTGTGTCCAAGCTTTTGACTGGTTCTGGATGTCTGAGTTACCTCAGAATTACCTCAGACATTCTCACTCTTCTGACATGTAGCGGCAGTCAAGCCGCTGAATTTAGGACACAATGCTAATGCCATTTAGACATTTGGACCTAGAGGTTTATTTTAGTTGGCCTACTGATGTTTTCTTTTGGGGATGTCCTGAGTTCTCATATCATTTCTGAGTTTTCTAGTGTAAGATAGTTAAACCCCCAGTTTTTCAGAGTTTGAAAGCCGTTTCTCTGAATGAACTGTCTCTGAATTAGAAGCTTTTGTGGTGGTGTAGGGGCGCTGGAACCTGAATGTACTGAGCAGATCCCCAGTGTTTCAGTAATGTAGCCCACACGGCCACCCCTCCTCCACCCCTCCCACACGGCCACCCCTCCTCCACCCCTCCCACACGGCCACCCCTCCCCCCCCACCCCTCCACCCACCCCCCCACGCGGCCACCCCTCCCCACGGCCACTCCTCTACCCCTCCCCCACTGCCACCCCTCCACCCCACCCCTCCACCCCTCCCCCACACGGCCACCCCTCCCCACCCCTCCCCCCACAAACCCACCCCTCCACCCCCTCCCCACACGGCCACCCCTCCACACGGCCACCCCTCCCCCACACGGCCACCCCTCCCCCATACAGCCACCCCTCCACCCCTCCCCCACACGGCCACCCCTCCCATCTCCACCCCTCCCCACAGCCACCCCTCCACCCCTCCCCCACACGGCCACATCTCCCCCACCACCCCTCCCCCACACGGCCACCCCTCCCCCACACCCACCCCTCCCCCATACGGCCACCCCCCCCACGGCCACTCCTCCACCCCTCCCCCACACGCCACCCCCACGGCCACCCCCCACCAGCCACCCCTCCTCCACCCCCCCCCACACTGCCACCCCCACCACCCCTCCCCCACACGGCCACCCCCCACCACGGCCACCCCTCCCACGGCCACCCCCCCCCACAGCCACCCCTCCCCCATGGCCACCCCTCCCCACGGCCACCCCTCCACCCCTCCCCCACACGGCCACCCCCCACGGCCACCCCCCACACAGCCACCCCTCCACCCCCCCCCACACGGCCACCCCTCCCCCACACGGCCACCCCTCCCCCACACGGCCACCCCTCCCACGGCCACCCCTCCCCCACACGGCCACCCCTCCCCCACACCCCTCCCCCACTCCTCCACCCCTCCCCCACACGGCCACCCCCCCCACGGCCCCCCCCCCACACGGCCACCCCTCCACCCCTCCCCCACACTGCCACCCCTCCCCACGCGGCCACCCCTCCCCCACCGGCCACCCCTCCCCCACACGGCCACCCCTCCCCACGGCCACCCCTCTACCCCTCCCCACACGGCCACCCTCCCCCTCCCCCCTCACCCACCCACCCACCACGCGGCCACCCCTCGGCCACCCCTCCCCCACACAGTCACCCCTCCCCCACACACGGCCACCCCTCCCCCACACGGCCACCCCTCCGCCCCTCCCCCACACGGCCACCCCCCACACGGCCACCCCTCCCCCACGCGGCCATCCCTCCACCCCTCCCCCACACGGCCACCCCTCCAATGGAGAAATGGGGTTTAAATCCTCTACTTTTCCTCTTTTTTTTCTCCTGAAAAGGATGAGGATGGGGTTGGTGGAGCCTTGGTGGGGGGGTAGTAACACCTCCCTCTCTGGCCCCTAATCAGCCAGGCAGCCTCAGCTGCCCTCCTCGGATCCCCTGCCAGGGTCCCTATCATCCTCTGATCAAATATTAATGTACTCTACTCGGTCTGCTCACTAATCCAAAGCCAATTAATATTATCTGTCAATTATTTACAGATCCGGAGGTGCGGAGGCGATTCCCCGAGGACTACATCGACCAGGTTCGGAATGCATAATTAACTTCTTCTTTTCTCTCTCTTCCTCTTTCACTCCTTCCTTCCTTTTTCACCACTATTTATTCCTTTCTTTTGCCTTTTGCTTTATGTACCCCCCTTCTTTCAATTTTTTTCTCTCACTTTTCTTGGTCTATTTTGATTCTTGCTGTTTGATGTCGTCTTTCTTTGTGTGTGTGCTTATCGGCTCCTTTTATTTTTAAACGCCTGCCATTTTGGGGCCTTTTTTTATGGGCGCACTGTGGAAAATGGGACCGTTTGACCCCCTCTCTCTCTCTGTCTCTGTCTCTCTGTCTCTGTCTCTCTGTCTCTCTCTCTCTCTCTGTCTCTCTGTCTCTCTCTCTCTGTGTCTCTCTCTGTGTGTCTCTCTCTCTCTGTCTCTCTGTCTCTTTCTCTCTGTCTCATCTGTCTCTCTGTCAATTCAATTCAATTCAAGGGCTTTATTGGCATGGGAAACGTGTTAACATTGCCAAAGCAAGTGAGGTAGATAATATATAAAGTGAAATAAACAATAAAAATTAACAGTAGACATCACACATACAGAAGTTTCAAAACAATAAAGACATTACAAATGTCATATTATATATATATATATACAGTGTTTTAACAATGTACAAATGGTTAAAGACACAAGATAAAAAAATAAGCATAAATATGGGTTGTATTTACAACGGTGTGTGTTCTTCACTGGTTGCCCTTTTCTCGTGGCAACAGGTCAGAAATCTTGCTGCTGTGATGCACACTATGGAATTTCACCCAGTAGATATGGGAGTTTATCAAAATTGGATTTGTTTTCGAATTCTTTGTGGATCTGTGTAATCTGGGGGAAATATGTCTCTCTAATATGGTCGGGCAGGAGGTTAGGAAGTGCAGCTCAGTTTCCACCTCATTTTGTGGGCAGTGAGCACATAGGCCGCCGTGGCTCTCAAGAGAAGACAGGCTTTCTCAATAGCAAGGCTATGCTCACTGAGTCTGTACATAGTCAAAGCTTTCCTTAATTTTGGGTCAGTCACAGTGGTCAGGTATTCTGCCGCTGTGTACTCTCTGTGTAGGGCCAAATAGCATTCTAGTTTGCTCTGTTTTTTTTGTTAATTCTTTCCAATGTGTCAAGCAATTATCTTTTTGTTTTCTCATGATTTGGTTGGGTCTAATTGTGCTGCTGTCCTGGGGCTCTGTAGGGTGTGTTTGTGAACAGAGCCCCAGGACCAGCTTGCTTAGGGGACTCTTCTCCAGGTTCATCTCTCTGTAGGTGATGGCTTTGTTATGGAAGGTTTGGGAATCTCTTCCTTTTAGGTGGTTATAGAATTTAACAGCCTAATTCTGCTCTCTCTGTCTGTCTGTCTGTCTCTCTCTCTCTCTGTCTCTCTCTGTCTCTGTCTCTGTCTCTCTCTCCCTCTGAAAAACTACACTTCTACTGTGTACTGGGACACGACGGACACATGCAGCTTCATAAATGAATTGTGGCTCACAAAATACAAATAAAGCTAAATAATTAAACTTGACAACAAAACGTTCTTTGTTTTTGAGAAATTGCCTTTTTTTGAAAGAGAATAACTTTTTGTTGTTGTTGCTTTCTTGGTTTGTTTGTTTGAGAACTTTGTCTTTCTTCAGACAGCAATACATCTTTGTTGTTTGCGGTGTCTCCTGTTTCTGTGGCTTCGTATGTGACTTCGCCGAGGTAGGAAAGAGTGGGTGTCGAGCTCCTCTCCGTTGACTAATTGCGACGTCAGTCACCATAGCCATATGCTTCCTTGATATATTCATATTTAGCATATCTCTGAAATCTTGTCAGCCTGTATATTCGCACAAAAACAGAACTATTCTGTAGATATTTTGTTGTTTGCTTATTGCACAAAGGATTACATGCTGTTGCCTGTGAAAAGGTAATTTTGACTAGGAGGCTGCATGTTTTCACTAATTCAAAATGAATTCCTTTCATTTCTCAAGCATCCAGGGCTGTGTTAAATCAATGGCGTATTGACCTGGATCCTACGCATGTTACCATAGAGCTGTGCCCATAGAATCCTCAGAGGTAGCAACTGAAACTCATTGTCCTGTGAGCTCTTTAAAGAGACAAAATGCCAATCATGAATTCAGGTTGCCCTGTTAGTTGGGGGAAAAAACATATAAACCAAGAGGGACACATGTACACGTGCAGAAGAAAAGCAACATTCTTTGTTGTTAGTGGATGTTTCATCCCGGGCCACCTTTGTTCCGTAGTCCGTACCGTAAAGAATCTGCCACAAAAACCGGGCCTACGTTGCTAGTAGCTCTAGGAACGAATGGGGGAAAGAAAGGGATGGAGAGTGGGGGATGATGACAGCGAGAGAGTAAGAAAGAACTAGAAGTAGAGAGGGAGAATGTTAGAGATGTTAGGTAGTGAAAGAGTGTGAAAACAAGTCAAAAAGAGAGGGCTCTTTAGCTTCCCTTGAGCTGCGACTCCTTTCTCTCACCACCCTCTTTGTAGTTCACAGAACGACAGAGGAGCAAGGCCCAGGAGAGGAGAAGAGAGAGAGAAAAAGAGAGGGAGAAGATGAAAGATGGCTGGAACAAAAGAGGGTTAAGCTAGTACCAGTCACATTCTCATCTGTGGGTTCTTAATTATGTACCCCCAACCGCACCCAGCCCAATGGGCAACACACTAGATCCTTTACATCTCTGAGCAAATCTTCTATAGGCATCAGTCAAGTTTCAGCTGGGCCCTCAAGGACATAGGGTAGATCTGAAATGGAACCCTTTTCTCTATGTAGGACACAACTTTTAGGTATCAGTCACCAGTGGTGTAATCTACTTAAGTACTACTTAAGTCGCTTTTTGGGGTATCTGTACTATACTATTTATATTTTTGACAACTTTTACTTCTCTACACTATTAAAGAAAATAATGTACTTTTTACTCCATACATTTTCCCTTACACCCAAAAGTACTCATTACATTTCAAATGCTTTAGCAGGAGAGGAAAATGGTATCAAGAGCACATTCCTGGTCTTCCCTACCGCCTCTGATCTGGAGGACTCTCTAAACACTGTGCTGTCTTTGTGTTGGAATGTGCCCCTGGCTATTAAAAAACACCTTCTGCTTGGCTTAATATGAGGATTTTAAAAATATTTATACTTTGTTTTTGATACTTAAGTATATTTTAGAATTGACACTTACATTTGATACTTAAGTATATATAAAACCAAATTGCTGCAGGGACTTGCTTCCATTCAGCCACAAGAGCGTTAGTGAGGTCGGACACTGTTGTTTGGCGATTTAAGCCTGGCTCGCAGTCGGTGTTCTAATTCATCCCAAAGGTGTTCAATGTTGAGGTCAGGGCTCTGTGCAGACCAGTCAAGTTCTTCCACACCGATCTCGACAAACCATTTCTGTATGGACCTCGCTTTGTGCACAGGGACATTGTCATGTTGAAACAGGAAGAGTCTTCCCCAAACTGTTGCCACAAAGTTGGAAGAACAGAATCGTCTAGAATGTCATTGTTTGCTGTAGCGTTAAGATTTCCCTCCACTGGAACTATGAAAAATAGCCCCAGGCCACTATTCCTCCTCCACCAAGCTTTACAGTTGGCACTATGCATTTGTGTAGGTAGCGTTCTCCTGGCATCCGCCAAACCCAGATTAGTTTTTGGGTTTGGCGGATGCCATGGAAACTGCTCGGCCGCGGAAACACATTTCATGAAGCTCCGGACAAACGGTTATTGTGTTGATGTTGATTCCAGAGGCAGTTTGGAACTCTGTCGTGAGATTGTTATGCGCTTCAGCACTTGGTGGTTCAGCACCTAACACTTCGCAGCTGAGCCATTGTTGCTCCTAGATGTTTTCACTTCACAATAACAAGACTTACAGTTGACCGGGGCAGCTCTAGCAGGGCAGAAAATATATACGAACAGACCTGTTGGAAAGGTGGTATCCTATGACGGTGCCATGTTGAAAGTCACTGGGCTCTTCAGTATGGCCATTCTACTGCCAATGTTGGTCGAGGGAGATTGGATAGCTGTGCTCGATTTTATACACCTGTCAGCAACGGGTGTAGCTGAAATAGCCGAATCCACTAATTTGAACGTTTGTCCACATACTTTTGTATATATAGTGTAGATCTTAAATGGCACTCCACTTTTGGTAGCCATATGTGGAATTCCAGACGCAGCCATAGATGGTGAGTAGAAGGTTCTAATCAGCCATTGGTAGCCATATGTGGAATTCCAGTCACAGCCATAGATGGTGAGTAGAAGGTTCTAGTCAGCCATCTGTAAGCCTAATCAATCCATCATCTGAACGCTTGAGTTTAATGTTAACCAAACGGTCCCCTATCCACGTGCATTTTGGCCAAAATGAGTGGATTCTTTGTATACTCACAAGATATGCATTAGTCTTTACTCACAAGTAGTGCACTTGTATTCTGTTTGCGCACCTTGGTACGCCTGTACGAGGTGTACGAAAAACTAGCCTGGACTATTATTCAGACACGCCAGCGTATTTGTCTCTGAAGAGGAGGAATAGTTACTTCTCATGATCTCATTCGTCCTTTCTCTCTGCCGCTTGCTGCCGTCCGTAGGACTTGTCTTTTGTGCCAGGGAATGTAATGGGATCGTGACGATTACAAAGTGACGGCGTAACTAGTGGTATCTCCCTCGGTCCTTCCACCTCAGAAAGCACAAGCAAGAGTGTATAACTTTTTTGGTTGACCCAGGCACATAGTTTAGAACAAAAACATAGTGTTGCAACTTCATCATCATCCTTTGAGGACGAGGAGGTATTTCAGTCAGATTTTTTAGAGAGATCGGAATAGGGGTTTATGGTCTGTTTCTAGAATCACCATAAATGTAACAGTGAAACTTCTCTCAACCAACGACCAACCCTAGGCACTCCTTTTCTATTTGAACTTAATGCTTCTCAGCATCAGTCAAAGAATGGGTTCATAATCCACAGGCTTCCACACACCTTGATGCTCCTGAAGCAGCACTGCTCCAATGCCATCTTTAGAAGCGTCCGTGGACACTTTAGTAGGCCTGTCAGGTTCCAGTCCTTAAGTTCACTGTTTTAGCTGACACATTTGGTATGAACTTCCCCAAATAATTGACCATACCAAAAACACGCGAATGCCTTTCCTATGTGTGGGATTAGCCATCTCCCTTACTGCTTTGACCTTGGCATGATCAGGCTGCACACCCTACGAGGACAGCTTATCCCCAAGAAATGTGATTTCCTTCACACAGAACTGGCATTTAGCCCGATTTAGTTTCAAACCATGCTTCTGAGTCCTCTGCAGAGTCTTTTCCAGCTGCTCATTGTGTTCCTGAATAGTGACCACAAAGTCTTCCACATACACTCAAACTCCCTCTAACCCCTCAGTGACACTTTCCATTAGAGGTCGAACGATTAATCGGAATGGCCGATTTAATTAGAGCTGATTTCAAGTTTTCATAACAATAGGAAATCGGTATTTTTGGACACCGATTTAAATTATTATTATTTTTTTCACCTTTATTTATCCTTTATTTAACTAGTCAATTCAGTTAAGAACACATTCTTATTTTCAATGACTGCCTAGGAACGGTGGGTTAACTGCCTTGTTCAGGGGCAGAATGACAGATTTTTACCTTGTCAGCTCGGGGATTCAATCTTGCAACCTTACAGTTAACTAGTCCAATGCTCTAACCACCTGATTACATTGCACTCCACGAGGAGACTGCCTGTTACGCGAATGCAGTAAGAATCCAACGCATGTTGCTAGCTAGCATTAACCTTATCTTATAAAAAACAATCAATCTTCACATAATCACTAGTTATCTACACATGGTTGATGATATTACTAGTTTATCTAGCGTGTCCTGCATTGCATATAATCGATGCAGTGCGTATTCGTGAAAAAGGACTGTCGTTGCTCCACTGTGTACCTAACCATATACATCAATGCCTTTCTTAAAATCAATACACAGAAGTATATATTTTTAAACCTGCATATTTAGTTAATATTGCTAACCTGGCTCGTTGCGAACTCTGTGAAGAGTATTTCTTCCTAACAAAGACAGCCAACTTCGCCAAACTGGGGATGATTTTAACAAAAGTGCATTTGCCAAAAAAGCACAATTGTTGCACGACTGTACATAACCATAAACATCAATGCCTTAAATAAAATTAATACACAGAAGAATGTATTTTTATACCTGCATATTTTGCTAAAAGAAATCCAGGATAGCAGGCAATATTAACCAGGTGAAATTGTTACTTCTCTTGCGTTCATTGCACGCAGAGTCAGTGTATATGCAACAGTTTGGGCCGCCTAATTTGCCAGAATTTTACGTAATTATAACATAACATTGAAGGTTGTGCAATGTAACAGGAATATTTAGACTTATGGATGTCACCCGTTAGATAAAATACAGAACGGTTCCATATTTCACTGAAAGAATAAACATCTTGTTTTCGAGATAATAGTTTCCAGATTCGACCATATTAATGACCTAAGGCTCGTATTTCTGTGTGTTATTATGTTATAACTAAGTCTATGATTTGATAGAGCAGTCTGACTGAGCGATGGTAGGTAGCAGCAGGCTCGTAAGCATTCTTTGAAACAGCACTTTCGTGCATTTTGCCAGCTGCTCGTTGCTGTGCTTCAAGCATTGAGCTGTTTATGACTTCAAGCCTATCAACTCCCGAGATTAGGCTGGTGTAACCGATGTGAAATGGCTAGCTAGTTAGTGGGGTGCGCGCTAATAGCGCTTCAAACTTCACTCGCTCTAAGACTTGGAGTGGTTGTTTGAGGCTTTTGTGGAGCGATGGGTAACGCTGCTTCGAGGGTGGCTGTTGTCGATGTGTTCCTGGTTCGAGCCCAGGTAGGCGCGAGGAGAGGGATGGAAGCTATACTGTTACACTGGCAATACTAAAGGGCCTGTAAGAACATCCAATAGTCAAAGGTATATGAAATACAAATGGTATAGAAAGAAATTGTCCTTTAATTCCTATAATAACTACAACCTAAACCTAAAACTTCATACCTGGGAATATTGAAGACTTCTGTTAAAAGGAACAACCAGCTTTCATATGTTCTCATGTTCTGAGCAAGGAACTGAAACGTTATCTTTTTTACATAGCACATATTGCACTTTTACTTTCTTCTCCAACACTTTGTTTTTGCATTATTTAAACCAAATTTAACATATAAATTGATTTTATTGATGTATTATATTAAGTTAAAATAAGTGTTAATCCACTATTGTTGTAATTGTCATTATTACAAATAGATGCTAACAAATCGGGCCGATTAATCAGTATCGGTTTTTTGGTCCTCCAATAATCGGTATCGGCGTTGAAAAATCAGAATCGGCCGACCTCTACTTTCCATGGCGTTAAGAAAGATCTCAGGGGAAGAATTTATGCCAAATGGTAACCTCTTAAAGGAATATCTTCCAAAGGGGGTATTGGCTGTACACGTTTTGGTGCTGGCTGCATCCAACCTCACCTGCCAGAATCAATTTGGAGCATCCAATTTGGAGAAATAGTGCACCAGCCATTTCACACAATATTTCCTCCCTCTTAGGAATCTGAAAATGCTCCTTTTTGATATATTTATTCAGGACCTTGGGGACCATACAGACTCTCAGATCTCCATTCCTTTTCTGAACACACACCATGGAATTGACCCAGTCTGTTGGCTCCTCTGTTTTCACAAGCACATTGACCTTCACCATTCATATGTCTCGTTCTTCTTAGGTGAACAATATGCATCAAACTGATTCAGTACCTCCGTAAACTCGTCTTTCTCCTCCTCATTTGCAGACATCCCTCAGAACCACATCAATACAACAGGATTTCAACACCCACCATCTCAGATTGTACTGAAATTGGTTCTGTAGTTAGAAACAGATTAGCAGATTATTTTGTTTAAACATAATTACATTTTTGAGAAAATAAGCAAATTAATTGCACCTGAATTGGCAATTTAAATTGATTGGATTCCTAAAATTGTAAATAAATATAGTACCTAACATCCGATTTGAACCATAATTCTTCCTAACAATGACTAAGACATCCACCTACGGTACCATCATACAACGTCATACATGTGTGGTAAGAAAGAGAAAGAGTATGACGTTGTTGCCGCCGTTGCGCTGAATGTAAGGGAAGCCAGCGAGCATTAGGCCTCCTTTGATAATAAAAAATAGATATAGCCATTCAGCGTTGAGCTAAATTGAGTGAGCTCAGCTGTGAATGATCCAGACGCACCAAAAAAAAGTGTCAAGGGAAGCCAGTTTGGATTTGGCATCAGACCAATCACATCACAAGCCAAACATCATTCTTGACAGAAAAAAACTTGAATTGTTGCTTCTCGTTGTGCTAGCTAGCTAAAATCAGGCTTATAGCACATGGATGACTGGCTTGACTTGTGTATGAACACAATGTATTTTCATCGTGAGCATAAGCTATTAGTTTTCTACTCAAAGTTGAAAATGTTGTGTTCCGTTTAAAAAACAAGAGGAAAATGGAGAAAAGGCTGTGGAAGTAGCAGGAACAGCGCCAAGTAGTGGGCAAATCCTGGTACTTTCACATTTGTGGTAAATAATGCATGCGGCTTCAATTCAATTTAAATGAACAGGGGAAAAAACATCACCAGATTCGCGGACATTACAAAAAGGACGGCAGACTCCCAGCGGCAGACATAGAGAAATTATACTATATACTGGTTGTTGTGATGGGATTGGCATGGGGTGTGGGGGGTCCGTGGGTAGCTTCTGCCCGTTTTATTGGATTCCTCAATGGTAGGAAGAGGTTTGGTTCAAATCGGATGTTGGGTACTATGAATATTATGTGAATCCTAAAAATTGAAAGGGCCAATTTGGGTGCAATCAATTAGCTTAATTGATCAAAGATCAAATACAACGTCAACAAAATAATGTTCCAGGAATGCTGATCTTATCTGTATCTAACTGCAGAAACGATTTCAGAACAATCTGAGGTGGTGGGTGTGATGTCTTGCTGAAATGACATGGAACGACTCCCCTCGCTTCTCTCTCTTCTCTCCTCACACTCACTCTCTCCCTCGTTTTCTCTCTCTCCATTCTCTTTGACACATCCACATCACAGTGACACCTATGCTTTGAATCCTTCAAATTGGGCAGCTGCTGCCTGTTTTCCTCAACTTAATGCGATGAGATACATTTTTCCCATAATGGAGAGAGATAATTTTTTGAAGTCGGGCTGGCTTTGATGTAGCACGCCGCGTGCCACTAGACCATTTTAACTTCCCCGGCAAAGGGGGTAGAATCGTGGTGCTTTTAATGAGGGAATATTCAAATGGGGGTGACCTTCTACCAAAAGGACAAGTAGAAAGGGAAATTGGAGGGAGAGTAAACAGGGGTGTTAAATATTCACATTTGCACACACACGCAAACACACACACAAACGACGGGAAGTTTTCTCTTTGGTCTGCAGCTCATTGATGTGCTCTGCCCTTGATACCGTAGGATGAGCACAGTTTTTGTTGATGTGTTCATTTTTTTACATGCTGGCTGACACTACAATGGTGTAATGTATATATGTGTTGTGGTGTGTTGCTGGTCATGTACAGTCCCGTAACCAACCACCATGACCCCTGATCTCCATGACAACCTCACCTGGAGACCTTGGTGATGCAGGCACATAATCTATAAAGTGCAATAGTGATTAAAAGCTATTATCTAATGGCAAATCTGCATTTCCATTTAAGTCATTTAGCAGATGCTCTTATCCAGAGTGACTTACAGGAGAAATTATGGTGAAGTGCCTTGCTCAACGTGTACATACACATACCGATGTAGATATACATACTTAAAAAATATATACCTTTATTATTTCCCGCAATCCCTACCACCCTTCCCACAATTGGAGTAAACTAATAAACAATAACACTTAGGCTTCTACCTTCAGTTCATGCATATTATACACATTTTACAGACGATCTATTTTACAAAAGTTATATTTTTTCTTTTTAGTCCGTCCTCTATTTCTGATGTCCATCCAGTTTGATTTCTGTTTGTAACTGTGCTATTTCACAAAGTTTCTGAACCTATATACATTTTACAGACCCTGTATTTTTTACATGAGATATCTTGTTATTAGTCCCACCCTTCAGCTCCATCAACCCCTCCCATCTGTCTCTTAACACCATCCATTTTGGATTTCTATTTGCCATATATTTTTCAACTGTGCTGTGATGCTTCACTAAAGTACCGAACCTTTCTATTCTCATAGCTTCTACAGATTGTAAATTAAAAATAAAAATTTTTGCTAAAATAATTATAATATTATTGATCGATTGACTATGGCTTTTCAAAACACCCAGTATTGCTATCTGCAGAGTTAGTTTTATGCAAATGTTGCAATTCTTCAGCCATTCCTGGACCTGTGACCAAAAACGAGCTACATATGGACAGTAACAAAATAAATGATCTAATGACTCTACCTCCTCGCAGTAAAATCTTTAGAGCTGGGAAGATTGTATCCCCCATATATATATATATATATAACATTCTATTTGTTGCAAGAATTTTGTATAGACATTTAAATTTAAAAATTAAAAGTTTTGAATCCGGCGTTGTTTTGCGTATCAATTCATAAACCATGTGCCATGGAATGGGTACATCAAAAATCTCTCCCAACTATTTTGCAATCTATATGGCACAGCTGTCAGTTTTTTGGTCCTTAAATGAGATTGGTATGTTTTTTTATTTATCACACTTTTCTTTAACCATTTATGTTCTTTAATACAGGGCCGACAGACAAGTTCCGTACTTTTTCCCCCTTCTACTTGCCTCTTCCATTTTTGTGGTAATGCTGCAATTGGTTGGTTGTAATTTTGGCATGTGTGACGTAACTCCGCCAGTCCTATTTATGATATCATTCACCAAAATTATACTTTTTAAAAACATTTAATCGAAAAAAACATTTAAAAAAACAAAACAATTATATTTGAGTTTAACCACAATATTTGTTGTATTATTTGTTTTGTCTTTATAGGTGGATTAAACTGAAATTGCAACAAATTTTCTGAGGCTTGTTTACAAATATAACGATATTTTGGACATTTTCCTTTTCTAACAACCGAAAGTGAGCAGGTGTAATCTGAATAAAGGGAAAAAGGCCATTCTATAACATGGGGTGAGACATTCTTACTAATTTACTAGAGAACCCACTGGCCCACGCTCTTAACCGCTAGGCTACCTGCCGCCCAAATGTCCACTTTAGACAAAGTAATCTCTTTCTGAAGAAAAAGGTGAGTTTGGATAATATTAACAAATATCCCCAGCCCATAACTGAACACCATATCACCAACGCCAGCAACCTGTCAATCCCATTTGAAATAGGATAGATTTGTCGTGTATGATTACATTTCCCCAAAGAACTGACCTCAGGTCAGTTTTACGTCTTACTCCCTACACTGTAATCTGAGCTCTATCAAATCAAATCAAATCAAATTTATTTATATAGCCCTTCGTACATCAGCTGATATCTCAAAGTGCTGTACAGAAACCCAGCCTAAAACCCCAAACAGCAAGCAATGCAGGTGTAGAAGCACGGTGGCTAGGAAAAACTCCCTAGAAAGGCCAAAACCTAGAGAGGAACCAGGCTATGTGGGGTGGCCAGTCCTCTTCTGGCTGTGCCGGGTGGAGATTATAACAGAACATGGCCAAGATGTTCAAATGTTCATAAATGACCAGCATGGTCGTATAATAATAAGGCAGAACAGTTGAAACTGAGCAGCACGGCCAGGTGGAGGGGAGCAGGGAGGGAGGGAGAGAGAGAGAGAGAGAGAGAGAGAGAGAGAGAGAGAGAGAGAGAGAGAGAGAGAGAGAGAGAGAGAGAGAGAGAGAGAGAGAGAGAGAGAGAGAGAGAGAGAGAGAGAGAGAGAGAGAGAGAGAGAGAGAGAGAGAGAGAGAGAGAGAGAGAGAGAGAGAGAGAGAGAGAGAGAGAGAGAGAGAGAGAGAGAGAGAGAGAGAGAGAGAGAGAGAGAGAGAGAGAGAGAGAGAGAGAGAGAGAGAGAGAGAGAGAGAGAGAGAGAGAGAGAGAGAGAGAGAGAGAGAGAGAATATGCACACTTAGATTCAACAGGAACTGAATAGGACAGGAGCCCCCAAACTGACCCTAGCCCCCGACATTAACTACTGCAGCATAAATACTGGAGGCTGAGACAGGAGGGGTCAGGAGACACTGTGGCCCCATCCGAGGACACCCCAGACAGGGCCAAACAGGAAGGATATAACCCCACCCACTTTGCCAAAGCACAGCCCCCACACCACTAGAGGGATATCTTCAACCACCAACTTACCATCCTGAGACAAGGCTGAGTATAGCCCACAAAGAACTCCGCCATGGCACAACCCAAGGGGGGCGCCATCCCAGACAGGATGACCACATCAGTGAATCAACCCACTCAGGTGACGCACCCCATCCAGGGACGGCAAGAGAGAGCCCCAGTAAGCCAGTGACTCAGCCCCTGTAATAGGGTTAGAGGCAGAGAATCCCAGTGGGAAGAGGGGAACCGGCCAGGCAGAGACAGCAAGGGCGGTTCGTTGCTCCAGAGCCTTTCCGTTCACCTTCCCACTCCTGGGCCAGACTACACTCAATCATATGACCCACTGAAGAGATAAGTCTTCAGTAAGGACTTAAAGGTTGAGACCGAGTTTGCGTCTCTGACATGGGTAGGCAGACCGTTCCATAAAAATGGAGCTCTATAGGAGAAAGCCCTGCCTCCAGCTGTTTGCTTAGGATTTCTAGGGACAATTAGGAGGCCTGCGTCTTGTGACCGTAGCGTACGTGTAGGTATGTACGGCAGGACCAAATCAGAGAGATAGGTAGGAGCAAGCCCATGTAATGCTTTGTAGATTAGCTATGCTTAGGATGAATATAGAATCACACCTCGACCTGATGCCATTTGCAAAGCCAAGGTTAATCCAACGCACTAGTAAACCCGTCATTACCCTGTGTGGGGAAAATCTGTCTGCTTATTGCGTCTTCATCCTGGGAGATAATTGTGGTGCGGTTTTCCAGGTGCTTGTCTGACGGTCTGGGGTGTATTTCTTAATTGTGGCTCACATTGGAGTGGCTTGGCGTCAGGTCCTTGGGACACCTGGCTGCACATATGGTGTCAGCTACCGCCATAGGTGAAAGCAACAGTTAAGCATCTGGAGCAGGTGAAGAGGGAGGGAGGGGAGCAATGGAGCCAGTACAGAGTGTATTATTGATACAAGCCTGATTTGTCTTTAACTTTAGATCATTCAGAAGCTAAATTACTTGCCATTAACTTAGATTGTAAACTGTTCATGGTCCAAACATATAGATTCAATGGGTGTAAAAATGGTGATAGATCTGTCCATAATAAAGAGACGCTCTGCTTTTTTGACACCACACTCCAAAAAGCAAGTCCTGCAGGCTCTAGTTTTTTCTTATATTGGTTATTGTCCAGTCATGTGGTCAAGTGCTGCAAAGAAAGACCTAGTTAAGCTGCCGCTGGCCCAGAACAGAGTGTCACGTCTTGCTCATTGTAATCAGATGGCTGATATAAATACTATGCTGCCAGTCTCTCTTGGCAAAGAGTTGAGGAGATTGACTGCATCACTTCTTCTTTTTGTAAGAAATATTGTGTTGAAAATTTCAAATGGTTTTATAGTCAACTTACACACAGCTCTGACACAAACACACTTCCCTCACAAGACATCCCACCAGTGTTTTTTTCACAGTCCACAAATCCAGAACAAATTCAAGAATGTATACAGTATTATATAGATCCATTGTTACATGGAATTCCCTTCCATTTCATATAGCTCAAATTAACACCAAAACGGGTTTACAAAAACACAAAGCAACACGTCAAGGCACAATGCCTTTCCCCTATTTGATCTAGATACACTATATATACAAACGTATGTGGTCACCCCTTCAAATGGATGGATTTGGCTATTTCAGCCACACCCGTTGGTGACAGGTGTATAAAATTGAGCACAGCTATCCAATCTCCCTAGGTGAACATTGGCAGTAGAATGGCCTTACTGAAGAGCTCTGTGGCTTTCAACCTGTCACCGTCATAGGATGCTACCTTTCCAACAAGTCAGTTCGTCAAATTTCTGCCCTGTTAGAGCTACCCCATCAAGTGCTGTTATTGTGAAGCGGAAACATCTAGGAGCAAGAACGGCTCAGACGCGAAGTGGTAGGCCACACAAGGTCACAGATCACCGAGTGTTGAAGTGCGTAGTTCGTAAAAATCATCTGTCCTCAGTTTCAACACTCACTACCGAGTTCCAAACTGCTTCTGGAAGCAATATCTGCACAATAACTGTTCGTCTGGAGCTTCATGAAATGGATTTCAATGGCCGAGCAGCCACACACAAGCCTAAGATCACCATACGCAATGCCAAACGTCGGCTGGAGTGGTGTAAAGCTCACCACCATTGGACTCCGGAGCAGTGGAAACGCATTCTCTGGAGTGATGAATCACGCGGATGCCAGGAGAAGGCTACCTGCCCGAATACATAGTGACAACTGTAAAGTTTGGTGTTTCCTGTTTCAGCTTGACAATGCCCCTTGTGCACAAAGCGAGGTCCATACAGGAATGAGTTGTTAAGATTGGTGTGCAAGAACTTCACTGGCTTGTACAGAGCCCTGACCTCAACCCCATCGAACACCTTTGGGATGAATTGGAACATCGACTGCGAGCCAGGCCAAATCGCCCAACATCAGTGCCTTGACCTCACTAATGCTCTTGTGGCTGAATGGAAGAAAGCCTTGCCAGAGGAGTGGAGGCTGTTACAGCAGCAAAAGGGGGATCATCTCCAAATTAATGCCCATGATTTTGGAATGAGCAAGTGTTCACATACTTTTGGTCATGTAGTGTATTTTGTGTTTGTGTAGTGTATTTTGTAGTGTATTTTGTGATTGTGCACAATCCCTCCATCAGTGCTCAGACTGTCCGCAATAGGCTGAGTGAGGTTGGACTGAGGGCTTGTAGGCCTGTTGTAAGGCAGGTCCTCACCAGACATCACTGGCAACAACGTCGCCTATGGGCACAAACCCACAGTCACTGGACCAGACATGACTGTCAAAAAGTGCTCTTCACTGACAAGCCACGGTTTTGTCTCACCAGGGGTGATGGTCGGATTCACGTTTATCGTCGAAGGAAGGAGCGTTACACAGAGGCCTGTACTCTGGAGTGGGATTGATTTGGAGGAGGGGGGTCCGTCATGGTCTGGGGCAGTGTGTCACAGCATCATCGGACTGAGCTTGTTGTCATTTCAGGCAATCTCAATGCTGTGCGTTACAGGGAAGACATCCTCCTCCCTCATATGGTACCCTTCTTGCAGGCACATCCTGACATGACCCTCCAGCATGACAATGCCACTAGCCATACTGCTCGTTCTGTGCATGATTTCCTGCAAGACAGGAATGTCAGTGTTCTGCCATGGCCAGCGAAGTGCCCGGATCTCAATCCCATTGAGCACATTTGGGACCTGTTGGATCGGAGGGTGAGGGCTAGGGCCATTCCCCCCTAGAAATGTCCGGGAACTTGCAGGTGCCTTGGTGGAAGAGTTCCGTAACATCTCGCAGCAAGAACTGGCAAATCTGATGCAGTCCATGAGGAGGAGATGCACTGCAGTACTTAATGCAGCTGGTGGCCACACCAGATACTGACAGTTACTTTAGATTTTGACCCCCCTCTCTTTGTTCAGGGACACACTATTATTTTTCTGTAAGTCACATGTCTGTGGAACTTGTTCAGTTTATGTCTCAGTTGTTGAATCTTATGTCCATACAAATATTTACACATGTTAAGTTTGCTGAAAATCAATGCATTTGACAGTGAGAGGACGTTTCTTTTTTTTGCTGAGTTTATAAACACACCCTATGTATTTGAATAAAATCAACAATATGTATTGAGCTTGTCTGATGCTTTAAGCTCACTGTTTAATGAAATAAGACGTAAATGAGTCGAGGGAGGCAGAGATCAAGATAACCTTATGAAACAACCTGAACCGACCATCCTCCTCCCGCTCCTGCTGGCTTTTACAGATTCTGTCATTACTCCTGAAGTTGCCGGTAATAGGCTACACAAGGAGTCTTCAAACTTTTTTATGTGGAATACCAATTCATCTTAACATTTCTACCGATCTGAGTGCAAGTTATGGTTTTCATAAGATGCACATTTTTGATGGAACAGTTTCATTTAATTTGTAATAATGTCTTCGAATCTCAAAATAATTTTCAGGTGCTTAATACAATCCTATCTAAATGAAAATGATACAAAACTAAAAAAGTAACTTCTATTGTCAACTATGTAAAAATAGCCTACATAAAGCCTACATAAAATAGCCTACATAAAACCCCTCTTCCTGGGGTCCGGCAAAATTAAGGCAGTTATACAATTTTAAAAACATTACAATACATTCATTACAGAATTCACAACACGCTAAGTGTGTGCCCTCAGGCCCATACTCCACATATCTACAAAGCAAAATCCATGTGTACTTGTGCATATGTTATGTGTGTTTGCATGTGTCTGTGCCTATGTTTGTGTTACTCCACAGTCCCGCTGTTCCATAAGGTGTATTTTTTACCTGCTTTTTAAATCTGATTATTTATATCAGTTACCTGATGTGGAATAGAGTCCCATGCAATGGCTCTATGTAGTACTGTGTGGCTCCCATAGTCTGTTCTGGACTTGCGGACTGTGAAGACACCTCTGGTGACATGTCTTGCGGGGTATGCATTGGTGTATGAGCTGTGTGCTTTTATTTTAAAAAGACAGCTCAGTACCTTCAGCATGTCAACACCTCTCATAAAACAAGTAATGATGAAGTCAATTTCTCTTCCACTTTGAGCCATGAGAGATTGACATGCATGTCATTAATGTTAGTTCTCTGTGTACTTTTAACGGCCAGACGTGCTGCCCTGTTCTGAGCCAACTGCAATTTTCCAAAGTCCCTATTTGTTTCTTACTTTATATATTTGCTACAACAACAAAAAAATCTCCAACAACCTATCGACCAAATAATCGACCAGTCAACTCATTGGGGACTGCCCTAGTACTGTATGTATTGAGATTCAGGCTATGTGTGCCGTTTTTAAATGTACAGTGCATTCAGTAAAGTATTCAGACCCCTTGACTTATTCCACCTTTTGTTACGTTACAGCCTCATTCTAAAATGGATTCAATTGTTTTTTTCCCCCATCAATCTACCCACAATACCCCATAATGACAAATCAAAAACAGGTTTTTAGAAATGTCTCCAAATTTATACAAAAATTCAAATGCAAAATATCATATATCATATATCAAGTATTCAGACCCTTTACTCAGTACTTTGATGAAGCACCTTTAGCAGCGATTACAGCCTAGAGTGTTCTTGGGTATGACGCGACAAGCGGTTTTTGGGGAGTTTCTCCCATTCCTCTCTGCAGATCCTTTCCAGCTCTGTAAGGTTGGATGGGGAGTGTTGCGGCACAGCTATTTTCAGGTCTCTCCAGAGATGTTTGATCGGATTCAAGTCTGGGCTCTGGCTGGGCCATTCAAGGATTTTCAGAGACTTGTCCTGAAGCCACTCCTGTGTTGTCTTGGCTGTGTGCTTCGGGCCGTTGTCCTGTTGGAAGGTGAACCTCCGTCCCATTCTGAGGTCCTGCACCCTCTGGAGCAGGTTTTCATCAAAGATCTGTCTGTACTTTGCTCTGTTCATCTTTACCGCGATCATGACTAGTCTCCCAGTCCATTCCACTGAAAAACATCCCCACAGCTTGATGCTGCTACCACCATGCTTCACCATTGGCATGATGCCAGGTTTCCTCCAGACGTGACACTTGGTGTTTAGGCGTTTGGTTTCTTCAGACCAGAGAATAAAGGTGTAACGGAACAATGTGGAAAAAGTAAAGTGGTCTGAATGCTTTCGGAATGCACTGTGCATAGTTATGTACTTTAGCTGTTCTTATTATGTTTCTGTGTCATGTTTCATGTTTTCTGTGGACCCCAGGAAGAGTAGCTGCTGCTTTCGCAAAAGCTAATGGGGATCCTAATAAAATACCAAATACCAAGAGGTCAGTTTCTTGGATCCAGATCAAGTCATGACTAGGCATTCAGGAGATTCAGGAAACCAGCCCATGAACGTTGTAGTGGTTAATGTTCCTCCCAAGTACTGATATGTTGACATGTTGTGTAGCTATCTTAAAGATACCTAAGCTAACTAATGACACATTCTGTTTGAATCTGCCACCCTTTCCATTCACCTAGCTGGATTCCACTGTACTTCTGTCCTCCCCATGAGGATTTGCCACACATTGCCCGATGCAAGATTCCCCCTTCTCTTCTCGAGTCCTATCCTGTGGAATATGCCCAATGCCACCCCTCAGCCTCCCTTCTCCCTTCTCTTCATCCCCTCCAGTTGTTCATCCCCCCTCCCTCGCTCCTTTTCTTCTTGCTTCTGTCAGGATGGATGGATTCAAAACAGAGAATAAAAGAGAGGAAAAAGACACGCTCCATAATTGCTTGTTCTTTCACCCCTCCGGATTTGCAAACATTAACCCTTGTATTTATTTTTGATAAATTAGTCCATATATTAACTCCACAGTCATGTGCGCGAAGGAAGACTTACTTGAAATTCAACCCTTAAAGACAGGCACCCCACGGCCCCCCTGCACTCTGCACCCTCAACACCGCTCATCTTTTATCTAGCTGGGTAACTTTAATTTAATCTAGTTTGTATCTCTGAAGGTGACTGAGAAAGTCATGAGAGAATTGAATGAGTAAAGTAGTCAGAACTTGAGCATTATGGCCCCAGAAATCCCTTCAGGGTCCATTGCAATAAAACCTGAACAATTACAACATAAATAGCTCACGCTGCTTTCTGAAGTTTTTACGTTGACATTTTAGTCATTTAGCCGATGCTCTTATCCAGAGCCCAAGCTCTCAGAGCTCGAGCCGACGTTTCCTTTTGACGTGCTCCAGAGGTCACTGCCATTGGCCTATCGCTATCTTCTAAAGGCTCTGACTTTTCCTCTGCCGGCCAGTAGGGCCCGAGTGGCTGTTCTGGCAGTAACTTACTTGAGCCTACGTTCGTTCCCCTTGTGATTTCTGTCTCCCACCCCCATCCCTTTTTCATCCATTTCTCATCTTTTGCTTTTCCCCCGCCGGCCAGTAGGGCCCGAGTGGCAGTAATTTAAAATCCATAACTGTGTAAAAGAAGTCTCATTGAGACAAATGAGAGTGCTGCCTGTGTTATTACAGCTAATGAGGGGCCTCTGCAAAGCATTGCACTCCTTGTAATGAAGTAGCAATATGGCCACCTTTTATTAAAGCATTTCATCACTCGACGGCGGATGTTGGACACTCATTGAAATGCTTTAATGAGTGAGAAATGCTTTTAATGAGAGAGGGGTGTGGGGGTGGTGGGTACTATGTGGAGAGGTTTGGAAAGCGGGGGCAGGCTACACTACTAATTACTGGTAGTGAAGACATGAATACCCCTTTTTTTAATAATTGTTTTACTTTCATTACTGTGATTTGCAATTATATACATTTGCTAAAAATCACTTTTTTCCTAAGCAAATATTTAGCACAACAACCAGATCAACATTTCAAATGGATGTGTTTTCTTTCTTTATGTGGTGACATTTTGTTGCTATTGCGGTTTTACACTGGGTCAGTGAGAGGTTAGGAGGTGTGCTGTGGAAAGAGTCCTGTGAAGTGCTGAAGGAAATAGACACACATCGAGATGAAACACTCCTGTTGAATGGCATGCCACACACTGACCCCCGTCCTCCCTTTATCCCTCCAGCATCTGGCCCCCATCTGATTTCTAAGTGTGCGGTTGAGTGCGTGGGTGTGAACATTGTGGGTGTGTGTGTGTGCATGCATGTGTTTGTGTGCCCCTATATGCCTGTGTGTGAGAATGTACCCATCTCGTCAGGGAACCGTTCCTGGGCCCAATTATCTATGGCCAAACTGGGCCCAGCGAGGCTGGAGGTTAGTCCATCAAGCCCCTGTGAGCTACCATTGCTCTACTCTCCTCCGACCTGCAATCCCCCTGGACCCATTGATGTTAGCAGGTCTGGAGAATAAGTGCTGCGAGGAGTCTATTAGGGCTTGAGCAGTTTGGAGTCTAAGGGGTGGCAAATCTCAGCCAGGTAGGAAGGAAGAGGCAGGGTACCACAGATCTCAGCTCCGCCAACCAAGCACACTCACGAACACACACACACCACTACTCAGCCGTGTACTTTTGAGGTTGGGAAAGAGAAGCAGAGGGGTGAAGGAAGTTACAGTGATTAAAACTAAGGCGTAGTCCACAGGGGTTTAGAGGGGGGATCGGGAAGGGAGTGACGCAATAAGGCAAATTGCACAACACCTTGCACTCGGAGACCGAACATGCACGCACACACGGACGCGCATCCCCCCATCTCAAAATCTGTTTCCTATTCCTGTGGCTTGAATGGCTAAGCTGTCCCTGTGCCTAAATAATGATGAACGATTATTGCCCTCCGGCCACTTTACGACACATGCACTTGTTAAAACGAACAACCCGATCATTTCTGTAAAATAAGCCTCTGCATCCTGAGTGGCAAATTCTAATAGGTGCTTTCATATGCAAGTGCCTGGCTACTGCTGCTGTTATTACTGCTGCATATTGCAATTATTTTACTGACTATTATATTATGATTATATTATGCATTACACTACAGTTAAAGTCGGAAGTTTACATACACTTAGGTTGGAGTCATTAAAACTCTTTTTCAACCACTCCACACATTTCTTGTTAAACTATAGTTTTGGCTAGTCTGTTAGGACATCATCTTTGTGCATAACACAAGTAATTTTTCCAAAAATAGTTTACAGACAGATTATTTCACATATAATTCCAGAAAATGATGTCATGACTTTAGAAGCTTCTGATAGGCTAATTGACATAATTTGAGTCAATTGGAGGTGTACCAGTGTATGTATTTCAAGGCCTACCTTCAAACTCAGTGCCTCTTTGCTTGACATCATGGGAAAATCAAAAGAAATCAGCCAAGACCTCAGAAAAAACATTGTAGACCTTCACAAGTCTGGTTCATCCTTGGGAGCAATTTCCGAATGCCTGCAGGTACCACATTCATTTGTACAAACAATAGTACGCAGGTATAAACACCATGGGACCACGCAGCCGTCATACCGCTCAGGAAGGTGACGCGTTCTGTCTCCCAGAGATTAACGTACTTTGGTGCGGAAAATGCAAATCAAGCCCAGAACAACAGCAAAGGACCTTGTGAAGATACTGGAGGAAACAGGTACAAAAGTATCTCTATCCACAGTAAAAACGAGTCCTATATCGACATAACCTGAAAGGCCACTCAGCAAGGAGAAGCCACTGCTCCAAAACCGCAATAAAAAAGCCAGACTATGGTTTGCAGCTGCACATGGGGACAAAGGCCGTACTTTTTGGAGAAATGTCCTCTGGTCTGATGAAACAAAAATAGAACTGTTTGACCATAATGACTATTGTTATGTTTGGATGAAAAAGGGGGAGGTTTGCAAGCCGAAGAACACCATCCCAACCGTGAAGCATGGGGGTGGCAGCATCATGTGGTGGGGGTGCTTTGCTGCAGGAGGGACCGGTGCACTTCACAAAATAGATGGCATCATGAGGTAGGAAAATTACGTGGATATATTGAAGCAACATCTCAAGACATCAGTCAGGAAGTTAAAGCTTGGTCGCAAATGGGTCTTCCAAATGGACAATGACCCCAAGCATACTTCAAAAGTTGTGGCAAAATGGCTTAATGACAACAAAGTCAAGGTGGCCATCACAAAGCCCTGACCTCAATTCTATAGAAAATGAATGGGTAGAACTGAATAAGCGTGTGTGAGCAAGGAGGTCTACAAACCTGACTCAGTTACACCAGCTCTGTCAGGAGGAATGGGCCAAAATTCACCCTACTTATTGTGGAAAGGTTGTGGAAGGCTACCCGAAACGTTTGACCCAAGTTAAACAATATAAAGGCAATGCTACCAAATACTAATTGAGTCTGTAAACTTCTGACCCACTGTGAATCTTCTGTTTACCACCCTTACCTTGTCACAACACAACTGATTGGCTCAAAGGCATTAAGAAGGAAAGAAATTTCACAAATGAACTTTTTAACAAGGCACACCTGTTAATTGAAATGCATTCCAGGGGACCAGCTCATCAAATCGAATCAAACGTATTTATATAGCCCTTCGTACATCAGCTGATATCTCAAAGTGCTGTACAGAAACCCAGCCTAAAACCCCAAATAGCAACGCAGCTGTAGAAGCACAGCTCATAAAGCTGTTTGAGAGAGTGTCAAGAGTGAGCAAACAGGTGGAGTGCTGATCTACCCTAATCTGAGACAGGTCGGTTTATGCCATTGCTTATGGACTGGCTAATGATAGTAGAGTGAATACGAGTCAAAGGTCAGTTTCCACCAAGGTTTGTGTGTGCCATAATTGACTTCCTCATAAGGTGTGTGTTTAATTTTTGTCTGTCATGACAACAATTAAGTTGGCCTCTAGAGTGGCGCAGCGGTTTAAGGCCCTGCATCTCAGTGCTAGAGGCGTCACATACACCCTGGTTCGAATCCAGGCTGTATCACAACCGGCCGTGATTGGAAGTCCCATAGGGCGGTGCATAGTTGGCCCTGCATAGTCCGGGTTTGGCCAGTGTAGACAAGAATTTGTTCTTAACTGACTTGCCTAGTTAAATAAAGCAGCACCAGTGGCCTCTCTTGAACTATATTCACTCCTGTGAAGTGAACGTTTATCCCTCCTGTCCTTTTTGTGATCTCACACCGTGTTTTGAGATAGTGTTTTTTTACCACACCTGAACCACCAATTGCCCCACCATGTCCCCAAAGCCAGAGACCCAGTGCCTCACCCACCAAGCGCCACCTAGTCACCCTCATCTGCTGCCATGGCAACTAGTCATTGGCTGAGTCCATGTTAGGGTTGATATCCTAGGGGACTGCAGGCTTGACGCTCTCTGGTGTGTCCCTCCTGCGGGTTCCACCAGGGACTCAACACATCTGTGGTAACCCATCAGGGAGCTCCGTGACTGGGCAGACTCTCTCCTATACCTTCCACAATCAGGCTCCAGCTAGTAGAGGGTTGGCCTGAGCTGTTGTTTTTTAATTAATCTTTATTTATCTGGGCTAGTTAGTTAAGAACAAATTCTTATTTACAAGGCCTAGGAACAGTGGGTTCCACATAACTGCCTTGTTCATGAACAGAACGACAGATTTTACCTTCTCAGCTCAGGGATTCGATCCAACAACCTTTCGTTTACTGGCCAAATGCTCTAACCACTAGGCTACCTGCCATTGTTGTAGCTAGTTCCTCATCTGAGCTCTCCTGGACACTGTTTCTGTCTCTCTCACTTTGTCTTTTTTTTCTCCATTACTGCCTCCCTCTACCATTCCACCTTATCTTCCTTTCCCCTCTTTTTTTCACATATCTCTGTTACTCATGGGACCACATGGGAAATATACTTTAAATTTACTCTCAATTTCTCACTTCTTTTAGTTTTTTTGTTTGTTTGTTTGTTTCTTTCTTTGTTTGTTTGTTTGTTTGTTTGTTTCTCTGTCTCTCTCTCTCATATATTCATTCATTCTCCCCCCCCGTCTGTCTTTGTTAGTTTCCCCTTAGTTTGTGTTGGGGGGCCGCAGCGGAGAGAGATGGAGGCAAGGCAAAGCCCTTGCCTGCCAGTCTTCAATCCGCTCTCGCCCTTTGCACCATGCTGATCCCCCCGGCCTTTCCAGTATTTCCCACCCACCCCACTATACCTGTTCCCCGCTGGTCCCCTTGGATCCCGCCGCTCGCTCCCATTTCACTGTTGCCCATAGCTTGGCAGCTCCTCTCTCTCCCCACCCCGTTAACACTACTCAGTCACACACACATTTTTATTTTTTTCCCTCTTATTTTCTTTTATCGCCAGTGCGATCGTCATTGATTGACCCACTCCCTATCTCCACCTCTTCCTCTCTCTCCTTCTCTTTTTCCTCATTTACACCTCAATAGATAAATTCCTTCTCCTCCCTCTCTGCCTTCACCTGTCTCTCGTTTCTCCAGCCCATGCCCTGTTATATGGTGTGGCGCAGTTATTACTTAGAATTAATGTATAGGCCCCTTTTTAGATGTATAAATGATCCCTCCCTCCCTCCCTCCCTCCCTCCCTCCCTCCCTCCCTCCCTCCCTCCCTCCCTCCCTCCCTCCCTCCCCCTCCCTCCCTCCCTCCCTCCCTCCCTCCCTCAGGAAACTCTTCAGACAGTCCCCAAGTTCTGCTTCCCCTTCAGTATGGACAGGTACGTTTGTTCTAAAGCACACACATACACTTACGCACACACTCCCCTCTTGTCGTTTGTAATGCTGCACAACCGTTTTTTGGGGAGTTTAAGGTCCAAGCCCCCCCCCCTCATCACACACACAGACACCACCCTCTAGGGTAGTCTTGTCTCTTTACCGTGTGATTCCCCAAACCCAGCTGGTGACTAGGCTCTCTCCTGTTCCCCCACTTTAAAATTATGATTACATCCTTTTTGTGTAAGAGCTGTTTGAAAAAAATGCCTGGAATATCAGTGTAACGTCACACGGCAGTCTGATTATTATAGACCAATGATTGTTCATCTGTTATATTAGTATTTCTGGATTTACTTCCTACTTGATAGAAATGAGCAAAAGTGAGAGAAATTGTGCCATCACTGGCTGCAAGGCAGCAAATGTTTCTTTGCACTTTTTCCCTCCAATCAACCTGATTTGGCGAGAAAAGTTCACTTTGCGTTTGACTGCATTGCAAATCAGGCTATATACACACGTTGATTTGCCATCAACTTGATCCTCCATCCCATCCCTCTTGTACCCGGCAGCGACAGCAACCATTGAAGAAGTAAGTGTCTAGATAGTTATTCTTCTATTATTAAAAGTAAAGGACATGCTATTCACATTATGTTTTGAACGTTCTTCAGAAGACTGATGCCCAACTGAAAGTTCTTCTCACGATTGGCGCTGATGTTGATTGTCAAAAGTGTGTTTTGGAATCACAATGACCGGGAGGCATATAATTAATAGGAAAACCTTTTGTCATCATTGTGATGTTGCCAGATTGACCAGCTAGTTAAGATTGAGGGGACTGCATTACATTTTAGCTAGCTAATGTTAGCATTGCTAGCTATTTTGGATGAACTCAGCATAGCTGGCTAGCTAGCTAACGTTAGATATGTCAATGCTTCATTGATAACCTGATGATTTACCGTTGCAGTCACTTAGTTCATTATTTATGTAATTAACCAACTTATCAATATTTAATGGGGGGGTGGTGGTGGTGGCTACCCAACCCTCTTGGACAGCCAAGTCTTTGTAATTTACTGAATAACTATGTTTACGTCACCACATTCTATAAGGCAAAAGGTGTAAGAGGGCAGTGAATATGTAAAAGGTGTCTAGTAAATTAGATATATTGCATCTCATATTTTGTTTGTCCATTCCTCTCTGCAGACAAGACACCAAATCCACACTGACCATTGTCAACCCCATTGTCTCTCAGTACCCCCCTCGCATGCAACCATGGCATCATCCTGGATTTCACCCTCTCCTTCGACCACCACATACAAAACCTAATTCTTCCACCTCCACAACATCTCCAGATGTCCTCCATCTCTGGGCTTGGGACTAAAACCCTCATTCATGCATTCATCTGCTCACAAGTAGACTTACTGTAACACTCTTCTCTCTGGCATCAACACAAGCTCCCTCTATAATGGTTCAAAACCCTGCAGCCCGACTCCTCACCCACACTAAGTCCTGGCAGCACATCACCCCTGTCCTATTGCTTTTCCCACAGACTGTAGCGGTTAAACCCGAAAACCAATTAGTAGGAGTTGTCAATGGGTAGGGCCTATGTTTATCTGTGTTCGACTGTGTGAGTGTTTGAAGACACCTAGTGGGTGTAGGAGCAGTGGTCACCAACCATCCTCCTGGAGATCTATTCAACACGTTGTTGGTGGAAAGCTAAGTGTAATTGTGTGTGTGCAACACTGTAACTCTTCTACTTTTTCTGTCGGGATGAGATTACAGTTGTGTATAGTAATGTCAGTGTTCAAGAAAGCTGGTGATAACAATGTACATAAAAGCACTTTATACCATCGATGACTACTCTGTTGCTGCCCTGTACCTCCTATCCGATTAGGTTTAGCTGACACCCTCTTACTTTCACCACCATCTGTTTTCCTCTCAGCCTTCCAGAGCTTGAGCACAACAAGAACTTGAAATATACTTACATGCCACGATCTGTTTATTATGTAAATCACTGGGGAGAATTTATGAAGAATGGTGTATTGTGTTTGGCCTCTGAGATGCAGAAGCCTATAGTCTGCCCTGTAGATAATCATTGTGTTCTGCAATGAATATATGGCAGACAGGGTATAGGCCAGGATGGTCCCCCACTCAAATAGGCTGATCTGGTCCTGCATCTTCTGGTGACCTATAGAAAACAGTACAACAACAATGGAACAAATTAAGATGCCTGATGTATTTTGATGACAAAACAAAGTAGCCTATACACCTACGGAAGTTTGTGAAGAAGTACTATAGTTCATCAAGAGAATTTCTCAGTCTGATGGCTCACGAGACTTGACTCAACAGCTACACAGTAACTTGCCCTATTCTGCTAGCCTGACGGAGAGGTGGTTATTTTCAAACTCAAAGTTTTCACATTTTACACATGTACAGAGGCTCCATTTACATTTGAGTCATTTAGCAGACGCGCTTATTCAGAGTCTATTGTCCTAGTTTCAGGGTAAAGCTGGTTCCACTATTGTTGTGCCAGGACAGCGAAGAGCTTTGACTGGGCTGAGCAGGAGGTGCCATCCTGTAAGGTTGGGAGGGCCACGAGACCAAAGGTCTTGGGGTGTAGGGTTTGAGCATACCCTGAAGGTAGGGAGGGGCAGTTCCTCTTGCTGCTCTGTAGGCAAGTACCATGCTCTTGTAGTGGATCCAAGCTTCTACTGGAAGCCAGTGGAGTGTGGATTCTCCACACAGAGTGAACACTTCTCCGTGCTAGTGTAGTCCCTGAGTGCTATCGCCATCTACAGGAGGTATAATAAACCACACACATTGACAGGGAGGCAGCGAGGGGGATGAAAGCGGTGTGTGTGAAGCAGTTTAACATTTCCTCCTGTGTCTGTCTCTCTCGACACTCGCTCATGTTGAGAAACATTGTTTATACTGCCAATGACCGGGCGGGGCTTGGCTATCATCTCCACACACACACACACACACACACACACACACACACACACACACACACACACACTGACCCAGCCTTTGGTGACACGAGAGCATGACACACACTGCCCATTATTCCGACCTCTTAGACATGGGGGAGAGGGGCTGTCCGCTAGGCTTCTACAGTCCCTTCAGAAAACATTCACATCCATTGACTTTTTTCACATTTACAGCCTACATTTAAAATGTATTACATTTGGATGTTTTGTCACTGGCCTACACAAAATACCACACAATGTCAAAGGGAAATTGTTTTTTGGCATTTTTACAAATTAATTTAAAATGAATATCTGAAATGTCTTGAGTCAATATTTATTCAACCCCTTTTGTTATGGGAAGCTAAATGCTTTCCTGGGTGAATAAATTCAACTAGCTCCAGTAGGCAAATCCTTTTGAGTGTGAAAAGTATTACTGTATTGCATTATATTGTATTATATGGCCCGGAATTATGCACTTTGTTCAAACCATGATAAAGCAGACGAGAACGTGCGGTAAATAGAAATGCCGCCAACAGAGAGGGCCGCCTCGCTTCGAATCCTTAGGAAACTTTGAAGGATTATTTTATTTTTATGTATTATTTCTTACGTTGTTAGCCCAGAAAATCTTAAGTGTTATTACATACAGCCAGGAAGAACTATTGGGAAAGGGGGATACCTAGTCAGTTGTACAACTGAATGCATTTAACTGAAATGTGTCTTGTGCATTTAACCCAACCCCTCTGAATCAGATAGGAGCGAGGGGCTGCTATAATTGACATCCACATCTTCGGCACCCGGGGAACAGTGGGTTAACTGCCTTGCTCGGGCAGAACGACAGATTTTTACCTTGCCTGCTCGGGGATTGAAATGAGCAACTTTTCGGTTACTGGCCCAAAGCTCTAACCACTAGGGTACCTGCCGACCTATTGGATATCAGAGCGGTGTCAACTTACCAGCACTACGACCAGGAATACGACTTTCCCGAAGCGGATCCGTTTTCCGCACCACCCAGGGCATTTGAACTGATTCCAGAGACAGAACTAAAGCAACGCCGCCGAAGAAGAGGGTGTCAGAGCGGTCTTCTAATCAGACTTCGGATGCACGCACACCACCCACCGCTTCCGAGTATATTACTCGCTTATGTCCAGTCCGTAGATAACAAAGTAGCCGAAATCAGGGCAAGGGTTGCTTTCCAGAGAGACATCAGGGATTGTAACATACTCTGTTTCACAGAAACATGGCTCTCTTGGGATATGCTGTCGGAGTCGGTACAGCCACCTGGATTCTCAGTGCATCGCACCGACAGGAATAAACATCTCTTTGGGAAGAAGAAGGGTGGGGTGTATGTTTCATGATTAACGACTCATGGTGTAATTGTAACAACATACAGGAACTCAAGTCCTTTTGTTCACCTGACCTAGAATTCCTCAGAATCAATTGCTGACTGTATTATCTCCCAAGCAAATTCTCTTTGGCTATTGTCACAGCCGTGTATGTCCCCCTCAAGCCGATACATTATTTTGACAGTTTTGGAAACTTTAGAGTGTTCTCTATCCTAATCTGACAATCATATGTATATTCTGGACCTGAGAAATAGGCAGTTTCATTTGGGTACGTTTTTCATCCAAACATCAAAATACTGCCCCCTACACTCAACAGGTTAAACAGCCATCACTAGCAGTGAAGCTGCTGCCTACATACAGACTTGAAATCATTGGCCACTTTAATAAATGGAACACTAGTCACTTTAATTTTGCCATTTAATAGTTTTTACATTTCTTGTATTACTCATCTCATATTTATATACTGTATTCTATACTATTGTATCTTAGCCTGTGCCGCTCTGACATTGCTCATCCATATATTTATATTTATATATTCTTATGCCATTCCTTTACTTAGATATGTATGTTAGGTATTTGTTGTGGAATTGTTAGATAGAAGCAAAAGCATTTTGGAACTAGATGCTCAAGCATTTCGCTACACTCACAATAACATCTGCTAACCATGTGTATGTGACCAATAAAATGTCATTTGATTTGTATCTGGTGCAGCACATGCGGCCTACAAAGTTACAAATATAGGTTAGCGAATGTTATTTACATTTTCTTGTGTAGAATTGTCTATTTGTATAATTAGTAGGCTGACGCATATATACCTTTCATAATATTTCCACTAATGTTATTAGCCTACCTTCTCTCTCTCTTTTGTTGCTTCATTCCTTCCTCGCTTTGAACAGTTAAATAAGTTTGGTCTTTATCTTCATTCTAATGACATCCTTGAATAATAGTAGAGATGTAGATGCAGATGCAGTAGTAGGAGTAGATGTAGATGTAGATGTAGTAGTAGGAGTAGATGTAGTAGTAGGAGTAGATGTAGATGTAGTAGTAGGAGTAGATGTACATGTAGGAGTAGATGTAGATGTAGGAGTAGATGTCGATGTAGTAGTAGGAGTAGATGCAGATGTGTAGGAGTAGATGTAGTAGTAGTAGGAGTAGATGTAGATGTAGTAGTAGTAGTAGGAGTAGATGTAGTAGTAGGAGTAGATGTAGGAGTAGATGTAGGAGTAGATGCAGATGTAGATGTAGGAGTAGATGTAGATGTAGGAGTAGATGTAGATGTAGTAGTAGGAGTAGATGTAGTAGTAGGAGTAGATGTAGTAGTAGGAGTAGATGCAGATGTAGTAGTAGGAGTAGATGTAGGAGTAGATGCAGATGTAGTAGTAGGAGTAGATGTAGATGTAGTAGTAGGAGTAGATGTAGATGTAGTAGTAGGAGTAGATGCAGATGTAGGAGTAGATGCAGTAGTAGATGTAGTAGTAGGAGTAGATGTAGGAGTAGATGTAGTAGTAGGAGTAGATGCAGATGTAGTAGTAGGAGTAGATGCAGATGTAGTAGTAGGAGTAGATGTAGGAGTAGATGTAGATGTAGTAGTAGGAGTAGATGCAGATGTAGTAGTAGGAGTAGATGTAGTAGTAGTAGGAGTAGATGTAGTAGTAGGAGTAGATGTAGATGTAGGAGTAGATGCAGATGTAGTAGTAGGAGTAGATGTAGATGTAGTAGTAGGAGTAGATGTAGTAGTAGGAGTAGATGTAGATGTAGGAGTAGATGCAGATGTAGTAGTAGGAGTAGATGTAGATGTAGATGTAGTAGTAGGAGTAGATGTAGATGTAGGAGTAGATGCAGATGTAGATGTAGATGTAGTAGTAGGAGTAGATGTAGATGTAGGAGTAGATGCAGATGTAGGAGTAGATGCAGATGTAGTAGTAGGAGTAGATGCAGATGCAGAAGGCTTTCACTTCACTTCTATAGCCTAACGCCATCGTGCGCTCGCTCTTCTTTCAAACTACCCGTGAGTTCTAAAGGCTGCTTTATGAGCTTGCATCCCTCTTTGAATAGTCTACTGGTATAAGAAATGCAAAAAACAATGTTCTGCAAGCTATTCTAGTCTAGCTTTTCCTGCATGGGACTCTATTTGCCAAGGAGTGTTTTTTAAGGAGAGGCCAGTGGAGCACAGGTGCTTGCTTATTGCGCTAAAGACAGAAGCTATAATTCAGAAGCTTATTATGCATAACCCATCATTAATTAGCTAAATATAAGGCTAATACTGCATGAGAGAGAGAGGGTTGATTTAAAAGCAACGATATTTGAGTAAATAAAAAAATAAAAAATATTTACAACTAAAAAAACTAAGAGGCCTCGAAAGCCAGATGGAGAGGAGTAAATTAGACACATTCAGTCTTTATATACAGTGGGGAGAACAAGTATTTGATACACTGGCGATTTTGCAGGTTTTCCTACTTACAAAGGATGTAGAAATCTGTAATTTTTATCATAGGTACACTTCAACTGTGAGAGATGGAATCTAAAACAAAAATCCAGAAAATCACATTGTAAGATTTTTAAGTAATTAATTTGCATTTTATTGCATGACATAAGTATTTGATCACCTACCAACCAGTAAGAATTCCGGCTCTCACAGACCTGTTAGTTTTTCTTTAAGAAGCCCTCCTGTTCTCCACTCATTACCTGTATTAACTGCACCTGTTTGAACTCGTTACCTGTAGAAAAGACACCTGTCCACACACTTAATCAAACAGACTCCAACCTCTCCACAATGGCCAAGACCAGAGAGCTGTGTAAGGACATTAGGGGTAAAATTGGAAACCTGCAGAAGGCTGGGATGGGCTACAGGACAATAGGCAAGCAGCTTGGTGAGAAGGCAACAACTGTTGGCGCAATTATTAGTAGATGGAAGAAGTTCAAGATGACGGTCAATCACCCTCGGTCTGGGACTCCATGCAAGATCTCACCTCGTGGGGCATCAATGATCATAAGGAAGGTGAGGGATCAGCCCAGAACTACACGGCAGGACCTGGTCAATGACCTGAAGAGATCTGGGACCACAGTCTCAAAGAAAACCATTAGTAACACACTACGCCGTCATGGATTAAAATCCTGCAGCGCACACAAGGTCCCCCTGCTCAAGCCAGTGCATGTCCAGGCCCATCTGAAGTTTGCCAATGACCATCTGGATGATCCAGAGGAGGAATGAGAGAAGGTCATGTGGTCTGACGAGACAAAAATAGAGCTTTTTGGTCTAAACTCCACTCGCTGTGTTTGGAGGAAGAAGAAGGATGAGTAAAATCCCAAGAACACCATCCCAACCGTGAAGCGTGGAGGTGGAAACATCATTCTTTGGGGATGCTTTTCTGCAAAGGGGACAGGACGACTGCACCGTATTGAGGGGAGGATGGATGGGGCCATGTATCCCAAGATCTTGGTAAGAGATCACAGTAAGAGCATTGAAGATGGGTCGTGGCTGGGTCTTCCAGCATGACAACGATCCGAAACACACAGCCAGGGCAACTAAGGAGTGGCTCCGTAAGAAGCATCTCAAGGTCCTGGAGTGGCCTAGCCAGTCTCCAGACCTGAACCCAATAGAAAAAGTTTTCTGTACCAAATATTAAGTTCTGCTTCTCTGATGTATCAAATACTTATGTCATGCAATAAAATGCAAATTAATTACTTAAAAATCATACAATGTGATTTTCTGAATTTTGTTTTAGATTCCGTCTCTCACAGTTGAACTGTACCTATGATAAAATTTACAGACCTCTACATGCTTTGTAAGTAGGAAAATCTGTAAAATCGGCAGTGTATCAAATACTTGTTCTCCCCAGTGTATATGGTAAAAAAAAATTACCTGGTAAAATACTGGATAAATAAAACATATTACAGTAGCATAGGTGCTGCAGCAAATGTAGACCTACCTGTCACAAGAACAAAAGTTACTATGATGAGATGATAGGTCTGCATGCATTGTGAACTGCGCTCCATACTGTGATGGATTGTCTCTCTCCACCCTGAGCATTGATTCATCACGTAGAGGCCGTGGGGAAGCCAGATTTAGACATCACATATCATTTAACAGTTCCATTTCACACCATGATATTCATATCAATAATTTATTATAATTTACCGGTTTCTCACAGTTATTTATCCTGGGAAAGGGGAGTGGTTTTGGGTGATAAATCCCGGTAAATATCAGTAACCCATCATTCAACCCTATTATGGGGTATTGTGTGTAGATGGGTGCATTTTTTCTTCTATTTAATCCATTTTTAATTCAGGCTATAACACAAGAAAATGTGGAATGCATCAAGGTGTATGAATACTTTCTGTAGGCACTGTATAGTTATCTGTGTGACACACTGCCAAACCATCCAGACGGCCAGTCACTTCTGTAGGGTTTAGCACAGACACTCAGCCACCAGCCCTCCTTAATGGACTGTGTACTCTACATGTGTAAAGATGATGCTCGTGTTACTATCATTATAAATATTAGCAATATTAATGATAGCTTTTTTTAGAAAGCACTTTAAAGGGCACCACTTTGGGTTAAACTAATAGCCATGTGTGAAAATGCTTCTTTGTTTCTGTCCTGTCTTGTCAGTCTGTTTCTTTCTTTCTCCTCCTGCTCCAACTCTACTTCTGTCTTCACAATGTGCTCCTGCTCCTGTTTGGTCTTAACTGCTGATGTAAAAAGTGCTTTATGGATAAATTTGATCGATTGATTCCCCCCTTCTCTGTGTGGCGAAGTCTGTTGGTGAGCCAAATGGGCCAGAATTTCACCTTTGTGCTGACAGATATCGAGAGCAAGCAGCGGTTCGGCTTCTGCCGCTACTCCTCAGGGGCCCACAGCTGCTACTGCATCCTCAGGTGAGACCCGTGTGTGTGTGTGTGTGTGTGTGTGTGTGTGTGTGTGTGTGTGTGTGTGTGTGTGTGTGTGTGTGTGTGTGTGTGTGTGTGTGTGAGAGAGAGAGAGTGGAGAGAGCTAGAGCGTGCGTGAGAGATACTTTTTTAAAATCAGCTCACTATGCCCCTTGGGGAAAGGTAGAGACAGAGCTGCATTTCCTATTAACTGTGACAAATACTTAAGAGAATCTTACTTTCCCCAAATTATCATTCATTACAAAGAATTGGAGAAGAATTTAAGAAAAATCGATTATTTTGGGGGTGGTTGAAAAGCCAAAATGTGTGGTCTCCTGCCACAACCCGAGGAACAGCCAGTGAAAAGCTGAAACGTAACAATAGTTTTTTTTTTTTTGGTACCATGAGGCTTTTCAGTTGGCTGGCCAATAATATTGCTTTCATACATTTTTATTCTCATTACCATTGTTGTTGTAGTTGCTTTTAATGTTAATTCCATATCCACAACTATTATTATTGTTTTATTATTGCTGTTGGTCCGACCACTTTTGTTATATGTGTACTTTGACAATATAAGTAATTTAACTCGCCATGTCGGTAAAGTCTATTGAATGGAGAGAGATCCATTCTATATGCCTGGCGCACCACAAGGTACACTGTCGGCACCATTGGATGTTTTTTCAGACAACAGAAGATTGTTGTTCGGTGGGGGTCATCATAATGCAGTATACAGGTTGTTTGTAAGTCAGTTGTTATAGTTTTATCACAGTAGGAAAAATGCTTTGGTCATTTGACCTGAGCCTAGAGGGAACCGACAGCATTTCAGGCCCCAGGGCGGACAGCCACTTCAAGAACAGAGAATGTGGCCTGAGTGTGTGTGTGTTCACGACCCACATGATAGGAAGAGTGAGGAAGTGTGTATTTATGAGCATCTCATTTTATCTGTGTGTGCGCGTACAAGCGTGTATGTTTGTGTGTGTGCTCTCATGTCACACGGGGAGCAGCAGCTATAGTATCCAGTGGTTAGCCAAGTCACCAACGATTTGGGCAAAGCCCGGAAAACATTCCCGGATATACGATCACTTGGGTGCTTCGAAATCCAATCACTCTAACCTCAATGTTTTGTCTCTGACTAGTAATTCCTATGTGTACCAGAGGCCACCCCATCTCCTCTGTACTAATTTGTATCTATGTGTATTAGGGCTGACCCCAATTAGTCGATTGGTCGATTGTTTGGTCGTTAGGCTGTTGGTCGACCAAGATTATTTTAGTCGAGCTGTAACAAATATATATATATATATATATTTATATATTCGCGCCCATCTCAGTGAACTAATCCATTCTGGAGGCCTAGCCTAAAAGCCAGTTCATGCTTAATTTGAAAATGTGGTCGGAAGCTCCATCTGGAAGGTGTGGTGCAATTGCGGAGCCTCCAGGGGCATGCAGAGGCCAAATCCAGCTCTGTGCCGCATCGCCATGCACCTCCCAAATTTTGTAACAATGCGGAGGGCGGTACATCCTGTATAAACACAAACTCACTTCCTTGACAACAGCTCTGTACTGCTTCGAGAAGCGAAAGAAGTATGAATGCCCTGACTTCTGTTGAGGCCATATCACCGTAAATGCTGCATGGCCAATGCAGATGTCAGATTGACCATGCTCCCAGATACACAATGCAATTCTCTCTCCAGAATGCACTCTCTCCTGCCAATTTGTGAACATTCATTGTTTCATAACTTCATTGTGTGAATTGTTTGCGTTTGATTGTTAGTGTATATTAATTCCCCATTGCCATTGGAAAGTATTCAGCCCATTGATTTTTTCCACATTAAGTTACAGCCTTATTCTAAAATGTATTAAAACATTGTTTTACCCTCATCAATCTACACACAATACCCCATAATGACAACGCAAAAACAGGTTTTTAGAAATCTTTGCTAATTTATTAAATAAATATTACATTTCCATAAGTAACCCTTTGCTCAGAACTTTGTTGAACCACCTTTGGCAGCGATTTCAGCCTCGAGTCTTCTTAGGTATGACGCTACAAGCTTGGCATGCCTGTATTTGGGGAGTTTCTCCCATTCTTCTCTGCAGAGCTATTTTCAGGTCTCTCCAGAAATGTTAAATCGGGTTTAAGTCCGGGATCTTTCTGGGCCACTCAAGGACATTCAGAGACCTGTCCTGAAGCCACTCCTGCGTTGTCTTGGATGTGTGCTTATGGTCGTTGTTCTGTTGGAAGGTGAACCTTCGCCCCAGTCTCAAGGATCTCTCTGTACTTTGCTCCGTTCATCTTTGCCTTGATCCTGACAAGTCTCCCAGTCCCTGCCGCTGAAAAACATCCCCACAGCATGATTCTGCCACCACCATGCTTCACCGTTGGGATGGTGCCAGGATTCCTCTACCATAAAGGCCTGATTGTTAGAGTGCTGCGGAGATGGTTGTCCTTCTGGAAGGTTCTCCCATCTCCACAGAGTAACTCTGGAGCTTTGTCAGAGTGACCATCGGGTTCTTGATCACAATCCTGACCAAGGCCCTTCTCCCATGATTGTTCAGTTTGGCCAGGCAGCCAGCTTTAGAAAGAGTCTTGGTGGTTCCAAATGTCTTCCATTTTTGAATGATGAAGGCCACTGTGTTCTTGGGGACCTTCAATGCTGCAGAAATGTTTTGGTACCTTTCCCCAGATCTGTGCCTCAACACAATCCTGTCTCGGAGCTCTACGGACAATTCCTTTGACCTCATGGCTTGGTTTTTGCTCTGAAATGCACTTATATACATTTGGTTTTTGCTCTGAAATGTCATTATATACATATGCCTTTCCAAATCATGTTCAATCAATTGGATTTGGAACAGATGAACTCCAATCAAGTTCTGGAAACATCTCAAGTATAATCAATGGAAACAGGATGCACCTGGGCTCAATTTCGAGTCACGTAGCAAAGGATCTGAATGCTTATGTGAATAAGGTATTTCTGTTTTTAATTAGTAATACATTTGCAAAATTGTCAAAAAACCTGTTTTCGCTTGTCATTATTTTTTAAATCCATTTTAGAAAAAGGCTGTAATGTAACAAAATGTGTAAAAAGTCAAGTTGTCTGAATACTTTCTGAAGGCACTGTGTGTCTATATATGGAAAAAAAAGTTTTTGAGCAATCGATTGGTCGAAAAAACAATATTTTTTTTAGGTTGATTGTTCCTTTTTTTGAAGGTTCATAAAATATTAATGTTGACAAAAATCCTTACACTGTGTGAATCTGTCTCTCTCTTTCAGTTTTACTGCTATTTCTCTTTTTCTTTCTCACTTGTTTGATATCTGCCGTTCTATTTTTAGCGTCATCTCGTTTCATCCCCCCTCTCCTAATATCTTTATCTTTCTCTCTCCCCCTCTCTCCCTCTCGTCGATATCCACAGCTGTTAGATGTCTAACCAGTCTCAGATGCAGGATCAACACACAGTCAGCCCTATAAGAACAAAACTTTGAAAATACGTATTTTTGGTTGAAAAGACGTCTTTCAACCAATTTTGCTCACTGAGAGACTATCCGTTCATATCTTTTTCATGTTGATTCTTAGTGTGCTAGTTCCACAATGTACACTAGACATAACAATTCAAACCCATGCATATACAGTACCAGGTAAAAGTTTGGACACAAGTGGGCCTCCCGGGTGGCGCAGTGGTCTAAGGCGCATTGCAGTGCTAGCTGTGCCACCAGAGACTCTGGGTTTGAGCCCAGGCTCTCAACGTCTTACTTCCAGGCAAATTAAACAACTTCTTTGTGTGCTTTGAGGACAATACAGTGCCACCGACGTGGCCCGCTACCAATGACTGTGGGCTCTCCTTCTTCGTGGCCGACGTGAGTAAAACATTTAAACGTGTTAACCCTCGCAATTCTACTGCCCCCGATGGCATCCCTAGCCTCTTCCTCAGAGCATGCGCAGACCAGCTGGCTGGTGGGTTTACGGACATATTCAATCTCTCCCTATCCCAGTCTGCTGTTCCCACATGCTTCAAGATGGCCACCATTGTTCCTGTTCCCAAGAAAGCTAAGGTAACTGAACTAAATGTCTATCTCCCCATAGCACTGACTTCTGTCATCATGAAGTGCTTTGAGAGACTAATCAAGGATCATATCACCTCCATCCTACCTGGCACCCTAGACCCACTTCAATTTGCATTCCGCCCCGATAAGTCCACAGACGATGCAATCGCCATCACATTGCACACTACCCTATCCCATCTGGACAAGAGGAATACCTATTTAAGAATAATGCTCATTGACTACAGCTCAGTATTTAACACCATAGTACCCTCCAAGCTCATCAACCCTGTGCAACTTGGTCCTGGACTTCATGACGGGCCGCCCTTAGGTGGTGAAGGAAGGAAACAACATCTCCACTCCGCTGATCCTCAACACTGGAGACCCACAAGGGTGCGTTCTCAGCTCCCTCCTGTACTCCTTGTTCACCCACGACTGCGGGGCCATGCACGCCTCCAACTCAATCATCAAGTTTGCAGATGACACAACAGTGGTAGGCTTGATTACGGCTGGTTGTGAGGGCCCTTGGAGTGTGGTGTCAGGACAATAACCTCTCACTCAATGTCAGCAAAACAAAAGAGATGATTGTGGACTTCAGGAAACAGCAGAGGAAACCCCCCTACCCACATCGAAGGGACAGCATTGGAGAAGGTGGAAAGTTTTAAGTTCCTCTGTTCATATCTCTGACAATCTGAAATAGTCCACCCACACAGACAGTGTGGCGAAGAAGGCGCAACAGCACCTCTTCAACCACAGGAGGCTGAAAAATGTTTGGCTTGTCACCGAAAACCCTCAAACTTTTACAGAGCATCCTGTCGGGCAGTATCACTGCCTGGTACGGCAACTGCACCGCCCACAACCGCAAGGCTTTCCAGAGGGTAGTGCGGTCTGCACAACGCATCACCGTGGGCAAACTACCTGCCCTCCAGGTCACCTACAACACCCGATGTCACAGGAAGGCCAACAAGTTAATCGAGGACAATAACCACCCAAGCCACTGCCTGACCCCGCCTCATTCCAGAAGGCGAGGTCATTACAGGTGCATCAAAGATGGGACAGAAAGATTGAAAAACAGCTTTCGATTTCAAGGCCATCAGATTGTTTAGCAGCCACCACTAGCACAGAGAGGCGGCTACCTACCTACGGATTTGATATCATTGGCCACTTTAATAAATGGAACACTAGTCACTTTAATAACGCCACTTTAAGAATGTTTACATATCTCCCATTACTCATATCATATGTATATTATGTATACTGTATCCTTCACTATCTATTCTATACTATCTATTGCATCTTAGCCGCTCTGTCACTGTTCATCCATATATTTTATACTTTTACATTCTTATCCCACCCCTTTACTAGATTGTGTGTATTATGTTTTGTTGTGGAATATTTCGATATTACCTGTTAGATACTGCTCTACTGTCGGTTCTAGAAGCACAAGCATTTCGTTACACTCGCAAAAAACATCTGCTAACCATGTGTATGTGACCTATAAAATTAGATTTGATTTTGTTCTGGTGCAACTCATGCGGCCTAAGACATAAAGGTTAGTCAATCCGGAAAATTCTAAGTACTTTGAAAGGTTATTCAAGTGCATTCACAAAAACCCAAGTGCTATGATGAAACTGACTCTCATGAGGACCGCCACAGGAAAGGAAGACCCAGAGTTACCTCTGCTGCAGAGGATAAGTTCATTAGAGTTAACTGCACCTCAGATTTCAGCCCTAATAAATGCTTCACAGAGTTCAAGTAACAGGTCGATTTGCTGCAAAGACACCACAACTAAAGGACACCAATAATATAAAAAAAGAGACTTTATTAGGCCAGGAAACACAAGTAATGGACATTAGACCTTTGGAAATCTGTCCTTTGGTCTAACTAGTCCAAATTTGAGATTTTTGGTTCCAACCGCCGTGTCTTTGTGAGACGAAGAGCAGGTGATCTCCGCATGTCTGGTTCCCACCGTGAAGCATGGAGGGGGTGGTGTGGGGGTGTTTTGCTGGTGACACTGTCAGTGTTTTATTTCGAGTTTTAGGCACACTTAACCAGCATGAGCACCACAGCATTCTGCATTCATCAGCCATCCCATCTGGTTTGCGCTTAGTGGGACCATCATTTGTTTAGAACTGGACAATGACCCAACACACTTCCAGGCTGTGTAAGAGCTATTTGACCAAGAAGGAGAATGATGAAGTGCTGCATCAGATGACCTGACATCCACAATCACCCGGCCTCAACCTAATTGATATGCTTTGAGATGAGTTGGACCACAGAGTGAAGGAAAAGCAGCCAACAAGTGCTCAGCATATGTGGGAACTCCTTCAAGACTGTTGGAAAAGCATTCCTTATCAAGCTCGCTGAGAGAATGCCAAGAGTGTGCAAAGCTGTCAAGGCAAAGGGTGGCTACTTTGAATAATCTCAAATATAAAATGAATTTGTTAAAATCATTTGTTATTTCATAGTTTTGATGTAGAATATTGTAAAAATAAATAAAAGCCCTTGAATGAGTAGGTGTGGCCAAAACTTTTGACTGGGACTGTATGTACAGTTGAAATCGGAAGTTTCCATACACCTTAGCCAAATACATATAAAAAGGAGGCTGCGAATTTTCGCAGCTTTTTGTTAAAAATCGCGCAACATTTCAGCGTCCTGCTACTCATTCCAGGAATATAGTATATGCATATGATAAGTGTGTGTGTATAGAAAACACCCTGAAGTCTCTAAAACTGGTTAAATTGTGTCTGTGGCTAGAACATAACGTGTTTAGGAGTCAAAATCCTTCGAAAAACTGCTCACCCAAAACACAAAAATAATATCCATCCGCCAGTCAATGTATTGTCTTTGGCTGAAGAAAATACTTATCAAGCCCCTGTAAACGCCTACACGATGTCGCCAATGCTGTCATTTTGGGGCTGGTTTATCCTTGGTTTGGTGACGTATAAGCACTTCCTTTCATCGAGTACACCACAGGATGTTATGAAAGTGAAAACATGGACGATGATTTCAAGACTTGCTGCTATCGAATACAGATCGCCCGTGATCAATCTAATAGACTATTAACGTTTATTAATACCTAAAGTTGGTTTAGAAAAGTAATTTGAAGTGATTTGTAAAAGTATATAGGTAACTTTTGTCATTTTAAAAAGTGACGTTGCGTCATGTAAAGGGGCATTTTTCTGGATCAGACCGGTCGTCAGCAAATCACATTTTGGGTATACAATGACGGATTTAATCGGGAAAAAGACCCAATTGTGATGTTTATGTGACATATAGGAGTGCCAAGAAAGAAGCTTGTCAAAGGTAATGAATGTTTTATATTTTATTTCTGCGTTTTGGGTAGCGCCGGCTACCGCTAAATCTGTTGTTTTGTTGACGGTCTGGTATTCTGGGGGGTGCATGCTATCAGATAATAGCTTCTCATGCTTTCGCCGAAAAGCATTTTACAAATCTGACTTGGTGGCTAGATTCACAACGAGTGTAGCTTTAATTCACTACCTTGCATTTGTGTTTTAATGAAAGTTTGAGTTTTATCGAAAACAATAAGTGGCGCTCTAAAATATCCGCTGATTTGATCCCGCCAGAGGAACATCCTCCCTAACAAGTTTAAACTCAGTTTATCACAATTCCTGACATTTAATCCTAGTAAAAATTCCCTGTTTTAGGTTAGTCAGGATCACCACTTTATTTTAAGAATGTGAAATATCAGAATAATCGTAAAGTCATTAACTTGTTTTTCAACCACACATTTTTAAACAAACTATAGTTTTGGCAAGTCTGTTAGGACATCCACTTTGTGTATGACACAAGTAATTTTTCCAACAATTGTTTACAGACAGATTAAGTCACTGTATCACAATTCCAGTGGGTCAGAAGTTTACATTCACTAAGTTGACTGTGCCTTCAAACAGCTTGGAAAATTCCAGAAAAGTATGTCAATGGCTTTAGAAGCTTCTGATAGGCTAATTGACATCATTTGAGTCAATTTGAGGTGTACCTGTGGATGTATTTCAATGCCTACCTTCAATCTCAGTGCCTCTTTGCTTGACATCATGGGGAAATCAACAAAATCAGCCAAGACCTCAGGAAAAAATTGTAGACCTCCACAAGTCTGGTTCATCCTTGGGAGCAATTTCCAAACACCTGAAGGTACCACGTTCATTTGTACAAACTATAGTACGCAAGTAAAAACACCATGGGACCATGCATCTGTCATACTGCTCAGGAGGGAGATGTGTTCTGTCTCCTAGAGATGAACGTACTTTGGTGTGAAAAGTACAAATCAATCCCAGAACAACAGCGAAGGACCTTGTGAAGATGCTGGATGACACCGGTACAAAAGTATCTGTATCCACAGTAAAACGAGTCCTATATTATTATTTTTTTAACCTTTTTTACCTAGGCAAATCAGTTAAGAACAAATTATTATTTTCAATGACGGCCTAGGAACAGTGGTTTAACTGCCTGTTCAGGGGCAGAACGACAGATTTGTACCATGTCAGCTTTCGGTTACTAATCCAACGCTCTAACCACTAGGCTACCCTGCCGCCTCTATATTGACATAACCTGATAGGCCACTCAGCAAGGAAGAAGCCACTGCTCCAAAACCGCAATAAAAAAGCCAGACTACTGTCTGCAACTGCACATGGGGACAAAGATCGTACTTTTTGGAGAAATTTCCTCTGGTCTGATGAAACTAAAATAGAACTGTTTGGCCATAATGACTATTGGGGAGGCTTGCAAGCCGAAGAACACCATCCCAACCGTGAAGCACTGGGGTGGCAGCATCATGCTGTGGGGGTGCTTTGCTGCAGGAGGGACTGGTGCACTTCACAAAATAGATGGCTTCATGAGGATGGAAAATTATGTGGATATTTATTTATTTATTTTTATTTACTTTACCTTTATTTAACCAGGTAGGCAAGTTGAGAACAAGTTCTCATTTACAATTGCGACCTGGCCAAGATAAAGCAAAGCAGTTCGACAGATACAACGACACAGAGTTACACATGGAGTAAAACAAACATACAGTCAATAATACAGTATAAACAAGTCTATATACAATGTGAGCAAATGAGGTGAGAAGGGAGGTAAAGGCAAAAAAGGCCATGGAGGCAAAGTAAATACAATATAGCAAGTAAAACACTGGAATGGTAGTTTTGCAATGGAAGAATGTGCAAAGTAGAAATAAAAATAATGGGGTGCAAAGGAGCAAAATAAATAAATTAATTAAAATGAAATACAGTTGGGAAAGAGGTAGTTGTTTGGGCTAAATTATAGGTGGGCTATGCACAGGTGCAGTAATCTGTGAGCTGCTCTGACAGTTGGTGCTTAAAGCTAGTGAGGGAGATAAGTGTTTCCAGTTTCAGAGATTTTTGTAGTTCGTTCCAGTCATTGGCAGCAGAGAACTGGAAGGAGAGGCGGCCAAAGAAAGAATTGGTTTTGGGCGTGACTAGAGAGATATACCTGCTGGAGCGTGTGCTACAGGTGGGAGATGCTATGGTGACCAGCGAGCTGAGATAAGGGGGGACTTTACCTAGCAGGGTCTTGTAGATGACATGGAGCCAGTGGGTTTGGCGACGAGTATGAAGCGAGGGCCAGCCAACGAGAGCGTACAGGTCGCAATGGTGGGTAGTATATGGGGCTTTTGGTGACAAAACGGATTGCACTGTGATAGACTGCATCCAATCCGATATATTGAAGCAACATCTCAAGACATCAGTTAGGAAGTTTGGTCGCAAATGAGTCTTCCAAATGGACAATGACCCCAAGAATACTTCCAAAGTTGTGGCAAAATGGCTTAAAGAAAATAAAGTCAAGGTATTGGAGTGACCATCACAAAGCCCTGACCTCAATCCTGTAGAAAATTTGTGGGCAGAACTGAAAAAGTGTGTGCGAGCAAGGAGGCCTAAAAACCTGACTCAGTTACACCAGTTCTGTCAGGAGGAATGGGCCATAATTCACGCAACTTATTGTGGGAAGCTTGTGGAAGGCTACCTGAAACGTTTTACCCAAGTTAAACAATTTAAAGGTATTGCTACCAAATACTAATTCAGTGTATGTAAACTTCTGACCCGTTAGGAATGTCATGAAAGTAATAAAAGATGAAATGAATAATTCTCTCTATTATTCTGACATTTCACATTCTTAAAATAAAGTGGTGATCCTAACTGACCTAAAACAGGGAATTTTTATGAGGATTAAATGTCAGGAATTGTGAAAAACTGAGTTTAAATGTACTTGGCTAAGGTGTATGTGAACTTCCGACTTCAACTGTACAGTTGAATAATACGGTCATCGTAAATATGGATATTTTGCAACCCTACAACTGCTCATTTGGATTTGTAGCTGTAGCTTCTCTGTCTTGGAGTGTTTGTTAGATCTGATTTTCCAGAGGAAGTGTTCATTAGAATGGATTACCACTGTGGTTCTCGGTCGAGTTTATTAGACTAAAGTACTTAACCATCTGCAGACTGAATGTTCCTGTGTAGTCTTCTTCTTCATCTTCGAGAGAGAGAGAGAGTTTCAGAGTTTCGTACCTTTCAGCTCACTCTGTCGATCACGTTGGTGTAATGTAGAGTCTAACCATTTTACCGTCCGTGTACTGGTCCCAATGGTTGATTATTCAGGGTACAGCTAGAACCGCTTTACACTCCCATAGAAACCCGGCAATGTACTGGTCTCAATTTAAATGGAAACCATTTCAACATGTGGCCACAGCTCCACGTTTTCTGGTCTGATGTGAATTTCGTCACGGTCCTTTTATACACCCTGGCAGAAGGGTGGTTCCATTACATTTGGCATAATGTCTGTGCTCATGTGGGTGTGGCCACTGACTGGGTAAACTTCATATGAAAAACAATTTAAAAAACAAGGATAAGATCACATTTCATCTTCTCACAAATAGTTTCATATTTAATCACATAAGATCCACAACATTTAGATGTAAATCTGATAACTGGGAAATATACACATTGAGATACAGTTAATTTGTTATACTGTCCTTAGTTACATCTCAAATTAGTAATGAATTCAACATGATTGTTCTTTAATTCCCCCACCATTTCCCACCTTATTTGTGTCAGGAATATTGTGTCATTCTCCACTTTTGGATGTCATAGTGTTGGGAGGAATCTCCTTGTAGCAAAAGGGTTCTTTACCCTCAATCCTGCAAAGCCCAAAGGCAGAGTTTCTGCAAAGTATTTCTGACCTTCATAAAACTGTCCAACTTCATACCTCTCCCCATCTGTGGGAGAGAGAGGGCGCTGTAGAACTGGCCCACTGTAACCTGATCCTTCGGATCCTCACAGAAGGTTCATGACAGTGTTGTCAACAGAGATGGGTGACTTAAATATTGACTTGCTTTCATCATGCTGCCCACTCAAGAAAAAGCTTCAAGCTGTAACTAGTGCCTGCAACCTGGCTCAGGTCATCAGTCAATCTAACAGGGTAGTTACTAACAGCACAGGAATTAAATCATCATCATGTATTGATCACATATTTACTAATGCTGCAGAAATTTGCTTTAAAGCAGTATCAAGAAATCCAACGGATGTAGTGATTACAATATACTAGCCATTTCTAGGAAAATCAATGTTCCAAAAGGCTGGGCCTAATATAGTGTATAAGAGGTAATACACTAGTTTTTAAGTGATTCCTATGTTGTTGATGTAAATAATATTTTTTGGGTCAGTGGTGTGTAATGAAGAGCAACCAGATGCTGCACTTGACACATTTCTGAAATTGCTTATCCCAGTCACTAATAACCATGCACACATTAAGAAAATTACTGTAAAAATGGTTAAATACCTATGGTGTGATGACAAATAAGTCTGTCTGCACAACCGATTGGCAAATTGAGAAATCATGTGACTGAACTGAATAAAAAGAAGAAGAAACTACACTATGAAACAATGTTAAATTAGATTATAGTAAAAAGCTTTGGAGCACCTTCAATGAAATTTTGGGCAAAAAAGGCAAACTCAGCTCTATCATCCATTGAATCCATTGATCGGTCATTCATAACAAAATTGATATTGCCAACTATTTTACAGATTTTTTTCATTGGTAAGATTAGCAAATTTAGGCATGACATGCCAGCAACAAACACTGACATGACACACTGACATGACACATATTATGTTATTATGTTATGAAAGACAAGCATTGTAATTGTTTATTCCATAAAGTGAGTGTGGAAGAGGTGAACAAATGATTGTTTTCTATCAACAATGACAAGCCACCAGGGTCTGACATCTTAGATGGAAAATGACTGAGGATAATTGCGGGCAATACTGCCACTCCTATCAGCCATATCTTCAATTTAAGCCTACTAGAAAGTGTTTGCCCTCAGGCCTGGAGGGAAGCTAAAGTCATTCCGCTACTTAAGAATAGTAAAGCCCCCTTTACTGGCTCAAATAGCCGAATAGCCAATCAGCCTGTTACCAACACTTAGTAAAACTTTGGAAAAAAATGGTGTTTGACCAGATACAATGAGCATGATGGCACCGGAGGTGATGGCTGCTGTTTTATGGGCTCTTAACCAACCGTTCCATTGGCCTTCATCCTGAAGCCCAGGAAGTTGTCCTCAGTGTTTTGAGCCAGTGGAACCTTCCGCCTCCGTAAGTCAAGGAGGAGGGAGGCTCTGACTAACTCCTTAACTGCCACATATTCACTGTTGAGCATGTTCAACAGGTGAGTCAGCAGTGTAAATCCACTCAATATTCGGGACACCTAACCCCCCCCACCCCCCTCTTTGCCTCAGGAAGGCATTGTCACCTGTGGTGTGTGTGTTTAAGCATAGCCACTTTCTCACCACATTAACAGTTTTGTTATTCATTTCCCTTAGAGCCTTCTTTGGGATATGCACATTTGCAAGCAGATGTTGAATCTTTGCAAGGACCACCTCTCTCACAGCTTCTAGCTTCATGACCACAGGCAGAGGGGAAATGTCAATCATATCAAGCCTTGTTGAATTCTCATGGACGAGCTCCTCAACTTACTCCCCTGAGATCCAGGGAAATGGAATAGAGTGGCAGGCTATTCTGAATGGAGCTTTCTACAGGAACGGCATCTTTTCTGCAAAACATTGCGACGGGAGACCCTTTGGTGCTCCAACTCCTGAAATTTGTTGGATCCTGAGAAAGTTCCCTACATGCGAGGATTGCCCAGCGGTGGTGACAGTGACCTCCCTCACAGACTGGATCGAGGCACAGCTGCACTTTATTCAGGATATATAGTACATACACCATAGACATACATCATTTACACCCCACCCCCCCCCCACACACAAACACAGCCTCACAGACACAGCTCTGACAGATCCATCAGATTCAAATGTAGAATGGAATGAATGTGTATGTATATGCAACAAATGTTAGTGTATCGCAACGAATCACATTGATTCTATCATCAATGATGTTCAGTATCAGTTTTTATCCTAGACTTTTTATCCACTGGGGCGTTTTCAATGGAGTTTTCAAGCTTTTTGGGGGTCGCCGCCATGAATCAGAAGTGTGACTAGTAAGAAAGAAAGTGACGCCCCCTTGGCAGCCTTTTGGTTCCTGCATCTCCCCACAACCGGAAGGGGGCAACAAGCTGGCCTTTGCTGCGTCACTGGGGACCTCAGTACTCAGTCGGCCAAAACTCCGGCCCTGAACTAGGCCATGTCTGTAGGGAAGCAGTTTTACGCCGCAGCAATGATCCTCTATTTCTCCTAAGGAAGGTAGGAAGGAGCGGACAACCTAGGACGCAGCCTTTGCGGCTGAGGAGGAGAGTATGCAAAACTCTATTCTCTGTGCCTCAGCTCACTTTTGTGACATGAGAAAATGGAGGAGAGGCACTTTTTTTGCCCCTGTACAACAAGGCAGGGGAACCCTAACCATGTCCGCTCGACCGTTCTACAGGAGTACAGGTTTCCAGGGCTCATTGGGAAACTCCCTAAGCCCTTTTTAGGATTCTGAGGGGCATTTTTTTCCTTTGCATGGCGAAGATGACTGCTTTCTCATGGAGAACACTATACTTTCTGGATCTTAGGGAAAAAGGGGGAGGCACTGCATGCTCTGCTTCCTCAACTTACTCGAGTGAGCAGCTGAGGAACTTTGCTTTTGACAACCCTCCACCATGGAGCAGGGAGAAGACATCTATAGTTTGGAAGGGGATCAACTCTTACAAGAACAGCAAGTTCAAGCTGTTGGTATTGTCTTGCTAATGCATTTGAAGTGAAGTGCTGTCTTTTACCTAGTAGCCTAGTGTCACGTCCTGACCTTAGTTCCTTTTTTACGTCTCTGTTTTAGGTTGGTCAGGGCGTGAGTTGGGGTGGGCATTCTGTGTTTTGTTCTATGTTTGTATTTCTATGTGTTTGGCCTGGTATGGTTCCCAATCAGAGGCAGCTGTCAATCGTTGTCTCTGATTGAGAACCATTCTTAGGCAGCCTGGTTTCGCCCTTGAGTTGTGGGTAGTTGTTTTCTGTCTCTGTCTCTGTACAGGACTGTTTAGTTTTTGTTATTTTTGTTCTAGTGTTCAGTGTAATTAAAAGATCATGAACACCACGCTGCACCTTGGTCCTCTCCTTCTTCCACCTACGACGATCGTTACACCTAGTTAATTATTACTGTTTGAACTGTCTGATTGCTCAGTACTTGGTAATTGTTGGGTTTTTAAGAGGGAGTGGCCTTACCTGTCTTCCCTGACTATTTAAGGAGCCTTACTTGTCCCAGTGCTGAGGCGAATTGTATTGTAAAGTGTGTTTTATTCACCTCAGCAGTCAGTGCTGAGAGGTGTGTCTTTCGCTTTTGTTAGGCGTTTAGTGCTAGCACTTCAGTCTCTTATGTTTTTTCTGCGACAGCTGTAAGCGGCAATATTGTCAAGTGGTGGTGTTGTCACCATAATGAAGACTGTTGCCGAAACAAAGGCATTCTGCTGACCCTCTTTTGTGGCTTTGTTTCCCATCCCAGTTTGCCCCTCTTCCCTGTAGGTTTTACAGACACTCCCCACTCCTTGGCCCCAACCCTTATAATTTAGTGTAGACTATGCGCATGTGGAAATCTTAGTCTACGGCAGTGTTTGGAACTGTCGATCTGCAGTCAATAAGGCAATTTCATCTCAACCTATGTTGTCCCTACACTTTTTGGTGCTGATGGAGACTGCTACTCCAGCTGCTCTCTCGTTATTTGACTATATGTGTTCTCATAGTCCAAGAGCATCTTGTTGTCGCGGTGGTGGCACAGAGCTACTAATTTTTCTCTTTTGCCCGTCTCTCACCTGTTCATCTCCTCATTTGAATTCCATGCTGTCCCTGTCACTTGTCCACTCAAGCTTAACATTGTTGTCCTCTATCGCCCACCAAATCAAATTGTATTGTTCATATACACGTAATTAGCAGATGTTATTGCAGGTGTAGTGAAATGTTTGTGCTTCTAGCTTCGACAGTGCAGTAATATCTAACAAATTACACAACATATACCTAATACACACAAATCTAAGTAGTAGATAGTATAGCATACTGTATATACATATGAGATGAGTAATGCAAGATATGTAAACATTTATTTTGGGAATGGGATACCATATAATAGTATAGAAAACTGTATATACATATTAGATGAGTAATGCCAGATATGTAAACATTAAGTGACTAATATACCGTAGAATAGTATAGAATACAGTATATACATATAAGATGAGTAATGCCACAAGGTGCCCTTAGAGAGTTCCTCAAGGAACTTAACACCTTGATAAGCTCATTTCCTGTTGATGGCTCACCACTTATTGTACTGGGCGACTTTAACTTCCCGACGCTTGACTTCAATTAATTTCTTTTCACCTCTTTCTTTCCACTCTTTTCCTCTTTTGACTTCACCCTTTTCCCGTCACCTCCCACTCACAAGGCAGGCAATATGCTTGACCTCATCTTCACTAGAGGCTGTTCGCCTACTAATCTCACTGCAACCCCCCACCATGTCTCTGATCAGAACTTTGTTTCCTTTTCACTCCATCTCTCCTCCAACCCTACCCACTCAGCCCCTACCCAGATGGTCATGCGCCACTGCAATCTTTGCTCTCGCTCTCCTTCTATCCCTCTCTCCCCCTACTCTATTCTATACTATCTATCCTCTCTTCCTGCTAAATCCTTCGCCCTCCTGAATCTGCCTCTTTGACCCGACTCTCTTCCCGTCCTGCATCCTTTAACTCTCACTGTCCCCCTTCCTCCCAGCTGCCCTGACCTTCCCCTCCCGCTCTGTGGCTGAGTGACTCTCTGCATGCAAAACAGGGCTGTGGTCTGAGTGGAAATTGGGGCTGAGCGGAAATGGAGGAAAACTAAACTTCCGGAGGACCTACAGTTTCTTCCATCCACTTTATCCTCTTTAGCTTTTCTTCCTCTGTATCTGCTAATAAAGCCTCTTTCTATCATTCTACACCTCAAGCTTCCGCCTCCAACCCTGGAAACTCTTCTCCACTTTCTCCTCCCTCCTTAATCCTCCACCTCCACCACCTCCTCCTTCCATCCACCCTCGCTGCGGATGACTTTGTCAACCACTTTGAAAAAACCATGACATCCACTTCTCTTTTACTCAGCCTACTGTGTCCACTGGTCCCACTACACCTTGACCATTATTCTCCCCTCTCTCTCCAGATGAAATCCTGTGACTAGTGATGTCTGGCCCCCTGACAACCTGCCCACTCGACCCCATTCCCCCTTCTTCCTTCTCCAGGCCATCTCTGGAGACCTTTTCCAATTCCTCACTTCCCTCATCAAGTCATCCCTGACCATTGCCTGCATCCCCTCTGACTTCAAGATGGCCAGATTTGCTCCCCTCCTCAAGAAACTACAAAAACTACAGACGGTTATCCCTTTCTTTTCCTTCCAAAACAATTGAATGTGCTGTCTCTGACCAACTTACTTGTTATTTCGCTCAGAACGATCTTCTTGACCCTAACCAGTCAGTGCTCTCACTACTAGTGTTCCCCAAGTCTCGGTTCCAGGCCCTCTCCTCTTTTCTCTTCACACCAAGTCACTCTGCTCTGTCATATCCTCACATGGTCTCCTATCATTGGATGACACTCAACTACTCTTCTTCTTCCCCCTTCTGACACCCAGGTGGCAACACACATCTCTGTGTAGCTGGCAGACATCTCAGCTTGGATGTCGGCCCACCACCTCAAGCTCAACCTCAACAAGACGGAGCTGCTCTTCCTCCCAGGAAAGGCCTGCCCACTCCAAGACCTCTCCATCACAGTTGACAACTCCACGATGTCCCCCTCCAGGAGTGCAAAGACAACACCTGTCATTCACTGCAAACATCAAAGCAGTGACTCGCTTCTGCAGGTTCATGTTCTACAACATCTTTCCTCACACAGGAAGCTGCGCTGGTCCTAATCCAGGCACTTGGTATCTCCTGTTTACACTACTGCAAATCTCTGTGGGCTGGGCTCTCCGCTTGTGCCATCAAACCCCTGCAACCTTTCCAGAAATCCACAGCCTGCCTGGTGTTCAACCTTCCTAAGGTATCACATGTCACTGCGCTCCTCCGCATATTCCACTGCCTTCCAGTCGAAGCTCGCATCATCTTCAAGACCCTGGAGCAGCAAGGGGAACTGCACCTCCTTACCTTCAGCCTATGCTCAAACCCTACATCCCAACCCGAGCATTCCGTTCTGCCACATCTGGACTCTTGGCCCTCCCACCCCTACAGGAGGGCTTCTCCCACTCAGCCCAATCAAAGCTCTTCTCTTTCCTGGCACCCCAATGGTGGAACAAGCTTGCCCCTAAAGTCAGGATAGCAAATTCCCTGCCCTCCTACCTCTTTGAAGAGTATCTTAAATAAATCTCACATCGCCCCGTGTGCACAATATGTAGGCCAGTTTGTGGAGCTATTTCTTCTGCGGAGTTGTCATCAAATAAAATATTTTAAATCTACAACATTTTATAGACGTTTCATATAATTTGACGTATTTCTGACACCTAGCATTAAGAGGTCACGCACAACTAAGAACCCAATACAAAACCCCAACAAAAAATAGAGAAATTCCTGGCAAAAAATTCTGGAAATAAGTAACAATCCAATTCTCCAGACGGTTGCCTAGAGACAATCCCCCAAGAACGGGGTCTCTGGACTATAGAGTGCTCCAGCGTGTGGCTCTTTCTCTGGGGATCCTATTTGCTTGAGCTGGGGGAATTAGAGCCGATGCTAGACCTCTGGCCCACCTCCGACACAAAAAAGGCAACCATTACAACCCCATTGGTCTTCTTCAACACAGTAAAGGCTGTGGCTATCACACACATCGGCAAACATCCACCTCCACCCCCACCTCCACCTCCACCATACGTGTGCACTGATATGAAGAAATTAATTATGGGATTCAATTAGTTTCCTTCTCAATGGGTTAAGAGAGACTGAAGGAGATGGGAAAATGGTGTTTGACGATTAAGGTCAACTGATTTTGTACGTTATGTCCTTGACAGGACACACTGTGTGTGGAGTTTCCACTTGAGAGCACACACTGATCACTATACAGGCTGGGAACCTCTCATTGATAGGGTTGAGATTGGTAGTGTATGGCAGCAGCAGTACACTTCCAGGACCTGCCCTAAGGGCTGTTTTTCACTGTACAAGGGATACAGCACTTCTGCCAAGCACACACTCCTACCCAGACACACACACACACACACTGTTGAATGATTGGTTTAGGGTAGGACACGGATGTCTAGAGGCCTGGTATATTGATGGAGAACCATATCGCTGATCCCCTTGTGACCACGCTCATGCATTTTTGTCTGTTTGTGTGTCTAACAGCAGCAGACCTGGCATAATCACTTCCCTTACCTGGGCCTTTTTACAGGGTGGGAGGAGGAACATTAAAGACCGAGTAGAGCGGAAGGGCCATTCAGGGAAGCACACAGAAGTCATTCACTCCCAGCCAATTAAAATGCTTGTTGATGCATTTATGTCTTGCCTGTCCCGTCCCCCCTCGCCTACTTCCATGACTCCCAACCTCCTCAACCCCACGTCTTGACACTGAAGAAAAACCTTTCTATTTTGTCAGAGATTGGAGAAGGGGATGTTAGATCGCCGGTCGATTACCAAGGCAGTGTTGCTAATTTAACGTATGTCTGTTTTACCCCTGGAGCTTAGTCTAACTGTAAATGATACTTATCTTTTCTTTATTTGACAAATATGTCCTTACTTGAGCAATAGTTGATACACTTTTGAGAGTGCCATTTCATTATCTCCTTTGTACGGGGATTGAGATTGAACCACATGGGTTGAACCACATTTACTGGGATGAGATTGACCACATTGTTTAACCAGGCAATTGCTGTGAAGCCTCTCATCTCATGGCTGGTCATGAAAAGCTTGCCAAACTGGCAGTTGTGATTAGCCAATGAGTTATATACATTTAACAGTTTCCCAAATGTCAAGCAAGGCCCAATGCCAGGAAATCCTCCCTTATTAAATTAACATCCTTCTAAAATGGTCCATCGTAAATCCCTACTGTGGTAGAGTTGTATGATATAGAAATTTAATTCAGCTACTATACCAGGTCATGTACCATCACTTTGCAAGGAGATGTAATCACTACAGCTGACAATCTAATTAACTCTGAGGACTGGGCTTTATGAAAGCACTTGTTAGATCGGAAACATGTCTAGTTCCAGTAGCCAGGCACTTGACACCAAATAAAACCTTCAACATTTAGCCAAGTCAGCTTGTATGTGATATACGTTGCTAAGTAAACGGAGCCTGGCCGACAGTAGCACTGAGATACATCCAAATTAAATTCAGTGGGATGTTTCACACTCCCCGTTCATTCCTTTTACTACCTCTCTAATCGGCCCCAGTCTCCTCCGCTCCCAGACACCTTTAAAAAGCCCCCCTGGCTTAAGACCCTGCTGCGGTCCCTGGGGGCCCGCTACTTCGTCCAGCTGTTTTACCTGAGCCTTTCGAGTCACTCTTCTGCCTTTGTTTAACCCCTGACCCCACGAAACAATGCTTCGCCAAAAGTTCTGAGGGGCCGACGGCGAGGAAATAGAGGAAGTGTTTGGTTACAAACGAAACAGGCACTGGCGCTACGTGATAAATTGTCGTGGAGCAGGAGTGCTGCCACAGCCAGCCTATGGCACGAGGGCGTCAGGCTCGTAAATTTTTAACACGGCCCAGTCTCTCTGCCAACAGTTTTTTTAAGGGGCTTGGGAGTGGTGTCTGACGCGGATGCGGGACAGTGGAGGGCTGTTATGTCGTGTGTGAGTGTGCATCAGAAAATACAGCTTATACAGTGCCTTGCGAAAGTATTCGGCCCCCTTGAACTTTGCGACCTTTTGCCACATTTCAATCTTTTTCACATTTCAATCTTTTTGTATCCAAATCCGGCTTTAAACTTCTTCACAACAGTATCTCGGACCTGCCTGGTGTGTTCCTTGTTCTTCATGATGCTCTCTGCGCTTTTAACGGACCTCTGAGACTATCACAGTGCAGGTGCATTTATACGGAGACTTGATTACACACAGGTGGATTGTATTTATCATCATTAGTCATTTAGGTCAACATTGGATCATTCAGAGATCCTCACTGAACTTCTGGAGAGAGTTTGCTGCACTGAAAGTAAAGGGGCTGAATAATTTTGCACGCCCAATTTTTCAGTTTCAGATATGTTAAAAAAGTTTGAAATATCCAATAAATGTCGTTCCACTTCATGATTGTGTCCCACTTGTTGATTCTTCACAAAAAAATACAGTTTTATATCTTTATGTTTGAAGCCTGAAATGTGGCAAAAGGTCGCAAAGTTCAAGGGGGCCGAATACTTTCGCAAGGCACTGTACACCTGGCATACCACATGGTACCGTGTCGGTGCCATTGCACTTTAAATTGTATGCGGACAAAATGGAAACTGTAAAAATGTCTTCCACAGTTTCTCTTCCCATTGGGCAATGGCCCCGTGACATTGTGTGGTTATTATAAGAAGGCCATGAACAAACTGTATATACAGAGAGCATGACATAAATGCAGGTAACTGCTCCCTTTCTTTGGCCTTGGCTCTTTCCTTCATTTTTTCCTCCATGTCTTCCTTGACTTCTCAAGTCTCTGGAGTTCTTATTCAAAATGATTTATTATCCCTTGACATTAAATATCACTGAATTAATGCATAGCACCCTTCTCCATCTTTCCATTGACTATGAGCTGTCGTAAAAATCTGCCCCCCCCAGTACCACAATCCCCCAAGATGACTCTGTGATCTTATGAAGGACTCCCATGTCTATATGCTTGCTGGGTATGTGTGATACACTTTTTCCTTTAATCCTTTGCCACACACACATCACAATTCCCTAGAAAAAAAACGTTTCCGACTCACAAACGAGGAACAGATGTTCCTGTTCAAATCAGTCAATGAACGTCCAATAACACTGTACCTTTGATTCCCTTGCATGGCATTCTTTAACACCCTCACCCATTAAGCTTTGATTCCCTTGCATGGCATTCTTTAACACCCTCGCCCATTAAGCTTAGATTCCCTTGCATGGCATTCTTTAACACCCTCGCCCATTAAGCTTAGATTCCCTTGCATGGCATTCTTTAACACCCTCGCCCATTAAGCTTAGATTCCCTTGCATGGCATTCTTTAACACCCTCGCCCATTAAGCTTAGATTCCCTTGCATGGCATTCTTTAACACCCTCGCCCATTAAGCTTAGATTCCCTTGCATGGCATTCTTTAACACCCTCGCCCATTAAGCTTAGATTCCCTTGCATGGCATTCTTTAACACCCTCGCCCATTAAACTTAGATTCCCTTGCATGGCATTCTTTAACACCCTCTTAAACCCATTTCTTTAACACCCTCGCTTAAACTTAGATTCCCTTGCATGGCATTCTTTAACACCCTCGGCTTAGATTCCCTTGCATGGCATTCTTTAACACCCTCGCCCATTAAGCTTAGATTCCCTTGCATGGCATTCTTTAACACCCTCGCCCATTAAACTTAGCAAAACAGATGTGTCTTGAAATCTGGACGGCAAATAAAAACATACCTTTCCAGAAAAGGAAGCTAATCGCAACAAATCAAATGAAAAAAACATCTAAATGGATTTGAATCTAAATGGACTGTTGCAGGGGTTTTTCCACCTGGTGCATTGTATTATTATTGAATCGATAGGTCAGTCAGGTCTGGGGTTGTCTCTGCAGTCTCCATCCTGTATACTATCAACAAAAGCACTGTATTGCAACACAGGGAGTGTTTTGTCTGTGGCTAATGCAATTTGGTCTACTGTGGCTTAGTGGTGTTGAAATTCACTATCTAAAAAGCAAGTGAGCGTTTTTAAAAAATTGACTCTCTTAGTCTTTTCATCAGCCACACTGTGTCATTATTGAAATAATGATTGATATTTCTATGTGATTATTTGGCAAAGTTTGCTCTGTTAAAGGCAGTTAAAATGGCTCCAGATCCATGTTATACAATCTTATACATCACATTACACCCGTACCACCTCAGTGCCATCGATAGGAGGAAAACATGACTTTATTCTATTTGCTGTCTATTGACATGCTAATTAGACACTCGACCATTCTGATGACTTGGCTGTTTCTTTATTTAGTGGAACGCTTCGTCCTTGAGAGTAATTTGCACCCTTAGGATTCAAATCTAGAATCCATCCCTCCATTTTTTCCCTATTACTGTTGCTAACATTTTGATATACAGTACCAGTCAAAAGTTTGGGGACACCTACTCATTCAAGGGTTTTTCTTTATTTTTACTGTTTTCTACATTGTAACTATGAAATAAACATAAACTATGAAATAATACATATGGAATCATCTAGAAAGAAAAAAAGTATTAAACCAATCAAAAAATATTTTATATTTGAGATTCTTCAAAGTAGCCACCCTTTGCCTTGTTGATAGCTCTGCACACTCTTGGCATTCTCTCAACCAGCTTCACCTGGAATGCTTTTCCAACAGTCTTAGAGGAGTTTTTTTGACCAAAAGTTTTGCAATGTTACGAAGATGGAAAAAACATGTCTTTGAAATGTTCTTAATATATTCGTCGAAAGAGAGATCAGGGTCAGTATCTTCAAGATTAGTGAAGTACACTGTAAAATCAGAGTTACCAGTTTAATACTGCAATTTTGTGTTACAGCAGAGATGCTGTAATATATTTTACAGTACTATTTTCCTTGCTGTAAAAACACATTACACATACCTGCTGTAAGTTTCCAGGGATGCTGTAATGTTTTACAGTGAGGAAAATAGTATTGTGAAATACAGTATATCATAGCATCTCTACTGTAAAGCAAATTACAGTATTAAGTTGGCAAAGCTGTAAATGTATTGTGAAATTCTCCCTGAAATCTAACCATACATCTAACCATACATCTAACCATACATCTAACCATATATCTAACCATACATCTAACCATACATCTAACCATACATTTGTACATAAAATACATAAAAATTGGTAACAACATGAACATCATAATTGACAATAGAAGTAACAACAGTTAACACATGCAACCAAATAAGAGCATCATTACACCAATAATCCTAAAACTATTGTGGGCCTGTGTGTGGAGTGTGGGTGAGGGAGAAAAAGAGGGAGATGGAGTTAAAATTGGGATTGGGAACAATCCTAGATCTATGATCACGGGCAACTCTATTTGGGGTAAGGGGTGGTGAAACACAATATAGGGCAGGAGAGCATCCAGGAAAGAGAAGTCAACGCAGCATCAGGTGTTCCTCAAGAGGCTCCGTAACAATCCTCAGTCCTCCTCAGTACCTACAGCATACAGTGCGTTGTAAAAGTATTCATCCCCCTTGGTGTTTTTCCTATTTTGTTGCATTACAACATGTAATTTAAATATATTTTTATTTGGATTTCATGTAATGGACATACACAAAATAGTCCAAATTGTTGAAGTGAAATAAAGATAATAACATGTTTTTTAAAAATTGACAAAATAAAAAAGGGAAAAGTAGTACATGCATATGTATCCCCTTTGCTATGAAGCCCCTAAATAAGATCTGGTGCAACCATTTACCTTTAGAAGTTATATAATTAGTTAAATAAAGTGCACTTGTTTGCAATCTAAGTGTCACATGATCTGTCACATGATCTCAGTATATATACACCTGTTTTGAAAGGCCCCAGAGTCTGCAACACCACTAAGCAAGGGCCACCAACAAAGAGACCAAAGATAACCCTGAAGGAGCTGCAAAGATCCACAGCGTAGATTGGAGTAACTGTCCATAGGACCACTTTAAGCCGCACACTCCACAGAGCCTTGTTTTACGGAAGAGTGGCCAGAATAAAGCCATTGCCAAAATAAAAAAATAAGCAAACACATTTGGTGTTCGCCAAAAGGCATGTGGGAGACTCCCCAAACATTTGGAAAAATGTACTCTGGTCAGATTCAGGTACTCTAACACCTCGCATCACCCTGAGAATACCATCCCATGTTTTTCATCTACAGGGACTGGGAAACTGGTCAGAATTGAATGAATGATGGATGGTGCTAAATATAGGGAAATTCTTGAGGGTAATCTTTTTCAGTCTTCCAGAGATTTGAGACTGGGATGGAGGTTCACCTTCCAGCAGGACAATGACCCTAAGCATACTTCTAAAGCAACACTCGAGTGGTTTAACCTGTCTAGGACTGGGGTTCCGCTAGAGCCAGTGAAAGTGCAGGGCGCCAAATTCAAAACAAACAAAAATCTCATAATTAAAATTCCTCAAGCATACAAGTATTTTACAACATTTTAAAGATAAAATTCTCGTTAATCCAGCCACATTGTCTGATTTCAAAAAGGATTTACAGCGAAAACACCACAAACAATTGTTAGGTCACCACCAAGCCACAGAAAAACACAGCCATTTTTTCCAGCCAAAGAGAGGAATCACAAAAAGCAGAAATAGAGATAAAATTAATCACTAACCTTTGATGATCTTCATCAGATGACACTCATAGTACTTCATGTTACACAATACATGTATGTTTTGTTTGATAAAGTTCATATTTATATAAAAAAATCTGAGTTTACATTGGCGCGTTACGTTCAGTAGTTCTAAAACATGCGGTGATATTGCAGAGAGCCACATCAATTTACAGAAATACTCATAATAAACATTGATAAAGACACGACTATTATACATGGAACTTTAGATAAACTTCTCCTTAATGCAACTGCTGTGTCAGATTTCAAAAAATCTTTATGGAGAAAGCAAACCATGCAATAATCTGAGTACAGCCTTTAGACAACACAGCACCCAAAAAGATACCATTCAAACAGTTTTATAAACTTCAGAGTGTTTTCTATCCAATACTAACAATAATATGCATATATTAGCATCTGGGACATAGGAGGCAGTTCACTCTGGGCACGCTATTCATCCAAAAGTGAAAATGCTGCCCCCTATCCCAAAAAGGTTAAGGGGAAATATTTAAATGTATTGGAATGGCCTAGTCAAAGCCCAGATCTCAATCCAATAGAGAGTCTGTGGTATAACTTAAAGATTGCTGTACAACAGCGGAACCCATCCAACTTGAAGGAGCTGGAGCAGTTTTGCCTTGAAGAATGGGCAAAAATCCCAGTGGTTAGATGTGCCAAGCTTATAGAGACATACCCCAAGAGACTTGCAGCTGTAATTTCTGCAAAAGTTGGCTCTACAAAGTATTGACTTCGGGGGGGTGAATAGTTATGCATGCTCAAGTTCTCTGTTTTTTTGTCTTATTTCTTGTTTGTTTCACAATATATATTTTTTTGAATCTTCAAAGTGGTAGGCATGTTGTGTAAATCAAATGATACAAACCCCCCCCAAAATCTATTTTAATTCCAGGTTGTAAGGCAACAAAATAGGAAAAATGCCAAGGGGGGTGAATTCTTTCGCAAGCCACTGTATATATAATATCCAATATAGTTTATATAATCAATTGAGTCATAATTTAACAAATAAAAATGCAACTGCCAGATACTTCATACTAGGTCTGGGCAATATATAGAATTCATTTGATGTTTTTGCTCTATATTCCAAATGCCTGCATTACAGAATCCAAGTTTTTTTGTATCTTTCTTTTTATGAGCATTGACATTAGCTTGTTATCGTGGTGTTTTTGATCTCGTCTCTTTCGCTCTTTCTATGCGGGGCTCCTTCCCAATTACACCAGAGATCTGTATATAATGAGGAGATGCTCATGTCTCCGCCCTAACAATGAGAGTCATTGTTCCAAAATTGGGAAGGCTGGCAACAAGCTTAGGTTCAAAACAAGCGCATAGAAACGCATTTGGTTTATTTTGGACAAATTTTGCAGAGAGGGAAACCCCTCGCTTGGCCTCTTTCTCCCAAACCCCTCCCCCTACCACTCACAACAACAAAGATGAGAGATCACTTCTTCCTCTCTGACAAACGGTTTCAAATCGCAGTTTTGTCCAACAGAATGGGTCAAATGGACACCGAAACACATGGAGACATTATTTTACTGTAATAGAGGAGAAGTTTACTTTTTGAACCATACCCTGTTTGTTTCAACTCCAGAGCAGACACTACTAAAATGGATGTACCAATGAGCATTCATGCTGGAAAATTAATGCTCAGTTTGTCGCATGTGCATTATGGTACCATGTATCGCTAGCAGCATTTTAGTCAAATACAGATTTTTATACTAGCTGTTTGGATGATTGTGTTTTATAAAGTGCAATAAGCATTAAACAGTTATATAAGGAGTTGGCAACTCATTGACATTCTGCGAAATAAGGTAGGTCACTTGATTTCAACATCTGAACGAAGTGGACAGGCTAGCATGCTGTTCAAACAGTTGGAGATGGACAGAAAATTGTGTTCATAACAATACAACTGTTTTGCCTTGTTAGTTGAATTCAGAGCTTGTGAAATTATACCCAGAAATGTTCCCTACGCACAAAAAGCTTATTTCTCTTTTTTTTTGCACAAATTTGTTTACATCCCTGTTAGTGCGCATTTCTCCTTTGCCAAGATAATCCTTGCACAAATGCGGAGGTACCGGTCCTGCTGCTGGGTTGTTGCCCTCCTACAGCCTCCTCCACGTCTCCTGATGTTCTGGCCTGTCTCCTGGTAGCGCCTCCATGCTCTGGACACTACGCTGACTACGCTTGCCACAGCTCGCATTGATGTTCCATCCTGGATTAGTTGCACTACCTGAGCCACTTGTATGGGTTGTAGACTCTGTCTCATGCTACCACTAGAGTGAAAGCACCGCCAGCATTCAAAAGTGACCAAAACATCAGCCAGGAAGCATAGGAACTGAGACGTGGTCTGTGGTCACCACCTGCAGAACCACTCCTTTTTTGGGTTTGTCTTGCTAATTGCCTAAAATGTCCACCTGTTGTCTATTCCATTTGCACAACAGCATGTGAAATGTATTGTCAATCAGTGTTGCTTCCTAAGTGGACAGTTTGATTTCACAGAAGTGTGATTGACTTGGAGTTACATTGTGTGGTTTAAGTGTTCCCTTTATGTTTTTGAGCAGTGTATATAAATACTCTTTGTATTCCAGTTATCATTGGCCATACCTATCATAGCCCTTTTCTATCATGGGCCATTGTTGATGTTCTCCATTACATTCATGAGAAATGAGGCCAGGCCTCATTAGGAGGCAGTAGCTGTGGACAAGTTGGTGGGATGCACAGCTTGGAATAATCATCGCTCCCAACACTGATCCCCCTTGCAGAGTCAAGGATGTTTAGCGTTCATCTAGGCTAATGAAATGCAGAATACTAAAGGACCTGCGAGCGGCTCCTTGTACATAGACTCTGCACCCAGAACAGAATCGGCAGCCGTTGCGCATGCAGGTCACATACTAACCTCGTACCCTCCATACCAAAATCCCCCTCTTTTTCTCGCGGTAAAAAAATGCATTGCATATTTTAGCGTATCATTTTTTTTAATGTAGGCCCAACCAGAGCACCTTGCAGCTTTGTACATGAAAAAAAAGAACACTTCTCCCACACTGCAATAAACAGATTTAGAAGCTGGTCTATAACCGGAGTTAAAGTCCCGGGGGAGAAACTGATTCGTACTCTATGTGGCTTCAGCTTGCCATGAGAGGTTTGAGCCAGGCCTTTTCCCTAGACACAGACAAATGCGGATGGACAGAGATGTACACACACACCCTCACAACCACCATACACACAGACCTCCCTGCCCACGCCGCTCCCTGAGGTGCATGGTGGCTTCTCGCTACCGCTGAGTGACGCAGTCAAGGTGTGCTCAATCTGAAGAAGGTCGCCCAGCAGCAGCCTCATCTCTTAGTCCCCCCTCCCAGTCCTCTCTCACCCCCCTGGGACAGACAGCGTCAATGGAGAACGCTGTCAGTGGTGTAACAGGATCGCCTAGGCCCAGCCGGGCCTCCCTGGGATGGAGGGAGGGAAAGAACACAACAGGAAAGTGTAGCTGGGGATACTTTGAGTTCCGACTTTTCGGCTTGAGATCTGATCCCCCCCAGAGCTAATGCCTAGGCTTTAGCTCGAAGGGCATCTAGTGTTGAGTCACACACACTTCATGCCCATTTGGTTATACCTACATAGGAATGCAATAGACACCTGCAGGGTACTTTAGTTTTTTTGCATGTTCATTCCCAAGTGTGTTTTCCAGTAAAGCCAGCCTGTTTTTGTTTATGGTAATAGTGTAGCTGATAAGGTCTTATTGCTATCTCAGATTTGCTATTAGTTTTTTTTATGTGGGTGAACCGACAATCTGCTTGGTCTAATTAATTTAGAGGCTTTTCTGATTGGTTGCTTTCATGCCATTGACCCCTGATACCAGGGATGCACTTAATGTTCTCCAGGGTTTATCTCAATTTTAGTGGTCAAGTCAACACATTACTGGTAATCTGTACCAAGACAGGTATGAAAGTATACCAATACTGGCAGAGCATGGAAAGAGCAAGAGTGTCTGGTTTTGAACCAACCTGAAACTTTAGATGCGAGAATTTGCATCAATAGATGGGCAAAACTAATTTATTCACCATTGTTTTCAGGAATCGATAAAATCTGAAGCCACACTTTTTTTGGCATAGAATTTGAATAGAGGCATATGATCCTTGAATAATACCTGGATGAAGGCCGAAGGAGGATTAAGCACAAAGTGGTTAAGCGTGGAACGGTCATAGGAAAGGCTCGTCAAGGAGACAGTTGGTGTCAGCCATGGGATCTCAAGCGAGGGGAATGGGTGGTGATGGGGAAGGGTGGGTTGGTAAAGCCTAGTGCCAATGTCCGCTACGGTAATGAGCAAGAGAACCCCTCTTGGCGGGCACATTCAAGGCCGACTGGCAGTCGCAATTAAATGCGACGAGGAGGTGTAGCCCCGCAATCAGCCACCTCGCCAGTCTCCGAATGTAAATAAAAATGGGCCCAGTCAAATTAGCCTTGCCAGCAGCTCGCCCGTTAAACCTGTCTCCATAATGAGGGAACTGTGGCATTTCAGCACGCCTCCAATCCCATCCTGGTCTCATTCAGCGAAGCAACAAGCGCTGGTGTGTGTCTTGTCAAGATATTATAAATAGCACTGAGGACATCAACAGCTTTGCTCGCAGGACCAAGATGTGTGGCAGAGAGAGAGAGAAATAGAGGGAAATATGGTTGCTGGGTCCTATCAGACATATTTATCCTCCTCTATGTCTTGCTCAATATCCACTCTCCCATCATTTTATGTTTGTCTCTTGTTTTTCCCCACATTTTTGTCATATGCCTTCCTCATGCACCCCTCTGCTTTTTCATTCACCTTTGGCTACCTCCCTCCCCTTTCACCCTCTTCTCTCTCACACTTCTCCCCTCTCCTCCCTTTACCCCTTGCACTTACCCCTCTCTAGCCCCTGTACCTCTCTTATCTCTTTCCCCTCTCTCTCTTCTCTCCCTCGTTCACCTGGTCACCCTCATGGCCAGAGGAGAAGAGAGAGAGCACGACTCCTGTTCTGTATTCTTGACGAGCCCACCTCCTAAAGAATACCCCCTGAATGCTCATTGCTGGCCACACACACACACAAGCACAGCTGCTGTCAGATAAATGACTTGGTGAGTGAGAACCAAACCATGTAGAGGAACCACTGGAGTTGACACACCACTGCTCACTGTGTCCACTCCCCCCTTCTCTCTTGCTCTCAGATATAACTGTCTTGATGACAGCTACTTCCCCTATTATTTACATTCCATGGGATGGGGTACAAAAACATTACGGGTGCCCTTGACATATTGGTAACAGGGTAATGTACAAGATAACCAATATAAGGATGTGTGTGGATGGAATGGTGATGGAAGGCACTATACATTCATTCATAATGCATTAGACACAGCAGTCTATAGTGTTTATCTGAAATTCTCAACTATGTGTTTCTTTTCTTACAGCTATCTGCCTTGGTTTGAGGTGTTCTACAAGTTTCTCAATATCCTGGCTGACTGCACAATCAAAGGCCAGGTCAGTGTGGACAAGATGCCGCCGACATACATGGTTGCCCAGTTCCCAGCTCTTAGCCAAGTTTGCAGTATTTTTTTTTATTTCTTACATTATTTGCTCAGAATATTTTTTGCATCATTACCTACAGCTGCAAATAACTTTGGGATATTAGATCGGCGGTCACTAACCAGCATTTCGACCAGAAATTAAACTTTTCTGAATTGCATCCTTTGTCTGTACCCACAGAGGAATTTCCACTCATCCCAGTGGCTACTCCTAGATGCCGCCAATGGAGAATAGGAATACGGAGTGGGCCTTTAGTCCGACTCAGGAGGCATGCATGCCACCCACCGCTTACGAGTATATTACTCGTTAATGTTCAGTCCCTGGACATATCCTGATTCACGGAATCATGGTTCTCTCCAGATGTATTGTCCCTGTCCATACAGCCAATGGTATTCTCCGTACATCGCGGACTGGGAGAAAGTACTCTCCAGGAAAAAGAAAGGTGGAGGTGGATGTTTTATGATTAACCATTCATGGTGTGATTGTGGTAATGTATAGGAACTCAAATCCTTTTGTTCTCCGAATCTGGAATACCTCACTATGAAATACCTCCCGCATTTACTTCCCAAGATAATTATCTTCGGTCATCGTCACGGATGTGTATATTCCCCCTCAAGCAGACACTGTGATGGCTCTCAAGGAACTACAATGGACACTGGAAACCGCATATCCTGAGGCGGCATTTATTGTAGCTGGGGACTTTAATAAAGCAAATCTGAGGAAAACATTACCAAAGTTTTGTCAACACTTCACCTGCGCTAGTTGCTCATCAAGAATGTGGACCATTGCTACTCCCCCTTCCGGGACAGCTACAAGGCCCTCCCCTGCCCTCCCTTCGGCAAATCAGATCACACCTCCATTTTGCTCCTTCTTTCCTATAGGTAGAAACTTAAACAGGAAGTACCCGCGATGAGGACTGTTCAACATTGGTCTGACCAATCAGAATCTATGTTTCAAGATTATTTTGATCACGCGGACTGGGGTATATTCCAATTTTCCTCTTTAATAATGTGTCCATACTGTTTTACCCACTTCATATTTATATACTGTATTCTAGTCAAGGCTCAGCTTACAGTGTATTTGGAAAGTATCCAGACCCCTTGATGTTTTCCACATTTTGATACGTTACAGCATGATTTTAAAATGGCATAATGGCAAAGAGAAAACAGAAAACAAAACATTTTTTCAAATGTATTAAAAATAAGAAACTAACACTTTATTTACGTATGTATTCAGACCCTTTGCTATGAGACTCGAAATTGAGCTTGTTTCTGCAGCATTGAAGGTCCCCAAGAACACAGTGGCCTCCATCATTCTTAAATGGAAGAATTTTGGAACCATCAAGAATCTTCCTAGAGCTGGCCGCCCGGCCAAGCTGAGGAATTTGGGGAGAAGGGCTTTGGTCAGGGAGGTGACTAAGAACTCGATGGAGTTCCTCTGTTGAGATGGGATAACTTTTCAGGACAACCATCTCTGCAGCACTCCACCAATCAGGCCTTTATAGTAGAGTTGCCAGACTGAACCCACTCCTCAGTAAAAGGCACAAGACAGCCTGCTTGGAGTTTGCCAAAAAGCAGCTAAAGGTCTCTTAGACCATGAGAAACAAGATTCTCTGGTCTGATGAAACCAAGTTTGAACTCTTTGGCCTGAATGCCAAGTGTCACATCTAGAGGAAACCTGGCACCATTCCTACGGTGTTTTTCAGCGGCAGGGACTGGGAGACTAGTCAGGATCAAGGCAAAGATGAACGGAGCATAGTACAGAGAGATCCTTGATGAAAACCTGCTCCAGAGCGCTCTAGACGAAGATTCACCTTCCAACCAGGACAACGACCCTAAGCACACAGCCAAGACAACGCAGGAGTGACTTTGGAAGAAGTCTCTGAATTTCCTTGAGTGGCCCAGCCAAAGCCCGGACTTGATCCCGACTGAACATCTCTGGAAAGATCTGAAAACAGCTGTGCAGCGATGCTCCCCATCCAACCCAACATATCTTGAGGGAATCTGCAGAGAAGAATGGGAGAAACTTCCTAAATACAGGTGTGCTAAACTTGTAGCGTCATACCCAAGAAGACTCGAGGCTTTAATTGCTGACAAAGGTGCTTCAACAAAGTACTGAGTAAAGGTTCTGAATACTTATGTAAATGTGATATTTCAGTTTTTCGCAAATATTTGTAAAATCCTGTTTTTGCTTTGTCATTATGGGGTATTGTGTGTAGATTGATGAGGAAAAAACAACAATTGAATCCATTTTACAATAAGGCTGTAACCTAACAATGTGTAAAAAGTCAAGGGGTCTGAATACTTTCTGAAGCCACTGTATATAATTACTGCTGTAATCACCTGTTCTAATCATATACTGTCCATAATGTCTATACACGCCATCATATACTTATATATTTATTTTCCGGGCTCTGACATTGCTTGTTCTAATGTTTCTTAATTTCTTAATTCCTTTATTTATATTTTTTGCATTTGTGTGTAATGTTTTGTATTGCTAGGTATTCCTGCACTGTTGGAGCTAGGAACATAAGCATTTTCCTACACCTGCGATAACATCTGCAAAATATGTGTATAAATGTATTTGATTTGTTTTCAATTATAGTGATAATTGTGGCTCGGGTGAACCTTGTTGATGGTAATAGATCATCACAACTGTTGATGTAAAAGGGGCTTTATAAAATATATTTGATTGAGTTAGGTAGAGAGGAGATTCAGCAAATCTTAAGAGAGTGGAAGTTATTTTTTTTTTTAAAGCTTGTTTATTTTTAAATGTATAACCAAAAGGTTTTGGCTCTTGGCCTTAATCAGAGTACAGTGCCTTCAGAAAGTATTCATACCCTTTGATTTATTCCACATTTTGTTGTGTTGTGCCTGAATTCAAAATGGATTAAATATTTTTTTAAATCCCATCTACACAATACCCCATAATGAAAAATGAAAATATTTTTTGAAGTCTTTGCAAATTTATTGAGAATAAAATACTGAAATATCTCATTTACATAAGTATTCACACCCCTGATTCAATACTTTATAGAAGTGCCTTTGGCTGCGATTACAACTGTGAGTCTTTCTGGGTACGTTTCCAAGAGCATTCCACACCTGGATTGTGCAACATTTGCCCATTATTGTTTTCAAAATTCTTTATGTTCTGTCAAATCGGTTGTTGGTCATTGCTAGACAACCATTTTCAGGTGTTGCCATAGATTTTCAAGTAGATTTAAGTCAAAACTGTACTCAAACATTCACTGTCTTCTTGGTAAGGAACTTCAGTGTAAATTGGGCCTTGTATTTTAGGTTATTATCCTGGTGAAAGGTGAATTAATCTCCCAGTGTCTGGTGTAAAACACTGAACCAGGTTTTCCTCTAGAATTTTGCCTGTGCTAAGCACCATTCCATACATTTTTTGGTTCTGAAACACTTCTCGGTCCTTAACGATTACAAGCATACCCAAACATGATGCAGCCCACCACTATGATTGAAAATATGGAGAGTGGTACTCTGTGATGTGTTCTATTGGACTTGCCCGAAACGCATTACTTTGTATTCAGGACAAAAATGTAATTGCTTTGCCACATTTCTTGCATTATTACTTTAGTGCCTTGTTGCAAACAGGATTCATGTTTTAGAATACTTGTATTCCGTACAGGCTTCCTTCTTTCTTTCCCTCTGTCAATTAGGTTAGTATTTTGGAGTAAATACAATGTTGTTGATCAATCCTCAGTTTTCTTCTATCACAGCCATTAAACTCTGTAACTGTTTTAAAGTCACCATTGACCTCACGGTGAAATCCCTGAGCAGTTTCCTTGCTCTTCAGCAACTGAGTTAGGAAGGACACCTGTAACTTTTGTATTGATACACCATCCAAATTTGAATGAATAACTTCACCATGTTCAAAGGGATATTCAATATCTGCTGTTTTATTTTTACCAATCTACCGTTAGGTACCCTTCTTTGCGAGGCATTGGAAAACCTCCCTGGTCTTTGTTGTTCAATCTGTTTGAAATTTACGGCTTGACTGCAGGACCTTACAGATAATTGTATGTGTGGGGTACAGAGATTCAAAAATCATGTTAAACAGTATTGCACACAGAGTCCATGTAACTTATTACGTGACTTGTTAAGCAAATGTTTACTCCTGAACTTTTGGGGACCCCCGAGTGGCGCAGCGTTCTAAGGCACTGCATCTCAGTGCTAGAGTCGTCACTACAGACCCTGGTTTGATTCCAGGCTGTATCACAACCAACCGGGATTGGGAGTCCCATAGGGCGGCGCACAATTGGCCCGGGTTAGTGTTTGGCCGTGGTAAGCCGTCATTGTAAATAAGAATTTGTTCTTAATTGGCTTGCCTAGTTAAATAAAGTTTAAATAAAATGCATTTAAAAAGTGTTTAGGCTTGCCATAACAAAGGGTTTTAATACTTATTGACTAAAGACATTTCATCTTTTAATTTTTAATGAATATCTAAACATTAAAAAAAAATGTAATTCCACTTTGACATGGGGTATTGTTTGAAGGTCATTTTGAATTCAGGCTGTAACAACAAAATGTGGAAAAAGTCAAGGGGTATGAATACTTTTAGGTAGTTAGAGGCAGACAGAGATTTTCACTGCAGGAGACTGTCACCTTTCTTTGTCTTTGCCTGTGTTTTTGGTGGCAGCCAATCCCATCTAATATTAAGGTGGTGTCCCCTCTGTCAGAGCTGCCACCCTACTGACAAACTTCTCGCACCCACTATATTCTGGCAACAGCTTTGTTCCTCATCTTTTCTTTCCTCTTTTGAAAAGAAAAGAGATTGCTTGACATTTAACTCTCATTTCCCCTGCAACTCTGTTTACTGTAAAACTATAATAATAAAATATTCTTATTACTACTCAACATATTAACAAACATATTACTCTCTGCACACGTAGTGATACTGATGTGAAAAGTGTATTGTCCAAAAAAATACATGAATAAGACATGTCATTCAGGGTAACAATCAAGTGGAGCTTAATGGTAGGAACTCAGGTATTTTTCGGAATGCATTCAGAGCACTTTGGCAAACAGCTGTTCAGTCCTCAGCCTTGCAGTATTGTTGTTTATGTGTGTAATTCGCTGTGCTCTCAGCACCCAGACAAAGCCCTATACCTGGGAGATAGTGAACAGAGAGTATACTGAGGGATAATAATTATTCCCGACATCACACATTTGTCTAAGTAATCCATATCAGAAAGTATTTGGTTTTTGTTTACCCATTAACAGGATAAAGAGACATTTTGTTATAAACTGGGAGTATGTTGTAAAATTGGATACCATAGGCCAGGGATGAGCAACTGGCGGACTGTGGCCCTCATTTTGTAGGCCCATGGATGAATTTCCCAAAAATGTTAAATAAAGACAGAGAACTCAGTCGGAGTCTCAAGTCTTAATGTTGAGAGTTAGAATAGTAGAATAAACAAGGTGCAATTTCGGAATGTGGTTGTGTATCGGCAGTTTTCCTTTGTTATATCAGTCACTGAGTGTCACTCAATTAGCCATGTCAGCTAAAAAAAATTGATTGACAAGTTAGTCTAGCCAGCTGTAGTAATCATTGTCAAATTACCACCTGGGGTAATCATGCCAAATAATGTCCCCCAGCCAGAAAGTGTCCCCCTCTGCATCACAATGGGATTCGATACAATATTAGCGTCCGTCGCTATATCAACGGTATGATGACCTAATGTGTTGAATTTTGGTGATCATTACAGCCTTAATGACTTTCTTTTCATCTCCGCCATGTTAAACAAAGCAGATTTCCGCGATGATAAGATGAAAACAATACTTCAAACCACTTTTGGGTTCCTTGTCAACATTTCAACAACATGAAATCAATCTCTTAAACGATGCTATGTTTCGGAAATAGCAAAGAAAACCTGTAATCTGCTCGACACATTAAAGTTACTTCCCTTACAGATCACAAAGTCAGCTAATTACCTTACAGATCAGGAAGTCAGCTCATTTCCACTCCATTCATATGCAAATCCATTTGATTCATACACTGGCTTGTCTGGCTGTCATGTTTATGTTTTAACCTGCACTTCCCTTGTTTTAAAGTATTATTTCAGTAGTCCTCTATTATGATTAATTTTGTTCTATCTCACATAGCTCATTAGTACACCCCTGTGGTTGAATATATATGTACATATAGGTCCAAGGATACATCTATGAATCATGTCACATTAACAAATAACATTTATTTTCACATATTTTTGTTGTACACTAACATGGCAATCAGTCTGCAATACTTAATTATAGTGTGTGAAATAGAAAGGTGTTTGCAGTGCTAGTGTTTTTAGTTCATCTGTGTAGCTCACATTATGTACCTAGTATGATATGGCTAGCAAACTTTATTAGCAGATAATTACAACATTACAATAACAGTGGCTTTAGATGATGTAATGAGATGGAGGAGGGGATGGGATGAGTGGGCAGATTGTTGGGCAATCAGATGCAGAATGTTGTCTGGAGAGAAAGAGTTAAAGGATAAGGAGAGAGGGGAGAGGCAGAATCCAGAGATGGGTGTGGCTAGTTCTTCCTGTCACTTGTCCTTGACAGGCAGCCAGTCTCAGTCAGGGGTGGTCAGGGGTTAGTTGGAAGCCCTCTCACCACGTAAAGGTACAGGCCGATATATATACACATCATTTTTTTGTTACATTGTTTTTTTTTACACAGTTTAATAAAGGCCTTTAACTTCTTATGGGCAGGTGGGACTGTAGCGTCCCACCTGGCCAACATCCGGTGAAATTGCAGAGCGCGAAATTCAAACTACAGTATGATAAATATTTAACTCTCATAAAATCACAAGTCAGAAGTTTGCATACACCAAGTTGACTGTGCCTTTAAACAGCTTGGAAAATTGTAGAAAATTATGTCATGGCTTTAGAAGCTTCGGATAGGCTAATTGACATAATTTGAGTCAATTAGAGGTGTATCTGTGGATGTATTTCAAGGCCTACCTTCAAACTCAGTGCCTCTTTGCTTGACAACATGGGAAAATCAAAAGAAATCAACCAAGACCTCAGAAAAAAACTGTAGACCTCCATAAGTCTGCTTCATCCTTGGGAGCAATTTCAAAACGCCTGAAGCTACCACGTTCATCTGTACAAACAATAGTACGTAGTAAGTATAAACACCATGGGACCACGCAGCCGTCATACCACTCAGGAAGGAGATGCGTTCTGTCTCCTAGAGATGAACGTACATCGGTGCGAAAAGTGAAAATCAATCCCAGAACAACAGCAAAGGACCTTGTGAAGATGCTGGAGGAAACGGGTGCAAAATTATCTATATCCACAATAAAACAAGTCTTATATCTATATCTATCTTATATCTAACCTGAAATGCCGCTCAGCAAAGAAGAAGCCACTGCTCCAAAACTGCCATAGAAATGACTATGGTTTGCAACTGCACATGGGTACAAAGATCATACTTTTTGGATAAATGTCCTCTGGTCTGATGAAAGAAAAATATAACTCTTTGCTCATAATGACCATCGTTATGTTTGGAGGAAAAAGGGGGAGGCTTGCGAGCCAAAGAACACCATCCCAGGCCGTGAAGCACGGGGGTGGCAGCATCATGTTGTGGGGTGCTTTGCTACAGAAGGGACTGGTGCACTTCACAAAATAGATGGCATCATGAGGTAGGAAAGTTATGTGGACATATTGAGCAACATCTCAAGACATCAGTCAGGAAGTTAAAGCTTGGTCGCAAATGGGTCTTCCAAATGAACAATGACCACAAGCATGCTTCAAAAGTTGTGGCAAATTTGCTTAAGGACAACAAAGTCAAGGTATTGGAGTGGCCATCACGAAGCCCTGACCTCAATCCTATAGAAAATGTGTGGGCAGAGCTGAAAAAGCGTGTAAGAGCAAGGAGGCCTACAAACCTGACTCAGTTACACTGGCTCTGTCAGGAGGAATGGGCAAAAATGCACCCAACTTATTGTGGGAAGCTTGTGGAAGGATACCCAAAATGTTTGACCCAAGTTAAGCAATTTCAAGGCAATGCTACCAAATACTAATTGAGTGTATGTAAACTTCTGACCCACCGGGAATGTGAATAAAATAAAATAAAATGCTGAAATAAATTATTCTCTCTACTATTAGTCTGACATTACACATTCTTAAAATAAAGTGGTGATCCTAACTGACCTAAGAAGGGGACTTTTTACTTGGATTAATTGTCAGGAAATGTGAAAACTTATGAAAACTTTAAATGTTTAAATGTATTTAAAAGTTTAAATGTTTTTGGCTAAGGTGTATGTAAACTTCAGACTTCAACTGTTGATAACGTTAACTAAATATAACTGTCTGGCTAGATAGCTAGCTCCCACCGTACCTTCTCCGCTGTGCAATCTGGTTTCCGAGCCGGTCACGGGTGCACCTCAGCAACACTCAAGGTACTAAACGATATCATAACCGCCATCGATAAAAGACAGTACTGTGCAGCCGTCTTCATTGACCTTGCCAAGGCTTTCGACTCTGTCAATCACCATATTCTTATCGGCAGACTCAGTAGCCTCGGTTTTTCGGATGACTGCCTTGCCTGGTTCACCAATTACTTTGCAGACAGAGTTCAGTGTGTCAAATCGGAGGGCATGCTGTCCGGTCCTCTGGCAGTCTCTATGGGGGTGCCACAGGGTTCAATTCTCGGGCCGACTCTTTTCTCTGTATATATCAATGATGTTGCTCTTGCTGCGGGCGATTCCCTGATCCACCTCTACGCAGACGACACCATTCTATATACTTTCGGCCCGTCATTGGACACTGTGCTATCTAACCTCCAAACAAGCTTCAATGCCATACAACACTCCTTCCGTGGCCTCCAACTGCTCTTAAACGCTAGTAAAACCAAATGCATGCTTTTCAACCGATTGCTGCCTGCACCCGCATGCCCGACTAGCATCACCACCCTGGATGGTTCCGACCTTGAATATGTGGACATCTATAAGTACCTAGGTGTCTGGCTAGACTGCAAACTCTCCTTCCAGACTCATATCAAACATCTCCAATCGAAAATCAAATCAAGAGTCGGCTTTCTATTCCGCAACAAAGCCTCCTTCACTCACGCCGCCAAGCTTACCCTAGTAAAACTGACTATCCTCCCGATCCTCGACTTCGGCCACCTACAAAATGGCTTCCAACACTGTGGATGCAGTCTAGTGCCATCCGGCACTGCACCTTATACCACCCACCACTGCCTGTATGCCTAGTCGGCTGGCCCTACATATTCGTCGCCAGACCCACTGGCTCCAGGTCATCTACAAGTCCATGCTAGGTAAAGCTCCGCCTTATCTCAGTTCACTGGTCACGATGGCAACACCCATCCGTGGCACGCGCTCCAGCAGGTGTATCTCACTGATCATCCCTAAAGCCAACACCTCATTTGGCCGCCTTTCATTCCAGTACTCTGCTGCCTGTGACTGGAACGAATTGCAAAAATCGCTGAAGTTGGAGACTTTTATCTCCCTCACCAACTTCAAACATCAGCTATCTGAGCAGCTAACCGATCGCTGCTGCTGTACATAGTCTATTGGTAAATAGCCCACCCATTTTCACCTACCTCATCCCCATACTGTTTTTATTTATTTACTTGCTCTTTTGCACACCAATATCTCTACCTGTACATGACCATCTGATCATTTATCACTCCAGTGTTAATCTGCAAAAATTGTAATTATTCGCCTACCCCCTCATGCCTTTTGCACACATTGTATATAGACTCCCCCCTTTGTTTTCTACTGTGTTATTGACTTGTTAATTGTTTATTCCATGTGTAACTCTGTGTTGTCTGCTCTCACTGCTATGCTTTATCTTGGCCAGGTCGCAGTTGCAAATGAGAACTTGTTCTCAACTGGCCTACCTGGTTAAATAAAGGTGAAATAAAATAAAAAATAAAAAATGGCTCACATCAACACCATCCTCCCAGACACCCTGGACCCACTACAAGTCGCATACTGCCCCACCAGATCCACAAATTCAATCTCTATTGCACTCCACACTTTCCTTTCCCATCTGGAGAAAAGGAACACCTATGTGAGAATGCTGTTCATTGACTACAGCTCAGCATTCAACACCATAGTGCCCTCCAAGCTCATCACTAAGCAAAGGACTCTCTGATTAAACACCTCCCTCTGCAACTGTATCCTGGACTTCCTGATTGCCACCCTCAGGTGGTGAAGGTAGTCAACAACACATCCGCCATTCTGACCCTCAACACAGGGTGTGTGTTTAGTCCCGTACTATACTCACGACTGCGTGGCCACTCATGACTCCAACACCATCATTAAGTGGTAGGCCTGATCCCCTATGATGATGACACAGCCTACAGGGAGGAGGTCAGAGACAACAACCTCTTCCTCAATGTCAGCAACACAAAGGCACTGATTGTATACAATAGGAAATGGAGGGTGGAGCATGACCCCATCCACATCAACAGGGCTGTAGTGGAGTAGGTCGAGTCAAGTTCCTCTGTGTCTACATCACTAAGGAGTCATCATGGTCCACACTAGGGCTGTTACGGTGACCGTATTCCCGCCACACTGTCAGTCACGAATCATGATGGCAGTCAAATTCCACGTGACCATTTAGTTACGGTAAGTAGGCTTCTCCAAGCTCTGATTCTGTTGATGGTCATTAGTAGCCTAACAAACTTGCTAACTGCCTGGTAGTCAGCACTCTATTGTCACTCTAATAACTCTGACATCAATGCAAATGTAATCAAAAATTGAATCAAACATTTCATGAGAGCCCATGGGCTCATGTTGCACAACATTTCTATAAGCTATGCAATTGCGTGAGAAAACAGAGTGATGGCCTCTTAAAAATAGGAGGATCCCATCAGCTCAACGGGTGTTGAGCCTATCTGGCATTTCAAGTTTAGGGAAGACAATTTCCTCTGTATAAATGTACCTGTGGTCACGCAGGAGACTGGGTTTAAATTTCCCTACGGGGAGGAAGGAGTAGGTTGTCCTTGTAAATAAGAATGTGTTCTTAACTCACTTGCCTTGTTAAATAAATCCTATTGCTTCTAACTTCAATATGCTCTTTAAATAAATAAGACCTACAACACTTTTAACAGCACATTACTCAACACTAGTGAGACTCATGTCGCCTACGGTAGGCCTACAGTATATCGAAAAATATAATGTGACTCTCCCCTAATATTTACGTATGGATGATTGGGGGATATTTCTGTAATTCATTGATATTTATACCCATAGTAATTCGGTATGGATCCATAACTAAATAAACATCTGCATTTTTTATCATTTTCTTATTAATAAAAGCATAAAGATGCCATTATTAGTTACATTGTTTTAGTTTGAACCTGCGACTGGCACTAAAAACAGAACAGCGAGAATGTTTCACTAGTCAGCGCCATCATTCGTGCAATGCCCCTTAAAGTGTTGCCAGTGCGGCAGGGTGGGGGTCCACCCCCTCCCCCTTCCTCCTCTCCCCTTCCCAATGCGCTAGGTCAATCTTCTGTGCGCGGCTTTGCGGCCCATCCCGTGCTCCCTGCCCTCGTGCCTTGAACCTTGCGCGCTTTCAGTGGATACAGCTGGAGAACTGCAAGGCAGTCCCATTGTGTGCCACTCGGGAGCCATGACCAATATGACCAATATATATTGTCCTGCTAATAACAGGGTTAATAATACACTGCTCAAAAAAATAAAGGGAACACTAAAATAACACATCCTAGATCTGAATGAATGAAATATTCTAATTAAATACTTTTGTCTTTACATAGCTGAATGTGCTGACAACAAAATCACACAAAAATGATCAATGGAAATCAAATTTATCAACCCATGGAGGTCTGGATTTGGAGTCAAACTCAAAATTAAAGTGGAAAACCACACTACAGGCTGATCCAACTTTGATGTAATGTCCTTAAAACAAGTCAAAATGAGGCTCAGTAGTGTGTGTGGCCTCCACATGCCTGTATGACCTCCCTACAACGCCTGGGCATGCTCCTGATGAGGTGGCGGATGGTCTCCTGAGGGATCTCCCCAGACCTGGACTAAAGCATCCACCAACTCCTGGACAGACTGTGGCGCAACGTGGCGTTGGTGGATGGAGCGAGACATGATGTCCCAGATGTGCTCAATTGGATTCAGGTCTGGGAAACGGGCGGGCCAGTCCATAGCATCAATGCCTTCATCTTGCAGGAACTGCTGACACACTCCAGCCACATGAGATCTAGCATTGTCTTGCATTAGGAGGAACCCAGGGCCAACCGCACCAGCATATGGTCTCACAAGGGGTCTGAGGATCTCATCTCGGTACCTAATGGCAGTCAGGCTACCTCCGGCAAGTACATGGAGGGCTGTGCGGCCCCCCAAAGAAATGCCACCCCACACCATGACTGACCCACCGCCAAACCGGTCATGCTGGAGGATGTTGCAGGCAGCAGAACGTTCTCCACGGCGTCTCCAGACTCTGTCACGTCTGTCACGTCTGTCACATGTGCTCAGTGTGAACCTGCTTTCATCTGTGAAGAGCACAGGGCACCAGTGGCGAATTTGCCAATCTTGGTGTTCTCTGGCAAATGCCAAACGTCCTGCACGGTGTTGGGCTGTAAGCACAACCCCCACCTGTGGACGTCGGGCCCTCATACCACCCTCATGGAGTCTGTTTCTGACCTTTTGAGCAGACACATGCACATTTGTGGCCTGCTGGAGGTCATTTTGCAGGGCTCTGGCAGTGCTCCTCCTTCTCCTCCTTGCACAAAGGCGGAGGTAGCGATCCTGCAGCTGGGTTGTTGCCCTCCTACAGCCTCTTCCACGTCTCCTGATGTACTGGCCTGTCGCCTGGTAGCGCCTACATGCTCTGGACACTACGCTGACAGACACAGCAAACCTTCTTGCCACAGCTCGCATTGATGTGCCATCCTGGATGAGCTGCACTACCTGAGCCACTTGTGTGGGTTGTAGACTCCGTCACATGCTACCACTAGAGTGAAAGCACCGCCACCATTCAAAAGTGACCAAAACATCAGCCAGGAAGCATAGGAACTGAGAAGTGGTCTGTGTTCACCACCTGCAGAACCACTCCTTTATAGGGGGTGTCTTGCTAATTGCCTATAATTTCCACCTGTTGTCTATTCCATTTGCACAACAGCATGTGAAATGTATTGTCAATCAGTGTTGCTTCCTAAGTGGACAGTTTGATTTCACAGAAGTGTGATTGACTTGGAGTTACATTGTGTTGTTTAAGTGTTCCCTTTATGTTTTTGAGCAGTGTATATCTGTGAGAATATCCAAAGGGCTTTTATGTAATTCAAAATTAATAATAAAAGTAATCACTTTGTTTAAAACATAACAATATTGTGGAGATGTTGTTTTCAAACAATGTAAAATTAGCGAGAAAAAGGCCATTCTTGAACATGGGGTGAGATATTGTTACTAATTTCTAAATAAAGCCAGTTTGTTATTTAGAATTATTTCTGTTTTTAGAGGGAGAAAAAACAAAAACCTGCAGTCATCTCATGGGTCTCCCAATCAAGCCTGCCACGGGTATAGAACCAGAATCTGTAGCAACACAGCTTGTACTGCTAATCAAATGTAGACCGCATTATCTACCAAGAGAATTCTCTTCGATTATAATCACAGCCGTATATATCCCCCCCCAAGCAGACACATCGATGGCTCTGAACGAACTTTATTTAACTCTCTGCAAACTGGAAACGATTTATCCGGAGGCTGCATTCATTGTAGCTGGGGATTTTAACAAGGCTAATCTGAAAACAAGACTCCCTAAATTTTATCAGCATATCGATTGCGCAACCAGGGGTGGAAAGACCCTGGATCATTGTTACTCTAACTTCCGCGACGCATATAAGGCCCTGCCCCGCCCCCTTTCGGAAAAGCTGACCACGACTCCATTTTGTTGATCCCTGCCTACAGACAGAAACTAAAACAAGAAGCTCCCACGCTGAGGTCTGTCCAACGCTGGTCCGACCAAGCTGACTCCACACTCCAAGACTGCTTCCATCACGTGGACTGGGAGATGTTTCGTATTGCGTCAGACAACAACATTGACGAATACGCTGATTCGGTGTGCGAGTTCATTAGAACGTGCATTGAAGATGTCGTTCCCATAGCAACGATTAAAACATTCCCTAACCAGAAACCGTGGATTGATGGCAGCATTCGTGTGGAACTGAAGGCGAGAACCACTGCTTTTAATCAGGGCAAGGTGTCTGGTAACATGACTGAATACAAACAGTGCAGCTATTCCCTCCGCAAGGCTATCAAACAAGCTAAGCGCCAGTACAGAGACAAAGTAGAATCTCAATTCAACGGCTCAGACACAAGAGGCATGTGGCAGGGTCTACAGTCAATCACGGACTACAGGAAGAAACCCAGCCCAGTCACGGACCAGGATGTCTTGCTCCCAGGCAGACTAAATAACTTTTTGCCCGCTTTGAGGACAATACAGTGCCACTGACACGGCCTGCAACGAAAACATGCGGTCTCTCCTTCACTGCAGCCGAGGTGAGTAAGACATTTAAACGTGTTAACCCTCGCAAGGCTGCAGGCCCAGACGGCATCCCCAGCCGCGCCCTCAGAGCATGCGCAGACCAGCTGGCCGGTGTGTTTACGGACATATTCAACCAATCCCTATACCAGTCTGCTGTTCCCACATGCTTCAAGAGGGCCACCATTGTTCCTGTTCCCAAGAAAGCTAAGGTAACTGAGCTAAACGACAACCGCCCCGTAGCACTCACATCCGTCATCATGAAGTGCTTTGAGAGACTAGTCAAGGACCATATCACCTCCACCCTACCTGACACCCTTGACCCACTTCAATTTGCTTACCGCCCAAATAGGTCCACAGACGATGCAATCTCAACCACACTGCACACTGCCCTAACCCATCTGGACAAGAGGAATACCTATGTGAGAATGCTGTTCATCGACTACAGCTCGGCATTCAACACCATAGTACCCTCCAAGCTCGTCATCAAGCTCGAGACCCTGGGTCTCGACCCCGCCCTGTGCAACTGGGTACTGGACTTCCTGACGGGCCGCCCCCAGGTGGTGAGGGTAGGCAACAACATCTCCTCCCCGCTGATCCTCAACACTGGGGCCCCACAAGGGTGCGTTCTGAGCCCTCTCCTGTACTCCCTGTTCACCCACGACTGCGTGGCCATGCACGCCTCCAACTCAATCATCAAGTTTGCGGACGACACAACAGTGGTAGGCTTGATTACCAACAACGACGAGACGGCCTACAGGGAGGAGGTGAGGGCCCTCGGAGTGTGGTGTCAGGAAAATAACCTCACACTCAACGTCAACAAAACTAAGGAGATGATTGTGGACTTTAGGAAACAGCAGAGGGAACACCCCCCCATCCACATCGATGGAACAGTAGTGGAGAGGGTAGCAAGTTTTAAGTTCCTCGGCATACACATCACAGACAAACTGAATTGGTCCACTCACACAGACAGCATCGTGAGGAAGGCGCAGCAGCGCCTCTTCAACCTCAGGAGGCTGAAGAAATTCGGCTTGTCACCAAAAGCACTCACAAACTTCTACAGATGCACAATCGAGAGCATCCTGGCGGGCTGTATCACCGCCTGGTATGGCAACTGCACCGCCCTCAACCGTAAGGCTCTCCAGAGGGTAGTGAGGTCTGCACAACGCATCACCGGGGGCAAACTACCTGTCCTCCAGGACACCTACACCACCCGATGCTACAGGAAGGTCATAAAGATCATCAAGGACATCAACCACCCGAGCCACTGCCTGTTCACCCTGCTATCATTCAGAAGGCGAGGTCAGTACAGGTGCATCAAAGCTGGGACCGAGAGACTGAAAAACAGCTTCTATCTCAAGGCCATCAGACTGTTAAACAGCCACCACTAACATTGAGTGGCTACTGCCAACACACTGTCAATGACACTGACTCTACTCCAGCCACTTTAATCATGGGAATTGATGGGAAATGATGTAAATATATCACTAGCCACTTTAAACAATGCTACCTTATATAATGTTACTTACCCTACATTATTCATCTCATATGCATACGTAGATACTGTACTCTATATCATCGACTGCATCCTTATGTAATACATGTATCACTTGCCACTTTAACTATGCCACTTGGTTTACATACTCATCTCATATGTATATACTGTACTCGATATCATCTACTGTATCTTGCCTATGCTGCTCTGTACCATCACTCATTCATATATCCTTATGTACATATTCTTTATTCCCTTACACTGTGTATAAGACAGTAGTTTTTTGGAATTGTTAGTTAGATTACTTGTTCGTTATTACTGCATTGTCGGAACTAGAAGCACAAGCATTTCGCTACACTCGCATTAACATCTGCTAACCATGTGTATGTGACAAATAAAATTTGATTTGATTTGATTTGATATGCAGTGTCTTAGACCATTGCACCACTTAGGCGCTATATAACATGACCGGTCGGGGTGGCCTACAGTACTACAGTGAGAGAGCAAAAATAATCCTAACAAAATAAAATAATAAAAACCTTTGTGTAACAACAGTTTTAGTAAGTAATACTGAAGTCGTGCACAATTATCAGTTTCTATTTAGGTTTATGTCTCCCATTCATTGTCAGTTAGAGGAAGCATAATCAGTGCTCGAACTCCCCCTTGATACTGTATTACCTCAACTACCTCTCACCCCTGCTCATTGACTCGGTAATGGTACTCCTCATTATTGTTGTATTGTGTTACCATTTCCTTGTTTTATTTAGGAATTATTTATATTTTTATCTCTGACTGTTGAGAATCGGCTTGTATTTCACTGTAAAGTTTATACCTGTTCTTTTTGGTGCATTTGAGCAATAACATTTGATTGGATTATTTTCCGGTTTTCGGTTCAGTTCCCTGAACTGGTTCCAACACTTCAGGGCCATTGATCAAGATGCCAAAAGCCGTAGGGTCACGGAAGAAAATATATTGAAACAGGAAAACAAAAAAGGCAGTATGCTAGTTTTTTCAGTGTATGGAATGTCTATACAGTATTATTAATAATAATACATGGGACTTGAATTGCCTTTGAAAAAAAACAGAGTATAAAACAAGAATAAGACAATAGAATGAATAAAATCTACTTAACTTTGGATAGGGCTGAGTAAGAGTGGGCTAAACTGAGGGGAGTGCCAGACTGAACAGATGTGTTAATCCTATTAGCGTATGTCTTTTGTCATGAACTGTGATGGCTTAAAATACCTTAATCTCTTCAATTTGACCTTTGACCCGCCATATTTCTTTGACCCTCTTTGCATTCCTACTTCACTGTGCCTGACACAAGGGAACTTCCCAGCATACCTGAAAGTGTGAGTATCTTCGGCCTTCACCCTACAGTTTCTGGTGTACATTCACAGCACAATCGGCACCACTGACAATATCCATTTGAGCTCATTGATGACATACCAAAATACATGACTCAATCTCATCTGATTTGATATGAGAGAACTCCCAGATTCACCCCCAAGGAGTTATCATTGTAGATCAAAACCATAACAAACCACACCAATGTTACTCCACTCTTCAATACCTCATTTGATTTCCCCGAATGCTCCTGGCATCCTTGGATGGTTAGTTTGCCATTGGGGGAAATCAGAAAGACCTTGCTAGACCTCTAAGGCTGTGAGCCCTCCCCAGCTACCCATCTCCCCATCTCTGGTGGGCCTTTAGAGAGACAGGCAGAACGCGGTGAAGGGAGAGCTTATATGTTAGCTTGTCTCTCTACTTTTGATATCCACGGCGTGATGGAGACAAGAAGGGAGCCGTCAGTGCAGTGGCTTTGAACTTGCCTGGTTACCCATCCACATGACTCTGGCAAAACTCCACACCCACACTAATGTTTCTTCTCTACTAGTCTGCATATAATCACCTCCCCAATGACATCTCAAATGCGAACACATTCAAACCGCTCTGATTGGACCGATAAACCGATTGATTAGGCCAGAGCCTGAACACACGTGGGTGTTTCAGAAATAGTAATTGGCTTTGATACTCTGCTTGGTTAGAGACAATCCAATCACTGATGACTTATTTTGTACAACGCCCCTCACTTTGATGACGGCAGTCTCAGGCTGAATGTATGTAGCGATAGATAGAGCAACATAATTTAATTGTGTGCAGTATGAGTCGTCAGGCAACCTTTGAACCCCAGTAAGCAGGGGGAGGGGTCGGAGGAGGAGGAGGCTGCAGTCTTCAGAAATAATGGTTGTGAAGGATTGGAGAATGACAGACAGATAGGCTCACACATACACACACTCCTGACTTCTACCTCAGTTTATTTCACTTAAATCTCTGGTGGAATGCCTACATATTTGTTTCAAGCATTCCCAGATATAAAGAGCATAAATGTATGTTTTTCACACTATTGTATTTAATTGTATAACACTCTGATGATCTCAATGAAAAGTTTGAGTTGAAACGGGGGATGTGTCTTCCTGTTACACTCTTCACCTGTTATACTTTTGTTATACCAATAAAGGCTATTGAATTGATGTTGATGCCTTGTACTATTCATGCACAGTCATTGGTCCTCCCTTGCCTTGTTTGGTTTTTGTTGTTTTTTGGCCTTTTTTTTTGCAGAGAAACCTAACAGAATATTTTGTAGCTGTAGATGTCAATAACATGCTCCATCTGTACGCTAGTATGCTTTATGAGCGTCGAATCCTCATCTGCTGTAGCAAACTAAGCACTGTAAGAACTGTAGATTCTTCATTCCCCCCTCCTCTTCCTCCTTTCTCACTCCTCATCTCTCCATGCATATCCACTTATTAATGAAAGTGTCCTTTTTTCACAGGATTGGCTTGGTACTGTTGCATAAATGGTTGCACACCCAACTGTAATGATTCATTTGTATCCAGCATCTATCTTTGTATCCAGCATCTGCTAAAAATATCTCCTTACACATACATTGAAGGAGCCCTCCTTTGTTGTACTGTACCATACAAAGAAAAGTGTTCCATTATGGTTCTAGTAACGGTCCTAACATGGAGTCCTGAGGCATTCCTAAGTCTTCCATTATGGTTCTAGTAACGGTCCTAACATGGAGTCCTGAGGCATTCCTAAGTCTTCCATTATGGTTCTAGTAATGGTCCTAACATGGAGTCCTGAGGCATTCCTAAGTCTTCCATTATGGTTCTAGTAACGGTCCTAACATGGAGTCCTGAGGTATTCCTAAGTATTCCATTATGTGATATCCAAGCGACACAATTAAGCCCCTCCCACTCTCTCGGCACCCTTAAAGTTTATAATGTCTGATTACAGAAGCCCAGTCTAAGTTCTGTTTTTTACCCATACAGTAGTTTGGATGCTCAATAAAGCTCACAAGCCCATTGGGAATTTCTATTCTTTAGATACTACACCTGAACATGGAGTAGCAAAGATGGCGACCTGTTAGAATGTGTGGTATAAAACGTACTTTGCCTTCCATCACAATGTGGCCATGTTCTTTGAAGAATATGGGGAGAACACACTATTCCTTTTCCATATCAGTGGTTATTGAGGAATAGAAATAAGGGACACATCTCAAATGTGACCATACCTATATAGTGCACTCTATATAGTGCACTACTTTTGACCAGATCCATGGGAGAAAAGCAGAAGGTTCCTCTAATTTTTTACCAAAACAGAGAAACAACACGTGTCCTCCACCATCCCTATAAAAAGATATATGATTCATTTCAGTGAAAAAATCTTTACCTGACATGGCTGTGGAAGAGCATTCCTCAAGGTCCCCCTTGATTGTCTATGGGGGGGGGAGAGAGAGAGAAAGGTTTTATGACCACTCACATGCCTTTTTGACAGCTCTTAATATAGACCAACACCCATGTCACATGTCTGAGACAAACGCTGTTATCCTGGGGAAAGGCTGCTCTGTTGTTTGTCGGGCAGCGCAACGTCACTATTATTGACACATCTGCCAGCGTTTGACGGCGCCATCTGAATTTGATCAGTCCCGTAGGCTGGCGCTACATTCGTCCTTCCTGACAAACAAAAGGGAGCTGGATTTGTCACGCTCGTATTAAGCATCAGTGATAGGAACTGTCAAGGGGAGAAGGAGTAGGGAATTATTTTATTTTTTAAATCTTCTTACTGTAAATGAAGTTACTGGTCTAATTTACGGTGGTGTAATTCTTTTAATTTCTGGTGTAGCTTTGATGCCATGAGTAATAGCCAATTTCCTCTTGGACTTCAACCCGTGTGTGCATGCGTGCTCGGGACTGTGACTGTCGGCTTTGGTTTCCTGGGTAGATGGTTACTGACATTTTGGGTGGACAAGAAGGTAATTAATAGAGTGTTTTAGCGCGCCATCTTTTATGGATGCTTCAATAACAAAAAGCTACCCACACAACAACACACTTAGTCTGGTCTTGTAAAACCAACCACACATGCAAACAGACACAGGCATGCTGTACACACATAGACTTTCTTGTGGTCCTTATATAGTTTTACATTTGATCATCCATCAAAAGGTTTCTCAGGTGTGAGTGAATGCATCACCAAGGCAAGAGAAGAGAGAACTATTACACTTTCGGAATAATCATTACCATCTTATGAATATGAATATCAAACGTTGAGAATTAGTTTGTTGTCATTAAGTTTGATGAGAGAAGCGTTTGAACTTACTGTGCTATAGCCATATTCCTGAAATGTTAACTATATTCTCATATGTATCAAGTTGAGAGGTATAGAGCATCTTGCACCCAAGGTTATAATGTATTTTTTCTCCGATAAGAAAATGCAAGAAATAGTGACTCTGTCAATATAATGTACACTACCGTTCAAAAGTTTAGGGTCACTTAGAAATGTCCTTGTTTTTGAAAGAAAGCACATATTCTGTCCATTAAAATAACATCAAATTGATCAGAAATACAGTGTTGACATTGTTAATGATGTAAGTGACTATTGTAGCTGAAAACGACAGATCTTTTATGGAATATCTACTTTTGAACGGTAGTGCATGTTTCAAAATTAAACTTTGAAAAATAGTTATGTTCTGTGGTGTTGTGGGTGATTGTCCTGTTTTGTACTTTCTCCTTCACAGTTAACGACGTGTGTTCATGGGTCGGCGGCCATGATGTACCCCATGTATTGGCAACACGTTTACATTCCCGTCCTGCCTCAGCACCTTATAGACTACTGCTGGTGAGTAACCACAATGGTCCTCTGTAGCTCAGTTGATAGAGCATGACACTTACAACACCAGGATATTGGGTTTGAATCATGGGACCACCCATTCATAATAAATGTATGGACATAAATTGGCATACACTACATGAGCAAAAGTAAAAGAAAAAAAAAGTTGAGCATTGGTTTGGAAGCTGGAAATACACTACATTGACAAAAGTATGAGGACACATGCTCGTCGAAAACCTCATTTCAAAATCATGGGTATTAATATGGAGTTGGTCGCCACCCTTTGCTGCTATAACAACCTCCATTCTTCTGGGAAGGCTTTCCACTAGATGTTGAAACGTTTCTGCAGGGACTTGCTTCCATTCAGCCACAAGAACATTAGTGAGGTCGGGCAATTAGGCATGGCTCGCAGTCTGCGTTCCAATTCATCCCAAAGATGTTCAATTGGGTTGAGGTCAGGACTCTGTGCAGGCCAGTCAAGTTCTTCCACACCAATCTCGACAAACCACTTCTGTATGGAGCTTGCTTTGTGCACGGGGGCATTGTCATGCTGACACAGGAAAGGCCATTCCAAAAACTGTTGCCACAAAGTTGGAAGCACAGAATCATCTTGAATGCTGTAGCATTTTTACTTATCTATTTTTTACTCATCATTTTTTACTTAACACTTGTTTTTCTTAAAACTGCATTGTTGGTTAAGGGCTTGTAAGTAAGCATTTCACTGTAAGGTCTACACCTGTTGTATTTGATTTGGTGAAGCGTGATTCATCACTCTAGAGAGTCCAATAGCGGCGTGCTTCACAACAATCCAGCCGACGCTTGGCATTTTGCGCATGGTGATCTTAGGCTTGTGTGCTGCTGCTTGGCCATGGAAACCCATTTCATGAAGCTCCAGACGGACAGTTATTGTGCTGACATTGCTTCCAGAGGAGGTTTGGAACATGGTGGTGAGTGTTGCAACCGAGGAAAGACGATTTCTACCTACTATGCGCTTCAGCACTCGGCCATCCCGTTCTGAGAGATGTGTGGCCTACCACTTTGCGGCTGAACCGTTGTTGCACCTAGACGTTTCCACTTCATAATAACAGCACTTACAGTTGACCAAGGCAGTTCTACCAGAGCAGAAATTTGACGAGCTGACTTGTTGGAAAGGTGGCATCCTATGACGGCGCCACGTTGAAAGTCACTGAGCTCGTCAGTAAGGCCATTCTACTGCCAATGTTTGTCTATAGAGATTTCATGGATGCAACACTCACTACCAAGTTCCAAACTGCCTCAATTTTATCCTCAATTTTATATTTACGAATTTGAAGGACTGTCCACATACTTTTGTATATGTAGAGTATGTACCTCAATTGCCTCGTACCCCTGCTCATCACCTTTTTTTATTTCTTTTTTTCAACACCAAAAATGTTTCTTTGCATTGCTTGGAAGGGAGCATTTCACTGTTAGTCTACACCTATTGTTTACGATGCATGTGACAAATAAATAAATTACAAAATGAAATGAAGGAAGGCTGTACAGAATAAAAACACATCAATGAGTACCACTCTTCATATTTTCAACAGTGGTGGTGGCTGCATCATATTATAGGTATGCTTATAATCGGCTATGACTAAGGAGTTGGTTTTGGGATAAAAATAATCGGAATAGAGCTAAGCACAGGCAAGATCCAAAATAATACCCTGCTTCATTCTGCTTTCCAACAGACACTGCGAGACAAATTCACCTCAGCAGGACAGTAACCCTTAAACTCAAAGCCAAATCTACACTGTAGTTGCTTACCAAGATGACATTGAATGTTCCTGAGTCACTTCATTAGTTTTGACTTAAAATCAGCTTGAACGTCTATGGCAAGACTTAAAATTTACTGTATAGCAATGATCAACAACCAACTTGACAGAGCTTGAATTTTTTTTTAAGAATAATGGGCAAATATTGTACAATCCAGGTGTGCGCATAGCTCTTAGAGACTTACTCAAAAAGACTCACAGTTGTAATCACTACCATAGGTGATTCTAACATTGACTCAAGGAGTTTAATACTTGTAATCAAGATATATTAGTGTTTTTTTGTTTTGACAAATAAAATTAAAATAAAAAGATTCTGTAATGGGTGCATGTTGGTGGCAGGGAAGTCAGGCGCAGGAGAACAAACTTGGTATAAACGGAGTCGTTTAATCAGTGCTTCACAAAACTCCAAAACCAAAATGACAAAATAATAAAAAGGGGGTATAAAACCCGTCGCGGGTTTACAATCAAACAATCTCCGACAAGGACATGAGGGGGAACAGAGGGTTAAATACACAACATGTGTACATAGGATTAGAACCAGGTGTGAAGGAAGACAAGACAAAACCAATGAAAAATGGATCAGTGATGGCTAGAAGGTCGGTGACGTTGACCGCCGAACACCGCCCGAACAAGGAGAGGGACCGACTTCGGTGGAAGTCGTGACAGATCCCTCTTTTACCTTACAGAATATTTTGTGTAGATCGTTGACAAGAAATTACATTTAAATTTGTAACACAACAAAATGTGGAAAAAGCCTAGAGGGTTGAAAACTTTCAGTGGTAACAAAAATTTGGGTCATTGTCCTGTGGAAAAACAAATGATAGTCCCACTAAGCGTCAACCAGATGGGATGGAGAATCGCTGCAGAATGCTGTGGTAGACATGCTGGTTAATTGTGCCTTGAATTCTAAATACAGTGGGGCAAAAAAGTATTTAGTCAGCCACCAATTGTGCAAGTTTTCCCACTTAAAAAGATGAGAGAGGCCTATAATTTTCATCATAGGTACACTTGAACTTTTTTGCCCCACTGTAAATCAGCGACAGTGTCACCAGCAAAGCACCCCCACACCAAAACACCTCCTCCTCCATGCTTTACGGTGGGAAATACTCATGCGGAGATCATCCGTTCACCCACACCGCGTTTCACAAAGACACGGCGGCTGGAACCAACAATTTGGACTCCAGACCAAAGGACACATTTCCACCAGTCTAATGTCCATAGCTCGTGTCTCTTGGCCCAAGCAAGTCTCTTCTTATTATTGGGGTCGTTTAGTAGTGGTTTCTTTGTTCAACCATGAAGGCCTGATTCACACAGTCTCCTCTGAACAGTTGATGTTGAGATGTGTCCATTACTTGAATTCTGTGAAGCATTTATTTGGGCTGCAATCTGATGTGCAGTTAACTCTAATGAACTTATCCTCCACAGCAGAGGTAACTCTGGATTTTCCATTCCTGTGGCGGTCCTCATGAGAGCCAGCTTCATCATAGTGCTTGATGGTTTTTGTGACTGCACTTGAAGAAACTTTTAAAGTTCTTGAAATGTTCCGTATTGTCTGACCCTCATGTCTTAAAATAATCATGGACTGTCCTTTCTCTTTGCTTACTTGAGTTGTTCTTGCCATAATATGGACTTGGTATTTTACCAAATAGGCCTGTCTTCTGTATACCACCCCTACCTTGTCACAACACAACTGATTGGCTCAAACGCATTAAGAAGGAAAGAAATTCCAAAATTAACTTTCATAGTTTTGATGTCTTCACTGTTACTCTACAACATAGAAAATAGTACAAATAAAGAAAAACCCTTGAATGACCAGGTGTTCTAGAACTTTTGACCAGTAGTGTACATACGGTGACTTTCGGAAAGTATTCAGACCCCTTAACTTTTTTCATATTTTGTTACGTTACAGCCTTATTCTAAAATTATTTAAAGTGTTTTTTTTTCTCCCCTCGTCAATCTACACACAATATCCCATAATGACAAAGCAAAAAGAGTTTTTTAAAAATTTTCTTCAAATGTATAAAAAATTAAAAACAGAAATATCACATTTACATAAGTATTCAGACCCTTTACTCAGTAGTATTCAGACCCTTTACTTAGTAGTATTCAGACCCTATACTCAGCAGTATTCAGACTCTATACTCAGTAGTATTCAGACTCTATACTCAGTAGTATTCAGACCCTTTACTCAGTAGTATTCAGACCCTATACTCAGTAGTATTCAGACCCTTTACTCAGTAGTATTCAGACCCTATACTCAGTAGTATTCAGACTCTATACTCAGTAGTATTCAGACTCTATACTCAGTAGTATTCAGACCCTTTACTCAGTAGTATTCAGACCCTATACTCAGTAGTATTCAGACTCTATACTCAGTAGTATTCAGACTCTATACTCAGTAGTATTCAGACCCTTTACTCAGTAGTATTCAGACCCTATACTCAGTAGTATTCAGACTCTATACTCAGTAGTATTCAGACTCTATACTCAGTAGCATTCAGACCCTATACTCAGTAGTATTCAGACTCTATACTCAGTAGTATTCAGACCCTTTACTCAGTAGTATTCAGACCCTATACTCAGTAGTATTCAGACTCTATACTCAGTAGTATTCAGACCCTATACTCAGTAGTATTCAGACTCTATACTCAGTAGTATTCAGACTCTATACTCAGTAGTATTCAGACCCTATACTCAGTAGTATTCAGACCCTATACTCAGTAGTATTCAGACCCTTTACTCAGTAGTATTCAGACCCTATACTCAGTAGTATTCAGACTCTATACTCAGTAGTATTCAGACTCTATACTCAGTAGTATTCAGACTCTATACTCAGTAGTATTCAGACCCTTTACTCAGTAGTATTCAGACCCTATACTCAGTAGTATTCAGACTCTATACTCAGTAGTATTCAGACTCTATACTCAGTAGTATTCAGACCCTTTACTCAGTAGTATTCAGACCCTATACTCAGTAGTATTCAGACCCTATACTCAGTAGTATTCAGACTCTATACTCAGTAGTATTCAGACTATACTCAGTAGTATTCAGACCCTATACTCAGTAGTATTCAGACTCTATACTCAGTAGTATTCAGACCCTTTACTCAGTAGTATTCAGACCCTATACTCAGTAGTATTCAGACTCTATACTCAGTAGTATTCAGACCCTATACTCAGTAGTATTCAGACTCTATACTCAGTAGTATTTAGACTCTATACTCAGTAGTATTCAGACCCTTTACTCAGTAGTATTCAGACTCTATACTCAGTAGTATTCAGACCCTATACTCAGTAGTATTCAGACTCTATACTCAGTAGTATTTAGACTCTATACTCAGTAGTATTCAGACCCTTTACTCAGTAGTATTCAGACTCTATACTCAGTAGTATTCAGACTCTATACTCAGTAGTATTCAGACTCTATACTCAGTAGTATTCAGACTCTTTACTCAGTAGTATTCAGACCCTTTACTCAGTAGTATTCAGACCCTTTACTCAGTAGTATTCAGACTCTATACTCAGTAGTATTCAGACAGACCTATACCTATACTCAGTAGTATTCAGACTCTATACTCAGTAGTATTCAGACTCTATACTCAGTAGTATTCAGACTCTATACTCAGTAGTATTCAGACTCTTTACTCAGTAGTATTCAGACTCTTTACTTAGTAGTATTCAGACCCTATACTCAGCAGTATTCAGACTCTATACTCAGTAGTATTCAGACTCTATACTCAGTAGTATTCAGACTCTATACTCAGTAGTATTCAGACTCTATACTCAGTAGTATTCAGACTCTATACTCAGTAGTATTCAGACTCTATACTCAGTAGTATTCAGACTCTATACTCAGTAGTATTCAGACTCTATACTCAGTAGTATTCAGACTCTATACTCAGTAGTATTCAGACTCTATACTCAGTAGTATTCAGACTCTATACTCAGTAGTATTCAGACTCTATACTCAGTAGTATTCAGACCCTGTACTCAGTACTTTGTTGAAGCACCTTTGGCAGCTATTACAGCCTCCAGTCTTTTGGGTATGACGCTACCAGCTTGGCACACCTGTATAGGGGGAGTTTCTCCCATTCATCTCTGCAGATCCTCTCAAGCTCTGTCAGGTTGGATGGGAAGTGTCGCTGCACAGCTATTTTCAAGCCTCTCCAGAGATATTCTATCGGGTTCAAGTCCGGGCTCTGGCTCGGCCACTCAAGGAAATTCAGACACTCGTCCTGAAACCACACCTGCGTTGTCTTGGCTGTGTGCTTAGGGGCGTTGTCCTGTTGGAAGGTGAACCTTCATCCCAATCTGAGGTCCACAGTGCTCTGAAAAGCAGGTTCTTTCTGTACTTTGCTCCGTTCACATTTCCCCTGATCCTGACAGGTCCCCCAGTCCCTACCGTTGAAAAACATCCCCACAGCATGATGCTGCCACCACCATGCTTCACCTTAGGGATGGTGCCAGGTTTCCTCCAGACGTGAAACTTGGCATTCAGGCCAAAGAGTTCAATCTTGGTTTCATCAGAACAGAGAGTCCTTTAGGTGCCATTTGGTAAACTCCAAGCGGGCTGTCATTTACTGAGTAGTGGCTTCCGTTTGGCCTGATTGGTGGAGTGCTGCAGAGATGGTTGTCCTTCTGGAAGGTTCTCCCATCTCCACAGAGGACCTCTGGAGCTCTGTCAGAGTGACCATCGGTTTCTTGGTCACCTCCCAGACCAAGGCCCTTCTCCCCCAATTGCTCAGTTCGGCAGTGTGGCTCTTCTAGGAAGAGTCTTGGTGGTTCCAAACTTCAGGTGGACTCCAATCAAGTTGTAGAAACATCTCAAGGATGATCAATGGAAACAGAATGCACGTGTGCTCAATTTAGAGTCTCATAGCAAAGGGTCTGAATACTTTTGTAAATAAGGTATCTGTTTTTTATTTGTAATACATTGGCAAAATTTCTGGGGGTTTACGCCACTGATCTGTTTGTGTTTTGCAGTGCGCCCATGCCCTAACTCATTGGAGTACATTCCAGCCTAATAGAGGTAAGTTCCTAACCACAGACAGGTTTATAAACTCAACTCATAAGTATGTTTGTGTATGCATGTCTGTTTGACTGCCTGTGTGTTTGTGTGTGTGTATTCGTGTCTGCTTGACTGTGTGTGTCTGTGAATATGAGTGTGCAAGTGTCAAGCCTTCTCTTCGTGTGTCTCTCTCTCCCTGCAGAAGGTGAGGGGGATGGCCCTGGATGATGTGGTAGTCCTCAACGTAGACAACAACACCATGGAAACACCCTTTGACGACCTCCAAAGCCTGCCTAATGACGTGGTGAGACACACACACTACATAGACGTGCGCATGCACACACAGACACGCAGGGCCGTGCACGGACTTTCATATCTCAAAGTTTTTTTTTGTTTGTTGCATAGGGCTATTTATTTCTGACACAAAACACTCACTCAGTGTAGCTTTTAAGAAAGCCACACTGAACAAAACTATAAATGCAACAAGTCAAGTGTTGTTATATGAGCTGAAATAAAATATCCCAGAAATGTTCCATATGCGTAAAAAGCAAATTTTGTGCACAAATTTGTTTACATCCCTTTTCGTGAGCATTTCTCCTTTGCCAAGATAATCCAACCACCTGACAGGTGTGGCATGTCAAGAAGCTGGTTAAACAGTATGATCATTACAAAGGTGCACCTTGTGCGGGGGACAAATAAAGGCCACTCTAAAATGTACAGTTTTGTCACACAACACAATGCAACAGATGTCTCAAGTTTTGAGGGAGCGTACAATTGACATGTTGACTGCAGGAATGTCCACCATGGAATAAGCCGCCTCTAACATCATTTTAGAGAATTTGGCAGTATGTCCAACCGGCCTCACAATCGCGGACCACATACAATCATGCCAGCCCAAGACCTCCACAGGCGGCTTCTTCACCCGCGGGATCGTCTGGAGACCAGCCCACCCGGACAGCTGATGAAACTGTGGGTTTGCACAACTGAAGAATTTCTGCACTATCTGTCAGAAACCGTCTCAGGAAAGCTACCTGTGTGCTTGTCGTCCTCACCAGGATGTTGACATAACTGCAGTTAGGCCTCGTAACCGACTTCAGTGAGGAAAGGCTCAACTTTGATGGCCACTGGCACACTGGAGAAGTGTGCTCTTCACAGATGAATCCCGGTTTCAAACATACCGTGCAGATGGCAGACAGCGAGCTGTTTTCTTATGTAAACGTTGTGAACATTGTGCTCCATGTGGTGGTGGGGTGATGGTATGGGCAGGCATAAGCTACGGACAACAAACACAATTGCATTTTATCGATTGCAATTTGAATGTGAGGAGATCCTGAGGCCCATTGTTTTGCCATTCACCCGCCACCATCACCACATGTTGAAGCATGATAATGCACCGCCCCATGTCGACATGTACGACAGCGTGTTCCAGTTCCCGACAATATCCAGCTACTTCTTTTCTGCCTCTCTCTGATGCATGTATCAGCCAACCAGACTATTGATGAGAATGTAGACTAAGTCAAGTTTTATCAAATGTTAATCAAATGTTATGCTGCTGTGGCAGTACTGTTGATATTGAAACTAGGTAGCTCACTACACATACTCGACCGGTGACCACATCTCTCAAGCCATGCATGCTTGGATACTGGGCACGCGTGAGCTCTGTTTTGGGCAGATAAACAGGCGCAAGCAACGGAAGGAGTGGGTGTGGCAAACTTGACGATGTCAGACTTGCGGGAAGTGGGTTCAATATCAAAAAATCTATACAACATTTGGGGGTAAATTATGCCACTACCCAAAAGGGCACTGGAGACTGGAAGGGGTGTGTAATCTGCACAAGTAGAGACATATCTGTGCACATGCCTGCAGACACTCACATACACGGTTCTTTCCGAATTGAATTTGATTGCAGGAATTTTTGGGGCAGCCACCTAAGCATTTTTTCACCGAAGTCCAAACTGTGTAAAAAAAAAAGAGAAAAAATCATTCTAAATTAATTTCTGGGATTGAAAAACTCTTTCAGTGTAAAATTAAATGACCGAAACCAGATATAAAGTTTATAGAAAAGATAATGGACCTTTGTCTTTCAATAATATAATCTTTAACAACTAACAATCACTAAACTAAAAGCTAGACAGTGAATTGACAATTACATTTTTTTTAAATTTAGCAGTATTGATTTTGTTATTATGTTTGAGAAAATGAACACACCATTATCCATGGCACAATGAATAGAATTGCAGGATATTAGCTTCACAACAGCAAAAATGGCTCTCAACTATGTGGAACAATGTGTGTAGAATTGCAGAAATTGATTTAAAAATGCAAAAATGTCTACACCGCCAAGATGAGGGCCTCTAAAATGTTTTGCCAGGTCCGACCACACCCATTACCATGCCCACCACCTAAGCCCCATTTTCCATTTTGATCCCCCCCAAAAAACTGGATTGGTACAAAATCTAAGAGTAGAGATGTGTATGTGATTCCCATTTCAAAGCCTTGCATATCTCAATTCACACAGGCTACTATCCCATGCAGGCCAAATGTAGTATATTATAAGCAAAAATATATAATATATATATATACAGTACCAGTCAAAGGTTTGGACACACCTACTCATTCAAGGGTTTTTCTTTCTTTCTTTTTTTAAATTTTCTACATTGTAGAATAGTAGTGAAGACATCAAAACTAAGAAATAACACGTATGGAATCATGTACTAACCACAAAAGTTTTAAAACAAATCAAAATGTATTTTAGATTCTTCAAAGTTGATGACAGCTTTGCACACTCTTGGCATTCTCTCAACCAGCTTCATGAGGTAGTCATCTGGAATGCATTTCAATTAACAAGTGTGCCTTGTTGAAAGTTACATTAGAGGGCAAAAAGGGCTCTCCAATAGTAGTACCAAAACATTGAAGGACGGTTTTCTCAAAAGTGAGTTTACAAGTTTATCAACTTTCAAAGCAGAATTACCTTCTCATTGTTTCCTCAAATGCAGTGTATGATATACCATGTTCTAGCTCTGAGTCTCTACTTTTATCCTATGTAAAAAACAGAAATTCAAATGCTGCTACATAAGACCGCATCCAGGTTGTGAGTCACAAATGCTTTACAGAGTTCAAGTAACTCTCAACATCAACTGTTCAGAGGAGACTGCGTGTATCAGGCCTTCATGGTCAAATTGCTGCAAAGAAACCACTACTAAAGGATACCAATAAGAAAGAGAGACTTGCTTGGGCCAAGATACACGAGCAATGGACATTAGACTTGGTCTGATGAGTCCAAATGTGAGATTTTTGGTTCCAACCGCCACGTCTTTGTGAGACGCAGAGTAGGTGAACGGATGATCTCTGCATGTGTGATTCCCACCATGAAGCATGGAGGAGGAGGTGTGATGGTGTGGGGGTGCTTTGCTGGTGACACTGTCAGTGATTTATTTAGAATTTAAGGCACACTTAACCAGCATGTTTACCACAGCATTCTGCAGTGATAAACCATCGTAATCTGGTTTGTGCTTAGTGGGACTATCACCTCCAGGCTGTGTAAGGGATATTTGACCAAGAAGGTGAGTGATGGAGTGCTGCATCAGATGACCTGGCGTCCACAATCACACGACCTCAACCCAATTGTGATGGTTTGGGAATTAGTTTGGACTGCAGAGTGAAGGAAAAGCAGCCAACAAGTTGCCAACATATGTGGGAACTCCTTCAAGACTGTTGGAAAAGCCTTCCAGATTAAGCTGGTTGAGAGAATGTCAAGAGTGTGTAAAGCTGTCATCAAGGAAAAGGATGGCTACTTTGATTATTTTGATTAACACTTTTTTGGTTACTACATAATTCCATCCATATGTGTTATTTCATAGTTTTTATGTCTTCATTTTTATTCTACAATAAAGAAAAACCCTTGAATGTGTGGGTATCTCCAAACGTTTGACTGGTTTTGTATGTCTATTTACACACTACCATTCAAAAGCTTGTGGTCACTTAGATGTCCTTGTTTTTAAAAGAAAAGCACATTTTTTTGTCCCTTAAAATAATATGAAATTGATCAGAAATACAGTGTAGACATTGTTAATATTGTAAATGACTATTTTAGCTAGAAACGGCAGATTTTTTTATAGAATATCTACATAGATGTACAGAGGCCCATTTTCAGCAACCATCCCTCCTGTGTTCCAATGGCACATTTTGTTAGCTAATCCAAGTTGATCATTTTAATGGGCTAATTGATCATTAGAAAATCCTTTTGCAATTATATTAGCACAGCTGACAACTGTTGCCCTGATTAAAGAAGCAATAAAACTGGCCTTCTTTAGACTAGTTTTTTATCTGGAGCATCAGCATTTGTGGGTTCGATTACAAGCTCAAAATGGCCAGAAACAAAGAACTTTCTTCTGAAACTCGTCAGTCTATTCTTGTTCTGAGAAATGAAAGCTATTCTATGTGAGAAATTGCTATGAAACTGAAGATCTGGTACAGCGCTGTGTACTAATCCCTTCACAGAGCAGCACAAACTGGCCTATCCAGAATAGAAAGAGGAGTGGGAGGCCCCGGAGACCTGAATCCAATTGAGAATCTGTGGTATGACTTAAAGATACACCAGCGGAACCCACCCAACATGAAGCAGCTTTTGCAGTTTTGCTTTGAAGAATGGGCAAAATGCCCAATGGCTAGATGTGCCAAGCTTATAGAGACATATCCAAGCGACTTGCAGCCGTAATTGCTGCAAAAGGTAGCTCTACAAAGTATTAACTTTGGGGGGGGTGAATAGTTATGCCGGCTCAAGTTTTCAGTTTCTTTATCTTATTGTGCTTTTCATGCACTTATATGCATGTGTCTAAATAGGTGTCCGCATGCTTACATGACTCAATGGATGTGTGTACAGTATGTCTGTGAACTTACCCGAGCTGACTCCATGACTCAGCCAGGTGATACACGTGTGTCACATATTAGCCTAATGTAGCAGGCATAGAAAGACACCTGACCACTTCTCTTTTTCAGGGGAAATGGAAATTGAGTCGAAAATACTGTATCCCTGAAAACCAGAAACATCCACTTTATGCCAACGCCGCTAAGGTTGGTCACATATCTTCTTCATTATGAACTAAACAGCAGAACTGATCCTAGATCAGCACTCCTACGCTTTGTGGATACAGGACCAGTTCTTACACTGTTTAAAGGGGACAGTTCCTACAGTATAACTGATTTGAAGGGGGACAGTTCCTGCAGTATTACTGATATGAAGGGGGACAGTACCTGCAGTATTACCTATTTGAAGGGGGACAGTACCTACAGTATTATTGATTTGAAGGGGGACAGTTCCTATAGTATTACTGATTTGAAGGGGTACAGTTCCTACTGTATTACTGATTTGAAGGGGGACAGTTCCTACAGTATAACTGATTTGAAGGGGGACAGTACCTGCAGTATTACTGATATAAAGGGGGACAGTTCCTACAGTATAACTGATTTGAAGGGGGACAGTACCTGCAGTATTACTGATATAAAGGGGGACAGTTCCTACAGTATTACTGATTTGAAGGGTGAAAGTACCTGCAGTATTACTGATTTGAAGGGGTACAGTTCCTATAGTATTACTGATTTGAAGGGGGACCAGTACCTGCAGTATTACTGATTTGAAGGGGTACAGTTCCTATAGTATTACTGATTTGAAGGGGTACAGTTCCTATAGTATTACTGATTTGAAGGGGTACAGTTCCTATAGTATTACTGATTTGAAGGGGGACAGTACCTACAGTATAACTGATTTGAAGGGGGACAGTTCCTACAGTATAACTGATTTGAAGGGGGACAGTACCTACAGTATTACCTATTTGAAGGGGGACAGTACCTACAGTATTACTGATTTGAAGGGGGACAGTTCCTACAGTATTACTGATATGAAGAGGGACAGTTCCTACAGTATTACTGATTTGAAGGGGGACAGTACCTATAGCTTTCGGAAAAGCTGACCACGACTCCATTTTGCTGATCCCTGCCTACAGACAGAAACTAAAACAAGAAGCTCCCGCGCTGAGGTCTGTTCAACGCTGGTCCGACCAATCTGATTCCACACTCCAAGACTGCTTCCATCACGTGGACTGGGATATGTTTCGTATTGCATCAAACAACAACATTGACGAATACGCTGATTCGGTGAGTGAGTTCATTAGAACAGGCGTCGAAGATGTTGTTCCCATAACAACGATTAAAACATTCCCAAACCAGAAACCGTGGATTGATGGCAGCATTCGCGTGAAACTGAAAGCGCTAACCACTGCTTTTAATTAGGGCAAGGTGACCGGAAACATGACCGAATACAAACAGTGTAGCTATTCCCTCCGCAAGGCAATCAAACAAGGTAAGCGTCAGTATAGAGACAAAGTAGAATCTCAATTCAACGGCTCAGACACAAGAGGTATGTGGCAGGGTCTACAGTCAATCAAGGATTACAAAAAGAAAACCAGCCCCGTCACGGACCAGGATGTCTTGCTCCCAGGCAGACTAAATAACTTTTTTGCCCGCTTTGAGGACAATACAGTGCCACTGACACGCCCGCAACCAAAACATGCGGACTCTCATTCACTGCAGCCGACGTGAGGAAAACATTTAAACGTGTCAACCCTCGCAAGGCTGCAGGCCCAGACGGCATCCCCAGCGGCGCCCTCAGAACATATCCCAGTCTGTTGTTCCCACATGCTTCAAGAGGGCCACCATTGTTCCTGTTCCCAAGAAAGCTAAGGTAACTGAGCTAAACGACTACCACCCCGTAGCACTCACTTGCATCATCATGAAGTGCTTTGAGAGACTAGTCAAGGACCATATCACCTCTACCCTACCTGACACCCTAGACCCACTCCAATTTGCTTACCGCCCAAATAGGTCCACAGACGATGCAATCTCAACCACACTGCACACTGCCCTAACCCATCTGGACAAGAGGAATACCTATGTGAGAATGCTGTTCATCGACTACAGCTCGGCATTTAACACCATAGTGCCCTCCAAGCTCGTCATCAAGCTCGAGACCCTGGGTCTCGACCCCGCCCTGTGCAACTGGGTACTGGACTTCCTGACGGGCCGCCCCCAGGTGGTGAGGGTAGGCAACAACATCTCCACCCCGCTGATCCTCAACACTGGGGCCCCACAAGGGTGCGTTCTGAGCCCTCTCCTGTACTCCCTGTTCACCCACGACTGCGTGGCCACGCACGCCTCCAACTCAATCATCAAGTTTGCGGACGACACAATAGTGGTAGGCTTGATTACCAACAACGACGAGACGGCCTACAGGGAGGATTTGAGGGTCCTCGGAATGTGGTGCCAGGAAAATAACCTCACACTCAACGTCAACAAATCTAAGGAGATGATTGTGGACTTCAGGAAACAGCAGAGGGAACACCCCCCTATCCACATAGATGGAACAGTAGTGGAGAGGGTAGTAAGTTTTAAGTTACTCGGCGTACACATCACAGACAAACTGAATTGGTCCACCCACACAGACAGCATCGTGTAGAAGGCGCAACAGTGCCTCTTCAACCTCAGGAGGCTGAAGAAATTTGGCTTGTCACCAAAAGCACTCACAAACTTCTACAGATGCACAATCGAGAGCATCCTGTCGGGCTGTATCACCGCCTGGTACGGCAACTTCTCTGCCCACAACCGTAAGGCTCTCCAGAGGGTAGTGAGGTCTGCACAACGCATCACCGGGGGCAAACTACCTGCCCTCCAGGACACCTACACCACCGATGTCACAGGAAGGACATAAAGATCATCATGGACAACAACCACCCGAGCCACTGCCTGTTCACCCCGCTATCATCCAGAAGGCGAGGTCAGTACAGGTGCATCAAAGCTGGGACCGAGAGACTGAAAAACAGCTTCTATCTCAAGGCCATCAGACTGTTAAACAGCCACCACTAACATTGAGTGGCTGCTGCCAACACACTGACTCAACTCCAGCCACTTTAATAATGGGAATTGATGGGAAATGATGTAAAATATATCACTAGCCACTTTAAACATTGCTACCTAATATAATGTTTACATACCCTACATTATTCATCTCATATGTATACGTATATACTGTACTCTATATCATCTACTGCATCTTTATGTAATACATGTATCACTAGCCACTTTAACTATGCCACTTTGTTTACATACTCATCTCATATGTATATACTGTACTCAATATCATCTACTGTATCTTGCCTCTGCCGCTCTATACCATCACTCATTCATATATCTTTATGTACATATTCTTTATCCCCTTACACTTGTGTCTATAAGGTAGTAGTTTTGGAATTGTTAGCTAGATTACTTGTTGGTTATTACTGCATTGTCGGAACTAGAAGCACAAGCATTTCGCTACACTCTCATTAACATCTGCTAACCATGTGTATGTGACAAATCAAATTTGATTTGATAGTGTTTAAAGGTTAATTCAGCACATATTAAGCGTAGCTCTGGCAGTATCACTGGGGAACATCAGAGGCCACCTCACCCCAGCCTCTGCTCCTAGAAACGGCGTAAACCTTTAAGAGACTTCCATCCTATCATTACACACTCACCTCATCCTCTTATTCCCTTCTCTGTTTTTGTATTTGTTTTTCTTCATTTAACGTAAGGCTGTAATTCTGGATTTTTGGTGGGTCTTTTCATTTGTCTTGTAGTGTGTTTTGAGAAGGGGACATTACGTGTGTGTGTGTGTGTGTGTGTGTGTGTGTGTGTGTGTGTGTGTGTGTGTGTGTGTGTGTTGTGTTCTGGACAGGTAGAGGAAGTATTAAGGAAGCATTAGGAAAATGAAAGTTGTTCTACCTTCTGGACACACTGATTAACTTGAGCATTCACATTAGGATAGGATATGCTTTAATGTCCCAGACGGGAATTTTGTTTAAGACACAGTACTGCTGTATACAAAAATACACTGTACATTGAGCTTACATGTTGACATTTCAAAACCACTCTTTTCCATTTCCTCCAAATAAAAGTACTCATGCAAGCAAATGAGGGAGGAAATGACAACACCAATTAATTTGCATGTCTTATCGGTCTTGCCTCCGCTGTGGTAGAGAACAAACCCAGGTCATGGCGAATGCTGCTAAAATGCTGTATTCTTTCCTACTGTTCTTTTTCCAGTTGCAAGTTTTTTGGGGGTTTTGAGGGAGGCAAAAGTTATGCTAACAAGGTAACCAAGCGTCTTTAATAACTGGGGGAGCTCGCTGCAGGAGATAAGCGACAGGGGAAGAGAGAGAGAAGATGGAAAGAGAAAGGATTACTTCAGCCCCCCCGCACTTGCTCCCGGCTAGAGCATTAGCCTAAACGGCCGTCTCATGGAGTGTATTCATGTAGAATAACACTGTTGTTGACTTGCAGGGCGTTGCTGTGCGTATGGATGCATGAGAGGGACAAGGGAGAGAGGGGGGCCTGGGGAACGGAGTGACTAGTGGGGTCTAGATGCTACTAGAGGGGATGAGAGGCCTAAGGGCGAGAGAGACTATCTCTGGGGGTAAGGGGGAATGAAAGGAGGAAAGAGGGTTGAGATGTTGGTAGGAAAGGAGAAGGGGTATTGGGTAAAGGAATGGAGAGAGGGATAGATAAAGACACTGGTAAGGTGAAAGGGATGGATGGATGATGGGAGAAGGTATTAAGGTAGGGTGAAAGGGATGGATGGATGATGGGAGAAGGTATTAAGGTAGGTTGAAAGGGATGGATGGATGATGGGAGAAGGTATTAAGGTAGGGTGAAAGGGATGGATGGATGATGGGAGAAGGTATTAAGGTAGGGTGAAAGGGATGGATGGATGATGGGAGAAGGTATTAAGGTAGGGTGAAAGGGATGGATGGATGGATGATGGGAGTAGGTATTAAGGTAGGGTGAAAGGGATGGATGGATGATGAGAGTAGGTATTAAGGTAGGGTGAAAGAGATTGATGGGAGAAGATATTAAGGTAGGGTGAATGGGATGGATGGATGACGGGAGAAGGTATTAAGGTAGGGTGAAAGAGATTGATGGGAGAAGGTATTAAGGTAGGGTGAAAGAGATTGATGGGAGAAGGTATTAAGGTAGGGTGAAAGAGATTGATGGGAGAAGGTATTAAGGTAGGGTGAAAGGGATGGATGATGGGAGAAGCTATTAAGGTAGGGTGAAAGAGATTGATGGAGGGAGCCAAAGAGAAGGGATTGGGGTATGGATGGATTGAAATATTACCTCTAAATGCACCTCTGTTAAAGGTGAAAATGTTACACGTTGCTTATCACTCAATCACACTGTCCTCATGTAGACGTCATAAACAATAGTAAAGTGTAACTGTTTGTTTGTTTTCCCAGGTGTCCTCCTTAAAGGACCGCCTGAAGAAGGTTTCCACAACGACAGGAGACGGCGTGGCTTGAGCCTTTCTCTGAACACAGGCCGCTCTCTTTGGCAGCTACAGGAACGCACTGCAGATTGAGCCGGTGAGCCATACTGAGGGAGAACAAGAGAGAGAGGGAAGAGGGGAAGGAGGGAAGGAAGGTCTACAGTTAGGAGTGAGAGACAGAGAAATAGACAGTTTGTCTTTGTAGATGTGCTATAGAATGGTTACAGTGAGGCTTGAGAAAGAAAAACAGAGGGAGAGAGAAACACTCACACAGAGAGAAGAGTGACGTGTGTGTTTGTGTACTGTATGTATATGTGAGTGTGTCTGTGTGTGTGTGTCTGCCCACACGCTTGTGCACATGCACGCTCTGTCACTGGATAATAGCATTAGCGATGCAGATCCCCGTGACCCCCAGTGTAAAGGGAGGGAGAAGCCCCACAGGATAGTCCCCTTACGTGGGGCAGCAGTCCCCCCACCAGGGGAGACAGAGAGGGGACACACGTCCTAACAATGGCACAGCTTGTACCCCCGCACTCCGTATGGGGAAGCCGGTGCCTTCCAAGCTGTCACTGCCCTGTGGCTAACCCTCACCCCTACACTCTAAACCCCTAACCTGCACTCTCTCTGAACCAAGGACCCGTCTGCCTAGGAGACACTAGGGATTCCAAAGACTTTCCTGTGTGTGTGTGTGTGTGTGTGTGTGTGTGTGTGTGTGTGTGTGTGTGTGTGTGTGTGTGTGTGTGTGTGTGTGTGTTACCCATCAAGTACAGAAAACGATGGTGTAATTCTAGTCAGGACCCAAAATTAATCAAAGAAATGAACCGACACCCAGTATTAGGGAAATACTGTTCTCAACGTGACCATGAAGGTGGTCAGGATGTGATATAGCCTTGATTTTGCACCGGCTTTCATTTTTATAGTGTCTAGTGGGATAAAATATTCAAGGCCCTATCTTGGGAACTTTCTTACTTTCTTCCCATCTGTCTAGCTCTCTCTCAGGTCCCTGTATTTCTCTCTCTCTCTCTCTCTCTCTCTGTCTCTCTCTCTCTCTCTGTGTCTCGTGCCCATATCTCTCTCTCTCTCTCTCTCTCTGCTCTCTTGCTCTCTCTCTCTCTCTCTGAGTCTCGTTCCCATCTCTCTCTTGCTCTCTCTCTCTCTCTCTCTCTCTCTCTCTCTCTCTCTCTCTCTGAGTCTTGTGCCCATGTCTCTCTCTCGCTCTCTCTCTCTCTCTCTGTCTGAGTCTCGTGCACATCTCTCTCTCTCGCTCTCTCTGAGTCCCGTGCCCATCTCTCTCTCTCTCTCTCTCTCTCTCTCTCTCTCTCTCTCTCTCTCTCTCTCTCTCTCTCTCTCTCTCTCTCTCTCTGAGTCTCGTGCCCATGTCTCTCTCTCTCTCTCTCTCTCTCTGAGTCTCGTGCCCAGCGCTTGTTATCATTAAGTCTGAACTGCAGAACCAGTTTGATCCAGAGGGAATGTGATGTGCAGCGCTATGGACAGTGGGGATGTGGAGGGATGTGTGTGTTAGGGTTGGGTAATGTAAATCCTATCATGATTATGTACTCATAAAATATTGTGATTTACTATGGGATCGCCCCCTATTGGCCAACCCCCCCCACTCCCCCCAAAAAACAGAAAATGTCGCAGCTAAAAACCACCATATATAGCTATAGTGCAAATCACATGCAACAACTGGACGAAGTGCAGGCAAATATTTTCTAATATTCCTTCCTGGTGGAGCTTCAGTATGAAACAGGTTTGTTTGTGGGTCAATATCACTAAAAGTGTTATTTTTTGTCCTCAAGATAAATCATTCCAAATTGTATATAAAAAATATACAAGGATCCTTGTGTGTATACCTTCATGATAATAGAAGCATACTGACATAGTCTTGTACATTTTATACCTTTAGGACTATTTTATTTCAGTGGAAGGAGGCAATGTTTCAATGTCCCAGGTGCTGCTCAATCAACTTCAACAAGAACAATTAGGAATTAAATTATACATTTTTTCCTTAAATGTTATCTTATGTATAGTCATTTTATGTGAAATGCTGCACCTTTTTATAAGAACATTGGCTATTTTCTGTACATCCTCAGTCGTTGTCCACCCTGTTATATTGTGGTTACTGGCACTTTAAGAAAATATATATGGTCTACAATGACATCACAAACAGGAAATGATGTCACTTCCTTGGCAGGAAAACAACTGTGGTTAGCCTGGTGAGTATCTAGATTTCATACTATTGCATTTTCATCATATGTTGGTGATGTGGGAAAGCATAACATGTCCACCCTGTTAAAGCAACATTTAAAAGACGTTAATCAAATTTCATCATTTCAAAATATATTTGTCAAACAATTGCTTTTCAATTGGCAGACATTATCCTAGCTTCATCCCGATCACTTGGAGCATAGTTGCTGATTTTATCTCAAAATGTCCACCCTGTTATTGTCCACCCTGTTATCCATGTACACGTAACAGTGTGGACATGCACTCAACAGAGTGAATAAATGGATATCATGCAGTAATGTGTTGCAAAATGTGATCTTGTTCATAAATAGTATTACATAATTACAGGATATATAGCATGTATAGTATTTAAAAAATAAATCAATATCGATTGAATCAGGTCTTTCCGAAGGAATGGCACCTCCTCTTAGTGCAGCTGAAAGACAGCGGCAAAACAGAGAACGACGTAATGCTGACCCGGAAAGAAGGAGAGAGTATCTAGAGAAAGAGAGGCAGAAATGGAGGGAAGATAGAGAGACAGGGAAGAAGGCAGTAGCTGAACTCAGTGACAGAGTGCAGTGTGCAGAAAGGAAGAGATGGAGAGATCCTAAAAGGATACTCAGAGCCAGGGCCAAGGCTAGTGGGTTTCTGCAGTCCCAAACACCCCCTTAAACTCCTGAAAATCAGCCTGGGCCTTCAAGGTTAGAATATGCTTAAGATAAGGCATTTGCTAAACTTTCTACTAACTCTAACCGTAATCCCGAACCATAACCCATAACCCTAATCCCAATCTACTAACCGTTATCCTTAACTTTATCTCTGACTCTACCCCGAGAATCCTAACCATGCATTTAATGTGTTTTAGGCAACGCCAGCAAGGGGAACGCATTAGAAAAAAACACAGAAGAGAGAAAAGAGAGAGAGCATTTAAAATCAGACGTGGCAGAGGAGAGGGGAAAAAGAAAAAAATACAGGAAGAGGTGTGCAAGGATTAGGGGAGAACGGGCATCTGTATCTCCTCATTCAACAGTCAAAGCATTGCAGAGACGTCAGAATGTGACATCACCTATTAACAGGGCTCTTCTCTTTCACACATCTCTCATTAAAGATATCAAAACAAAATACAGAAATGCAAGGAATCAGAAGAACAAGCAAATCATTGCGAAAGTGACCTCTGTGAAGAAGTATAAACTTCAAAAGACGGTGTTGGGCTTTTCAAATAATGAGAGCAAAGGAAGGGGAAGGGGACCTGTGGGGGACCTGTGGGGGACCAGTGGGGGACCTGTGGGGGACCTGTGCTCTCTTGATGAGGAAGGGAAGCAGAACAGAAACAGATATAAAAAGGAAAGTGAAGGATTTTTTTCTCAGTGATGATGTAAGTAGTATAACGACCGGCCGCAAACAAACCATGACACGACTAAAGAACAAAATGCAGAAGAGGCTTCTGACTGACAGAATGAAAAAATCTGCACAGGAAATTCCTGCCTGACGAACTAGGTCAGTTGTCCAATACCTCCTTCTGCCACCTCAGGCCATTTTGGGTTGTTACGCCCAATGACACTGATCGTGAAACTTGTCAGTGCAAAACCCATGAGAATTTACAGTTCATGATGAATTCTCTTCACAGTCTTGGTCTTTTGTCCACCAAAAACCTTGAGGACATGGTCAAATCAAGAATGTGTGACCTGAAATCGAAGCTATGTGCTCATGGTGAATGCAATGATTGTTTCCTCACCAGTCATCCAACTCTAAAACCTCCTGGGAATGTAGAAGTTCCTCTGACACAATGGACCTTGGAGAAGATCCAAAAAGATGTCGAGAAGTGCTCCATGATAACCGTGAAGAGGGAGGTCACAATAACAGAAACTCAACTGGTCAGTCAGTTTCAAGATAGGCTCGCTAAGTTTTAGGCAACACATCTTTAATATCAAGTGGCAATACAGGGCCTATAGGGAGCTTAGGGAGAGTCTGAAGAACAATGAGTGCTTGCTGCACATTGACTTCAGCAAAAACTGTTCATGCAAATACAGTCAAGAGATCCAGTTCTTGCATTTTGGAGGATCTCACCAGCAAGCCACTCTCCACACTGGAGTGATCTACACTGTTGCAGACCATCCACCGATTGCTTTTTGCTCCATTTCACCATCACAGAGACATGATCCACCTGCCATTTGGGAACACCTTGATCTTGCCATGTTGAAGCAGAAATACCCTGAAGTCAGCTTCATTTCTTTACTGACGGGCCGGCTACACAATACAAGCAAAAAGGGAACTTCTACCTACTTCCCACAGAACCACACAAACAAGGCTTTCAAGAGGTCAACTGGAATTTCTTTGAGGCCAGCCATGGCAAGGGGGCACCAGATGGTATTGGAGATGCTCTCAAGAGATCTGCAGATAGAGCAGTGCACCATGGAAAGGATATCCCAGATACACAGGCCCTGTACAATGTCCTAAAGGGTCTTAACTCCTCTGTGGAGATGTTCTTCATTACTGAGAGTGATGTTGAGGCAAGAGCAGAGGTAACCCTCCTTCCTCCCCGTACATACATACATTGAGTATTGGTTGAGTATTGAAATGTTTAAGGTGTTTGTTACTCTTTATATCTTATCATATGCTATCATATCATATGCTAACATAACATTAAGGTGAACTGAATGACATCAACAAATTCTTCTGGCCAAGTCCAAAGGAAGATATTTGTTGGTACTTTGATGGACAGATAATTTGTCTGATGCCAGAGCCACTGGCTGTCAATAAACGCTCTTTGCAGAGGGAAAACTCCACCTGGAAGTATGTGGAAGAGCATTTGGGGTGAAAGGGGAGAGCGAGGGGGAGAGGAAGAGAGGGACAGGAATGTGTTTTAATGCTAATTCCAATGATTTTGTACCTGCAATGTATTTTTGTATTGTTGTTTTCACAATGAATATATAACTAAATAGCAGTTCCAATGTTGTTACTACATGTATTACTATGTAGATATCTCCTCAGTGTTCAGTATTCAGGTTTCAGGGTTTAATTTATGTTCTGTCCCGCTATAGTTGTCCACCCTGTTATCTTGGCATCTTTTTCAAATGAATTCAGTCACATTGTCAAATATCAAGAATTTGTGTAATGTATTTTAAAGGGTAAGACATGGCCGACACCAGAGAATTATAAACGTGGATAAAATATAACTGATACCTGTCTTAATTTAGAAAGATAAGGTGCAAATTAGATGAAGTTCAGTATAAAACCACACATTGTATACAAAATCTGTTATTTCTTTATAATTCGACCAGAACAAATGAACAGGGTTGATTATGATTATTGATTATGATTATATGATTAAAATAGTCATATGAAAGTAATTAAAGACAGGTAAGTGCATGTCTGTAACAGGGAGGACATATCTTATGGCTGATTCACTGAAAATGGGTTTATAATTACATAACTCTAAGTGCTGGAGCTTTGGCCAACATGTTTTTCTAAAAGTCTAATATTTATTTTTATAGTAAATCATAAAAGGAATACAAATTCTGAAATAAAAATGTAAAATGTTGCGTGTTCCAAATGTTATGTGATATTGACCCTTGTGTCTATCTGTGTGGCGCGCACATGACATTAATATTGTCTGTTCAATGTCTCATAAAGCTGTGATTGAGAATAGCCTAGGCCTATAGTCTGACATTTATTCTTTTTGAAAGCAGCAACTTTTGGACACCTTAGGCTATTACAATATTTGGGGAAATAGGCTACGTTTAAACAATTCTAGACAGTTTCTTCACAGGGGGAATCCATATTTATGAACAGAACACAAGAATGTTTCTTAAGTTTTGCCACAATAAATTCTAAGTTGGGTCCTCAAATATATTTTTGTAGCTATTTTTAGAACACAAGGCCAGAATATGTGTGCACATACAGTGGTGGAAAAAGTACCCAATTCTCAAACTTGAGTAAAAGTAAAGATACCTTAATATGAATCGACTCAAGCAAAAGTGAAAGTCATCCAGTAAAATACTACTTGAGTAAAAGTAAAAGTATTTGGTTTTAAATATACTTAAGTATCAAAAATACATGTAATTGCTAAAATATACTTAAGTAGCAAAAATGAATGTATAAATAATTTAAAATTCCTTATATTTAGCAAAGCAGACTCCACAATTATTAATTTAAAATGCATTGATAGCCAGGGGCACACTCCAACAAGACATCATTTACAAAGGAACCATTTGTGTTTAGTGAGTCCGCCAGGTTAGAAACAGTTGGGATGTTCTCTTGATAAGTGTGTGAATTGGAATTCAGTGTGTGAATTGTCCTGTCCTGCTATTAGGCATTTGAAATGTAATGAGTACTTTTAGGTGTCAGGAAAAATGGATGGAGTGAAAAGTACATTCTTTTCTTTAGGAATTTAGTGGAGTAAAAGTAAAAGTTGTCAAAAACAAATAGTACGGAAGCTGTACTTTTTAAAGTATTTTCACTTAAGTACTTTACACCATTGCACATATGTGACCTGATTCAGGAAAACTGTCGCAAGTCACGACTTCACAGGGGAGCTGTTTGAACATAAACATTTTTGGGCAGGAATGCCTTCTGGAACATGTGAACTTTCATGTGCCTTAATCACAAACGTGTATGCCATCTGTAAATACAAATATAATTTTTAAAATTATGAGCCTAGTTGGTTTAGCCACAGAAAAAGCAACCAACCTTCCCGCTAGCCATGATCGACTGAGATAATGAGTGGGCTGGACATGCCAAGAGATTCGTTCGGATTGGTCTGCCATGTAGCACGCTTCTGTGGCTTTTTTCAGAGATACCACGTAGTAGAACTGCATATGTGTTGCTCTCCACTTTCTGGAGGACCGAGTTTTGAAACCAGTGGAATTAGAGAATGATAGCTAAGGAGATGGAGAAATTCTGGCGTTTGATTGCAAATATGCAGATAGAGTCGAAAAGAGAACACACAGAAAGAAGGCTATTGTATAAAACACCTGTCTCCGGATTACATATTCAAACTAAGGGCAAGAGGGAGAAGCGTCCATACATGTATAGGTAACTATTTCAATGGAATGTTTATGATGTCACTGCGACAACTGTCGATAGACGTAGCTGGTAAATTTGCTTTGGCTATCTACTCCGATTTCAGAGCACGCTCACCTGATTGTGCGAGAGTGTAGAGTAACCGACAAATTGACGAACCCTGAATATGGCCAGTGCCAGTAAACGTTTGCAAAAAAGCGTATTTAAATTGTTGCCAGAAGCACAGTTGCAGTCAGCAATGCTCTGGATAACATAACAAATGCCTAGCCAGCTCTGCTAGAGTAAAATGGTCAGAGTGAGGTGTTCTCTCATTTTTGTCTGGAAGTAGCTAGCGTTAGCTAGCGTTAGCCAACGTTAGCCAGTTAGCTTGGGTGCTTGACTGCTGTTGGGTCAGAACGCTCGGATCAACCCTACTTTCCAGCCAGAGTGTCCAGTGTGCACTCTGAACGCCCCCGAGAGCAAAACGCTCTGAAATTATGATTGTCCAATCTGACAACCCTCTGAGTTTACGAACGCCTAAATTTACAGACACCGCCGTAGTATAAGCCAGCCTTTAGTCTTGAAATCTTTGGTTTTTTAATGCATCGCATCACATGTGAATCCTTAAAGAGATGGGTGGGGCTAAAACTTAAAAGGGTGTGAATGATGCTGAATGGGTTTGGACAAAGAAGAGCTCTCCAATAGGTACCAAAAGATTCAAGGGCCATTTCTCAAAAGTGAGGTTACTAGTTTATCAACTTTCAAAGCAGAATTACTTTCCCATTTGTCCTCAGCTATAGTGTATGATATACAATTTTCTAGCTCTGAGTCTCTACTTTTATCCAATGTAAAAAAGCACCATTTCAATTTTTGCTACATCAGACCGAAACGAGCCGGTCGGTCACATTATTGGTCATTCAAACTTTATTTTTACCTGGGAAATAGGATTACTGTGCGGGACGTAAAAACAAAACACACCTCAAACTTGTATCTTCAACATACCTTTAGAAAAATGCATGCAGTTTCCTCATTGAGGAGGATGTCATTCTCCCGAGGAGGATGAGCTGGCCATTAAAGTACTTAATTACTATTTTTTGGAAGGAAAACAATTGTATGCATATCATTGCATTATTTGTAATATTTTACAAATAAAATAAAAACACTGGACAGTTAACTTTTAAATATAAAGGTCTTCTCTCTGTCTCAAGGCAACATGTGTTGAATTGCAGGATATTAGCTTTAAAGATGCCACAACAACACATTGCTCTGACCCATGGCAAAATGTGTTGAATTGCAGGAAATTTACATGAAAAATTCAACATTTTGAGAGGAGGGCCTTTGAAATCTTCCTTCCCAGGGCCCGAGAATAGGTTTGTCCAGCCATGCGCTGTCGAAGTCGTGGTAAAACTCCTTCTATGCTATTTTTATGTGTTCTGATTATGGTCCCTGGTGAATTTGCTATCCCAAAAGGGGTCCTGGCCCCAAAATGTTTGAGAACCACTGGTCTAGTTCCTCTCCTGCTGTCTGTTGACTTTCACAGCATTGCCATCTAGAGGTGAAAATAGGCTCTACCACTAAATAACACTATCTTTATTGCATTTACTGTAGTTCTGTTTCCAATTCATCTTATTTGATCAAAGGTTGGGGTTGATGGCAGGATGGATATGGGTGGTGACATCTGCCCTCCTCTTTCTGTTTACCCTGTCCTTGTTCTGTATATCTTATTTTGTATTGTTCATTATTTTTTTACCTAGAACTCTGGGTCTTTCTATATCTGTCTGCTATTTTATGTTTATATAATAATTGCATACTTTTCTACAAAGTACCTATACACCTTTCCTGTGTGTGTTCAATAATTTGGGCTCCCGAGTGGCGCAGCGGTCTAAGGCACTGCATCTCAGTGCTTGAGGCATCAAACCCTGGTTCAATTTCAGGCTTTGTCACAACTGGCCATGATTGGGAGTCCCATAGGGCAACGCACAGCTGGCCCAGCATAGTCCGGCTTTGAAAATTGCAGGCCTCTCTCATCTTTTCAAGTGGGAGAACTTGCACAATTGGTGGCTGACTAAATACTTTTTTGCCCCACTGTACATGCACGATAACAGGCACACATACACACACAGAATAAGTGTGATGCAATAGAAAAAGTTAATTAATATTAATCAATGAAAGAAACATTCCGTGTATAACTGGGATAAACCTTTCTCCCTCTCTGTAGTTCATCGATGGCCGCTTGGACCTTCTGAATGCCGGTGAGGGCTTCAGGGATATTTTCGAGGATGAGATCAACATGGGAGAGTATGCAGCTGTGTTCAGCACACATTGAATACAATGATATAAAACATTTCTACTAGGTAATTTCACTTGGTCTCCAAGCACTTTAGTTAATCGTCGGGTAATGGCAGACGTTTGGTGTGCCACCATGCACGCTTACCACAAACCACAGTCGTGTTCAGTAGGCAAGAAACTGTAGTCAGCGTCTTGAAACTGAGGTAGGCTACGTCTTTGGAACAGCGTCTTGAAACTGGTCCAACAAGAATGCTCATTGACGTTCTCCGTTTTGAAATGACAAATTTTTCGAGCCTACTGACCACAAACTAGTTACTGCAGTGGGGGTGTCAATGGCCCTAATGCTAACCCATGTCCCATGACTAACCTATATAGAATGCCCACTGTGTTGAGGCATTGACCTTTCACCACAGGAGGCTGGTGGCACCTTAATTGGGGAGAACAGGCTCGTGGCAATGGCTGGAGCGGAATAAGTGTAATGTATCAAATACATCAAACACATGGTTTCCATTTGCTCCGTTACAGACATTATTTTGAGCTGGTCTCCCCTCATGAGCTGCCTGTGCCTTTCACCCCTGTGACCTCACCTCTGTGTTAACTCCACAGGCAGCGACAACAACTACCACCAGTGGCTATTCACTGTCAAGGTAGGTCTTCAAAGACGAGTGCTGCATTTGAACCCATCTTTCATGCTGTTCAAATTATACAGGGGGCGGAGCTATCTTCAACACAGTGAGGACCAAGGCTAACCCTGCCATGAAAACGGTCTATAAGTTTGTAAGTGTCCTCCTATCATGACTATTACACCATGACACTCACAAAATATTTCACTACTGTTCACTTAGTCTCATATTGATGCCACTTTAAAGGTAGACTCTACAAGGTAGACTCTACAAGACTCCCTACTTCAACAACAACAGAAACAAAATCTGTTTAGTAAACCCGTCTGTGTTTTTCCTCCAAAGGCTAAAGATCATGCCAGGATGGGGATAAAGGAAGTCAAGAGTCGGCTAAAACAAAAGGTACGTTGTGTGTTAAATTTGATCTAAATAAAATTGAAATTTTTCTTTTGCCCAAATCGCAGGCTGAATAATAACTTTACAGAACACAACTGTCACACACACACATGCACAAGCAGACACGCATGCAAACACACAGACACACGCTGCGTCAATAGGTGGAATTATTCACTCACTGATGTTTTTTTTTTTTTTTTTCACTCTTCCCTCCACTGTGTGTTCACCTTTCAAACTAACCCTCTGTTGACCTCTCAACCTGACCCTTTTTACTCCTCAAATCTCTCACTCTTTTTTTTTCTCCTTTTAATGCTCACTCCAGTGCACTCATTCACTCTCTTTTCACGCTCGCTCACTCACTCAAACTCTTTTTCCATATCTGGCCCTATTCTGTTCCTTAAATCCTTTTTGGCACTTTATTTGTTCTATTTTCACCCTCCTTTGGCCATCCACTTACCCCATACCCCTCACCTATGCCCCCTGGCACTGACCCCCTCCACTATAGCCCTGTAGGGCCTCCTCCCTCGACCTCCCCTTTCCCTCCACAGAGACCATCACCACCACTACCCCCTCTGGCCATGCCAACCTCCTCCGTCTTCTTCTTCCCCTCTCCAGGAGCTGGCAGAGAATGGATACTCCTCGACAGCAGACACAGGTGGCACAGGAGCGGGTACCGGGGAGGAAGACAATACGACCGGGTCGCCCCCCTCCACCTGCAGGAAGGACAGTGTCCGCACCTGGGATGAACGGCAGCCCATCACAGCGCACTTTGGACAGGTGGCCCGAGAGGGACGGGAGGGAGGGAAAGAAGGGGGGGGATGAGTTTCTGAGGACTCTGAGGATGTGATGTCCTCCTTATGCTACTGTGCTGTCTGTTCAATCATTCCATCTCTATCATTCACACTGTGTCACTATCACTCTGTCATTGTCATTCCATCTCTGTCATTCCATCTCTTCTGTTGCACTCATTCCTTGTCATGTTGTTTCACACGCTTTGTCTCCACTCCGCTCTTATCCGTCATTGTTCCTTTCATTCCTTTGTTCCTGCTTTTCATTTCTGCCTTGCACATGTCTTTGTTCAGTTTATCTAGTATGAAATCACATGGACATTTCTAAAAGTAATAATAATAGCATTGCTTCTCAGTTACACCACTCCACTAATTAGTGTCTATCAACCCTAAGCTGGAGTGAAGAAAGCGTAATACTATACAGTCGACCTCCAAAACATAAAGTACTATTAAAGCTATAGAAAAATACTTAAGACACCCCAAGAGAGGGGGCGGGGGGATAAAGATGATACAGGGAGGGAGAGAGAAAGGTGGTAGAGAAGAGAGATGGGAGAGGTAGAGAGAGAGAAGAGAGATGGGAGAGGTAGAGAGAGAGAAGAGAAATGGGAGAGGTAGAGAGAGAGAAGAGAAATGGGAGAGGTAGAGAGAGAGAAGAGAAATGGGAGAGGTAGAGAGAGAAGAGAAATGGGAGGGAGAGCGATGGAAGAGAGAAGTGAGACGATGTTTTTCAGCTGTTGCTCCCAGGACCATTCATCCATCCATCTCTCATTTCTCTCATTAGAACGCTGAATAATTAGGACACACACACACACGTCCTCTCTCTCTCTTATAAACATACACACACACACACATGCACACACATCAGGACAACGTTCTGGAAAGACGTTGTGATTGGCAATGGGGATACAGTGTCAATTACCTGATACGTTGTAAGAGGAAGGCCTAGCTACAACTGTTGTCATGAAGGAAGATATTGTGGTGGCTCGTTTGTGTGCATATGGTGTGCAGTTGATGTTGTTGTGTACATCATCATGTCCTTCCATTGCTATGTGTGTGTGACCCTTGAGTGTCTCTGGTGCAGCCCCTCCGAGCCCCTCCCCCTCAACCCCATCCTCCCGGCTCCAGCGCGGCGACTCGCAGCCTGTGAGTACCTCCCCCTTCTACCTCTCATCTCTGGCCTTGGCACCTGAAGTTTGTGGTTAGGAGTGTGTGTGTGCGTACGTGCGTGTGTGTGTGCAAGCTCAATGACTGGCATACTGTCTGACTATGCGCTGTGGATATGTCCCATCTTTCAGACTGTTCTCTCAGACATACAGGATGACCAGGATCACATTACATTGACTGGCGAGACTAATCCACGCACACTCATTATCCTGAAACTTTCTTCTGTTTGACTGTGTGTGTATTACCTCCTTTGAGTGTGTGGATGGCTGTCCACGTATGTTTATACCTGTGTGTGCACATGCACACCTGCGTTACTGCGTGTGGTGGGTTTGCCGTGTCCACCAACCACTGCCACACAGCTTTTTTTAACAGTTATTTAACCTCATAGCTGCTGGACGGGGATATTGGACATTTAACCAGGGTTTATTGACTGACACTATTTTATTAACAAAAACGATGGAATTCGTAAGACTTGTTCTGGCACAATACATGTTCAGCGGACCCACTTATCGTATGTGATGCCTTTTAATGTGCGTTTAGAGGCCATTCAATTACAAGTATTGGTCTACAGAGAATAGACCAGAAATAGAAAATGTAATATTACATGCCAGTGGAGTTGAGGAATGTCCTACAGATGCACTGAATAATCTTCATGCAAAACAAGTTTGAGGAACTTATTTATGAAAGAATGGGTTTTCATACCCAAAAATTGGATGGATAAGAGCAAAGGTTTTCCTAAACATTCAATATAGAAACGCAACCAAATATATAGTTTTACAAACTATGGAGAAATCCTTTTTTCACCAAAGGAGATTTTGAAAGAGGAAGTAAAATATTTTAACAGAAGTTCCTCCAACCACACTTGACGATTATTTTTGTGATATCTATTTCCCCAAAAATCATGTTAAACTATACTGAACAAAAATAGAAATGCAACATGTAACAATTTCAAGGATTTTACTGAATTACAGTTCATAGAAGGAAATTAGTCAATTGAAATACATTCACCTGTGTAATGATATATTTCACATGACTGGGAATACAGATATGCATCTGTTGGTCACAGATACCTTAAAAAAAGACCAGTCAATATCTGGTGTGACCCCCAAAAGCCTCATGCTGCGTGACACATCTCTTTTGCATAGAGTTGATCAGTTTCATAGAGTTGATTGTGGCCTGTGGAATATGGTCCCACTCCTCTTCAATGGCTGTGCAAAGTTGCTGGATTTTGGTGGGAACTGGGACACGCTGTCGTACACATCGATTCAGAGCATCCCAAACAGCTCAATGGGTGATATGTCTGGTGAGGTTGCAGTCCATGGAAGATTGAGACATTTTCACCTTCAAGAATTGTGTACAGATCCTTGTGACATGCATTTGTCATGTCTTTGGCTATGCCGGCTTAAGTGATATGACATGCTATTCTATAAAATAATTTTTCTGTAATTAATATTACCTGATTAAGCTAATCAGGTAAATAATTAACTAGAAAGTCAGGGCACCACGAAATAATGTTTATAGACCTGTTATCTTCAGAATAAACTCTTAAAAACCTAGTAATCTTTTACCTCAATAGCCGTCAATATTTAATTGTCACTTTATTTAGTCTCATCTAAAAGTTGTAAATTCTTGGTTATCTTCACGAACCCTGGCTAACAAGTTGAATCAGCAATACAAAATTTGGTTTAATTATTTATTTACTAAATATCTAACTAATCACACAGAATGACATATACACAGAATGAATCATACATTGATGGACCTGGTGAACGGAGCCGATATAGCGGCTGGTTACACAAAGAAAAGGGGGGATTTGAGTGAAAGAGCAAGAAGACTGAGGAACAAAGGGAGATGCTATGCTATCGTAAATACAGTATTTTATGCATTCTAAATTACCGCCCATTTGGAAAAGGAAAATGCAATAAATATTCACTCTGAGCTGCGCTTCGATCGGTTGGTCGTAGATGGGAGGCCGGGTTGTCCTTTGAAGAATGTCTGATGGTAGAATGGATACTTGGTAGTACAGTCATCTTGTGGTAGAACACATACTCTGTCCATCCTCTCCTAGCCCACATCCACAGTTGCTGCGCTAACGCGACGGCTAGGAGGTATCACTTCTTTAGTGAATAAGAGTTCAAACTTCATACCAAGTTGCCATGCTATATGCTCATGCTATATTCTGGCTGGTATAGTCAAAATTCATCCTTCCTGTGTGTAGGTTGTCACCTTCACATTGACATTCAATGCCAATTTCGTTAGGTCCTTGCTGATGTTGGCTTAGTTCTGTAGGTGGTGTTTGTCATTCCAACGTGGTGACTGCCAGTCCACACGTCCTTGGAACAGGTTATTATCTGAGCCCTTTTAACGTAGGACCGTCGCCCTAACGTCCTCGGAACAGAAAGTTACATTTTCATCAAGGGGCTTATATAGGATTGGAAGAGAGGGCCCTGTTATATATATAGTTTACAACCACTGTCTGTTCACATGGGCGGGGCCACTGAGTTGATAGAGTTTACTCTATGACAAACCGTTCTCTCATTAACCTCTCTAGTGTATGTGGGACGCTAGCGTACCACCTGGCCAACATCCAGTGAGATTGCAGAGCGCCAAATTCAAATACAGAAATAAAAATTCAGAAAAGGTACAACTATTTTACATAGGTTTAAAGATGAACTTCTTGTGAATCCAACCACTGTGTCAGATTTCAAAATGCTTTACGGTGAAAGCATATCTTACAATTATTTGAGAACACAGCAGACAAATCATTACAAACAGTAACCAACCAAGTAGATGAGTCAGAAATAGAGATTACATTAATCACTTACCTTTGATGATCTTCATATGGTTGCACTCAAAAGACGTTCATTTATTCAATAAAAAGTAATCCACAGGCTCAAACGCAGTCACAACAGGCAGACAATAAAATCAAAATTGTATCCGTAAAGTTCATAGAAACATGTCAAACGATGTTTATATTCAATTCTCAGATTGTTTTTAACCTAAATAATCAATAATATTTCAACTGGATAATAACGTTGTCAATATAAAAGGTAAACAAGAAAGGCACTCTCTCAGTCGCGCGCATGAAAAACTCTGTGACACGGCAGGGTGCACTCATTCAGACTGCTCTTACTCCCTCTTACTCCTGAAACAATTTCTAAAGACTGTTGACATCTAGTGGAACTGCAAATTGAGTCCTAATTCAATGGATACTGTAATGGCATTGAATAGAAAACTACAACAACAAAAAAAAACATATTTTTTCAGGTTTTCGCCTGCCAAATCAGTTCTGCTATACTCACAGATATTATTTTAACAGTTTAGGAAACTTTAGAGTGTTTTCTATCCAGATCTACTAATTTTCTGCATATCCTATCTTCTGGGCCTGAGTAGAAGGCAGTTTAATTTGGTCATGCTTTTCATCCAAAATTCCAAATGCTGCCCCCTACCCTAGAGAAGTTAAGGACAACAAGGTCAAGGTATTGGAGTGGCCATCACAAAGCCCTGACCTCAATCCCATATAAACATTTCCTTATATGGCTGTGAATGAGCTACGAATGAGCTTACGTTTTCCACGTATTCCCCAAGGTGTTTACAGCATTGTGACGTCTTTTTACGTATTTCCGTAAAAGAATAGCCGTAAGGGACCATATTTAGCAAGTGGTCACATGGTGGCTCCCACAGAAAATCTTGCGTAAAATACTGAGGTAGCCATTTTTCCAATCGCTTCTTATGAGAAACCAACATATATGTTAAAAACACCTTGAGGATTGATCCTAAACAACGTTTGCCGTGTTTCTGTCGATATTATGGAGCTAATTTGGAAAAGAGTTTGGCGTTGTAGTGGTAGCATTTTCCGGTCGATTTCTCAGCCAAGCATGATGAACAAACGGGAGCTATTTGGCCTACAAAAATAATATTTTGGGAAAAAAGGAACATTTGCTATCTAACTGGGAGTCTCCTGAGTGAAAACACCTGAAGTTCTTCAAAGGTAATCTTATTTTCGTGAAAATGTTGCCTGCTACCAGCAGAGCCTAGCATAGCATTATGCCATGATAAACTTACACAAATGTTTGTCTAGCATTGGCTGTAACGCATATTTTGAAAATCTGAGATGACAGTGTGATTAACAAAAGGCTAAGCTTGTGTTTGAATATATTTCATTTGCGATTTTCATGAATAGGAAAAGTTTCTAGGGGTATTTATGTCGGCTGCTTTATGCTAATTTGTTTGAGGCTATGATTACGCTCCCGGATCCGGGATTGCTAATCATCCGTACCAGTGATTGTCCCGGAGTTGACTTTATCGTCTCTACCTTGTGTTGAGATTCAGAGTTCCAACGACTTTAAACGTGAGCTGCAGCTCTACGTCTCCCTGGTCTGGTATGTTAACTTTGTTACCCATCATTTATGCAGTTTGTTCGAGAGGGGCGTTTCCGTCAGACTGACGCTCTCTGACCTCACTCGGGGCGTGACTTGTCACTTGTGCAAAGTTATGTAAAACTAATATTTATATTTCTGTCTGATGCACTAGAATGTTATCTATCAATACATATTTGTTTACCTTTATTTAACTAGGCAAGTCAGTATAGAAAAATGTGTTATTGTCTCTTATTTACATTGACGGCCTACCCCGGCCAAACCCGAACCCGGACGACGCTGGCCCAATTATGCGCCGCCCAATGTTGACTCCCAATCACAGCCGGTTGTGATACAGGGTCTGTAGTGACACCTCTAGCACTGAGATGCAGTGCCTTAGACCACTGCGCCACTCAGGAGCCCCTACATGCTTCTATATAGAAGGGATATGAGGTATTGATTAGAAAGACACATTATGTTGTTTAATACCTAAATGTAAGTCTTAGAGCTTCCACAGTGAAGCACATCATATTAACCAATCAGTTGTGGTGGTGTGTATTCACTCCACAATGGAGTGTTCACTCCTAGTTCTAAGGACCTTTATTAAGAAAAAGGGACATCATTCGTGGTGCAATGACGAACAAGCTAGCTCCCCCTAATACATATACACACACACACATGAACACACACACACAACTCCCCTCCATGACTCCCCATGCTCAGGATTAATTAAGCAAGCCTTTCACTTTTCACACCCCTCTCTTCCTGTCCTCCCTTTTTCCTCTCCTCACTCCCTTCCTCGCTATTGTTCCCCAGACTCTTAATAGGGCCAGCTGATGGCCACACACCCACCTACCTCCCTTTAATTACCCTGTACTTCTCCCTCTACCTACCTGAGTTTGACCCCCTGGGTACAGGCAGCTAGAAATATCAGATGACCTTTTACCTCTGACCCCTCACTCAAGCCCATGAACTCCGCTGACCCCAACTGGTCTCAGGTGGTAGCTGTAGGGTTGCGCTGTCATGACACGTCCTCCCCCATCAAAGTTTTACTGCTTATGGTTCACTACGTTTTTGTGGAATGTCTTTGGTGTTAGATCACTATATTCTTTATGTAAAGGACTTTTTATCTGTCTCTCAACTGATATTGACATACGGGCCAATGTTTATGCATGTGAATTGGCATATGAACGTTGCATATAGACTAACATATGTGGACAAGGTTTTTGTGCCTGTTTGTGTAACTTGCCTCAGGCTGGATGAGAATAGGTTGTTTGATATATATATATATATATATATATATATATATATATATATATATATATATATATATTTTGTGATATTTATTTTGGATATTCCCACAGGCCCGTCCATCCAGGCTACTGGTGGCCAAGAGACCTCGCAGCAACGTGGGCCTGGAGAGCAGCCCTGAACAGTAAGACCACCTAGCTACATAATACACACACTGAAAACACTAATCATCATCATCACTGAGCTCAACTTAAGCTACAGTCTCACCAACTCCTATACTAGAGCTCACCAACTATAACACACTGTTTTAGTTTGCATTAGTACAGGGTTCCCAGACTCCATTCCTGGATATATACTGGGTGTGCAGGCTTTTGCTCAAATCCTTGCCGTAATCTAAAATATACAGTACCAGTCAAAAGTTTGGAAACACCTACTCATTCAAGGGTTTTTCTTTGTTTTTACTATTTTCTACATTGTAGAATAATAGTGAAGACATCAAAACTATGAAATAACACATATGGGATCATGTAGTAACCAAAACAGTGTTAAATAAATCAAAATATATTTTAGGTTGTCAAAGTAGCCACCCTTTGCCTTGATGACAGCTTTGCACACTCTTGGCATTCTCTCAACAAGCTTCTTGAGTTAGACATCTGGAATGCATTTCAATTAAAAGGTGTGCCTTGTTGAAAGTTCATTTGTGGAATTTCTTTCCTTCTTAATGTGTTTGAGACAATCAGTGGTGTTGTGACAAGGTAGGGTTGGTATACAGAAGATAGCCCTATTTGGTAAAAGACCAAGTCCATATTATGGGAAGAACAGCTCAAACAAGCAAGGAGAAACGACAGTCTATCATTACTTCAAGAAATGATGCTCAGTCAATCCCGAAAATGTCAAGAACTTTGAAAGTTTCTTCAAATGCAGTCACATAGGCCTCCATACTCCATTTTGCTTGTATCAATTCCCATTTCCAAAGAGCGTCTCTTGTCCGGATACCAAAGACTCGCTGCTCCAAACATATTCAAATGTTTATGTCCTATATTGCAAAATCAACGGTGCATAGGCCTATATCTTTCTCATCAGAGTGTGCAGCTGAATGCTAGAAACACTCGGCTACTCGGTTTGTTGTTTTTGACTAAATTTGAGTATAAATACTGCACTTGTTTTTGCACGGATTCTGTAAAGACTTTAGCTTTTATCAGGTAGGACCACTATTTCGTGTCCCAGAAGTCCCGCAAACTGAGAGTTTGAAGCCTGCTTGACAAAGCCTCTAAAGTTGGCTAGCTTGCTATGAGCTGCTAGCTAAGCTGGTAGCCATCAAGCTAACTAAGATAGCTGCTTAGATCTTCCTGATTTGGGACTGCCTCTTCTCATGAGGAAGAGATGAGTGCTTCCTGCATTGTAGGAGTTATGTTTACTATGCTCTTTTCCGGGACACTGGACGACCAGATTTTCAATGCAACAACTGCCGATTTGCGGAGGACTATAGGACCGAGCTGTCTACCCTAAGCAAACAAATCTCGGCATTGCACAATTTGCTGGTGAAACCACGGCCGCCTACCTTCTCCTTCTCTACACCTCAGGCTGGACTTCGTTCTGATATGCTAAGAGTATCACAGCCATGTCACCACTCTGTGACTGACTGACCAGTGCTTCTCCCCACTTGTGGAAATTGGAACAGGGCCGACTAACTGATTCTAGCTCTGAAAGACTCTAAAAAGCAACCGATTAATTCAGGCCATGTACCATCACTGGGCCACGGCTGCAAAAGATTCAGCAGACTACTGGCATTACACATCTGGCTAAAAGACTGCTGTAACTCTTTTGGCATAACTTTCATAGACAACTTGGATACCTTTTGGCGAAAGATGCTCTACAGGAATGACAGAGTCCATCCAAATCCTCTTGGTGCCTAGACCCTGTCTACGCATTTCACCTTGAAACAATGACTTATCAGTGACTCAAGCCCTGGAAACCCCTGGGAATACAGACATGCATCTGTTGGTCACAGATACCTTAACAAATATGGGCCTCAGAATGTCCCTCAGGATCTCATCAAAACATTTTTGCGCATTTCAAATTGCCATCGATAAAATGCAATTGTGCTTGTTGTCCATAGTTTATGCCTGCCCATACCATAACCCCACTGCCACCATGGGTCACTCTGTTCACAACGTTGACATCAGCAAACCTCTTGCCCACACGATGCCATACATGTGGTCTGCAGTTATGAGGCTGGTTGTACGTACTGCTAAATTTTCTAAAACAACATTGGAGGCGGCTTAAGGTAGAGAAATTAACATAAGATTATCTGGAAACAGCTCTGGTGGACATTCCTGCAGTCAGCATGCCAATTGCACGCTTCCACAACTTGAGACATCTGTGGCATTGTTTTGTGTGACAAAACTACACATTGTACTGGCCTTTATTGTCCCCTGCACAAGTTTCACTTGTGTAATGATCATGCTGTTTAATCAGATTCTTGATATGCCACACCTGTCTGCCAAGATAATCCATCCACCTAAGGCAACATTTTCACTAACAGGGATGATTGGCACACAATTTGAGAGAAATAAAGCTTTTTGTGCATATGGAATATTTCTCTGATCTTTTATTTCAGCACATGAAACATTGGACCTACACTTTACATGTTGTGTTTATATTTTTGTTCCGCGAACATTGTCCCAGGAGTGTAGGCAGTCGAAGTAAATAACAGAATTGATGTTCCTCTAACTCCCCTGAATGCCTCTTTCAATCCTACACTGAGGCGGTTTGCACTAGTATGAAGCCCACTGTGTGCAGTTCACCCTCCACTATCAGCTCAAACATAAACATCACTGTCATGTCTACATATAATATAAATAATATGCGGTTTAGCAGACGCTTTTATACCTCTCATAAGCCTCCCAGTAAAGCAATAAAAACAATCAAGCATCCCAGAAAAGCGCTAAACATAGCCCACATTAACTTCTTGGTGACAGAGGGCAGTATTGAGTAACTTGGATGAATAAGGTGCCCAGAGTAAACTGCCTGCTACTCTGTACCAGATGCTAATATATGCATATTATTAGTAGTATTGGATAGAAAACACTCTGAAGTTTCTAAAACTGTTTGAATGATGTCTGAGTATAACAGACCTCATATGGCAGGTGAAAACCTGAGACAAATCCAACCAGGAAGTGGGAAATCTGAGGTTAGTAGTTTAATTTAAGTGATTGCCTATCCAATATGCCTATCCAATATGCTGTGTCTATGGGGCCAGATTGCACTTCCCAAGGATTCCAGCAGATGTCAACAGTCTTTAGAAAGTTGTTTGAGGATTCTATTGTGGAAGGGTATCGAATAAGAGCTGTTTCAACAAGTGGACTAGGCTGAGGCCAATCAGTTGTTTACTGTGCGGTCACGCGGGCACGCCGTTCCTTCTTTTTCCTCTGTAATGAATACGCTATTGCCCGGTTGGAATATTATTGAAGATTTATTATAAAAAGATTGATTGTTAACATCATTTGACATGTTTCTACAAACTGTAATGGAACTCTTTTGACTTTTCATCTGGATTTTGCGCTCGCACATTGTGCCTTTGAAATACTGAACTAAATGCGCGAACAAAACGGTATTTGAACATAAACATGGACGTAATCGAACAAAACAAACATTTCTTGTGGGAGTTCTGGGAGTGCATTCCGACGAAGATCAGTAAGGGAAGATTTATAATGCTATTAATGACTTCTGTTGACTCCACAATTTGGCGGGTAACTGTATGGCTTGCTTTTGTGGCTGAAGGCTGTTCTCAGATGATTGAATATTGTGCATTTGCCGTAAAGCGTTTTTGAAATCTGACACAGTGGTTGCATTAAGAAGAAGTTTATCTTTAATTCTATATAAAACATGTATCTTTCATCAAAGTTTATGATGAGTATTTCTGTTATTTGATGTGGCTTTCGCCCGAAAAGCCTTTTTGAAATCGGACACTGTGGTTGGATTAACGAGAAGTGTATCTTTAAACTGGTGTAAAATACTTGTAATGGTTGAGGAATTTTAATTTTGAGATTTCTGTTGTTTTGAATTTGGCGCCCTGCAATTTCACTGGCTGTTGGCAAGGTGGGACGCTAGCTTCCCGAACGATCCCAGAGAGGTTAACATACAGAGTATACCAAACATTAGAAACACCTTCCTAATAATGACTTGCACACAAGAGGTTCATTTGCATATATGAGATCAAGAGATTTTGTAGTGAAGTTAGTTAGTTGAAGATGTTTGCTGGTCAGCGGAGTGTACATAACATGGCGCTGACAGAGAGGTTTACACTACAGTAAATACTACAGCAATGTTCCCAAAAACACTTCAGTAAATACTACAGCAATGTTCCCAAAAACACTACAGTAAATACTACAGCAATGTTCCCAAAAACACTACAGTATACTACAGTAAATACCAAAGTATACTACACTACAGTCTGCAAAAAGACTACAGTAAATACTACAGTCCGCAAAAAACTACATTAATTACTAGTATATTATTAGTATATATTACTCTTTATTTACTACTGTATAAATACTATAGTTAACTGTAAATATATAGTATACTGCAATAAATACTACAGTACTACAGACTATTTTTAATGTGGTATATTGTTTGGGCTAAAGGAGGTTGGTTGTGGACCTTCAAATGGGCATCTTTAATTTGTCATGTCTGCTACTGCAATCATTCAGGTGAAAAACATTTGATAATCAAAATCAATTCCTATGTAGTAGGAATCATTATCATGTTTTCTGTGTCTGAGGACAGTGATTACTTACTACTGAGTCACTGGCTGCTTGCTGAGTGTTTTCTCTTTGTTGATTTAGGATTATTATCATGTTTTCTGTGTCTGAGGACAGTGATTACTTACTACTGAGTCACTGGCTGCTTGCTGAGTGTTTTCTCTTTGTTGATTTAGGATTATTATCATGTTTTCTGTGTCTGAGGACAGTGATTACTTACTACTGAGTCACTGGCTGCTTGCTGAGTGTTTTGCTACTATGTGTGCAAGATTGTAAAAGTACATTCTGAAAAAATGGGTACCATTGTCAGTTACGATTGCAATTGCTTGCCAGTGCACTTCCGGTTTGACTGAAATCAGGACCTACACTAGTCTGTGACACTTTCTTAAGCATGGTGTTAGTGGCATATTGATTAACTAGTCAGAAATTACCCAAAGTGTCGATATTTAGCTGTCTATTCACCTAGCTATATCTAGACGTACTTAAGTATTAATTGTATTTATACTAAAAGAAACCTTGGTTTGACCAGAACCAAGAATCATTAGTACTGCGCTCACCCCTAGTATTCATTCAATAACTTCAAATGTTTCCACTCTCCATGGTTTGTACGTACCTTTCTTCAGGGCTATGGTTACTTTTGATCGACAATACATTGTAAGTGTGCGTTAAGAATCAGAGCAATGCATTAAATTAAATCTCACTCACACTTGATCAAGACACTAGCAGTATTTTATTGAATCACTGAGCTTTCAAATAACAGTTGTTGCCTTACCGTAAAGGATAATCCATGATGTTTTGATCCATATCTACGTTGGAAAAATACCTTTGTGTGTCTATTTGTTGCTGATGTAGATTGTGTCCATACCCCCACCTCCCCTCCCTTCTCAAAGAGTGTTTCCTATAGAAATGTGATGATATTTTTTTTACAATTGAGCTCTTTTTTTGAGTTTGGATTGATTTTGTTGTGTTTTCTTTTCCTCATTTGTGTATCCCTCACGATTAAAAAGAGCACAGTCACACGATCACTGCCTGTCTTATTTTGATTCACTTCTTGGTAGCCCTGGTCGTTGTACTGACTTTGATTTGCTGCTTAATGTTCTGTTTAAGCTCAAATATTTTCCCCTGTTTCCACTCATCTGTCTGTTATTTAGTTGACAAAACTCTCTCAATTCAATGTAATTGAAATGGGCTCTCTCTCTCCCTTCTCTCTAGCCATGTTTCTGTCTCTCACTCTTTTTGGGATTTGCAGTGTGGTCTGGTCATTAATCCCTGAAGTCCAGGACAAGTGTAACTATTCTGGGGGTAATGGCTCTTCTAAAGCCCCTTTGTGAAACAGTCTAGCATAGTGTCTCTTGGACCATTCTCACCCCACACAGATCCTGTTGGCATGGGTCCATATCAGAAGAGCGGCAAGACCCAGATATTCAGGTATGCTATCTATAGTATATTCTTGAGTTTATACAGTACGGGTGGCATTTCCTTCGCACATCTGAACCAACAAAATTACAGGTTTTACTAAGTTCAGCAAAGCTAGGCTGATGCTAAAAGCCAAGCTAGGCTAACGCTAACTAACTTCAAAAGTCCTCGTTAAGTTGAAGTGACACTTGAGTGACCCATCGACTAAAATGTGTTGACTCAGATTTCCCTTCAGTGTTTTATTACAAGAATCTACACATTTTGACACATTTTTACAGTTTAATAAAAACAAGGTTATGTTTGTGTAGAATCCTCTACAGTGCTGTCTTTATTGGATATTTTGAATGCTTTTAATGCGAAACCTATGAACAGTCTCAATATTTGAAACGGCCAGCGTTATTGAGGCTCGAATGCCAAAACAGTGTAAACTAATGCAGATATTGAACAACCCAGCAAATAACGAGTCATATCAATTCACATTCACGTGTGAACAATGAAATACAAATGTTTAGCTTTCGCTCAGTAGTTAAAAGAACAAGGAAATATGTGCAGTCGTATTTTCTGTTTACAGTTCATATTTGTGTCACGCTTTTCTCTAAGAGATTTGATGGAACTCATGCCTGTTATTCTTCAATTGGTCTTGCTGAGATTTGATGTTTGCATTAAGAAACAGTGAAGGAAACATGTTTCATACGAGACAGTCAGAGTATGACAATGTTTGAGAATGGGACAAGAAGATAAAGGCATAGTGGAGTTTGGCTTACTTTTGTCATTTCCAGTCACATACAGTACCCTATAATTTTGGTGAAAGGAACAATTTTAAGCCAAACTCCAAATAAGGACAGATTAATTTACTGTACCATCGCAGGCTTTATCACAGATATCTACAGCACCAGTTTGAGTGCCATAAAAAAATGTATTCTAAATCAGAAACTTTCATCAAGTTATCTAGCTGCTCAGATACACGGTTGTCTTATCCTATGTTTGGAAACAAAAGTGAGCATGCCGCGTTAAGACGTCTAACCAAAATTGGGTGGAAGAGTTCTCTCTGTGAGGTACTTAAAAAGTCAACCTATAATCAAATATAAAATTATAATCAAACAACCAAAATTTGTTGATTGGGATTGTAGAATGTGACAGAACGATTTCTCGTAAGGCTTCATTTATTCTACAAAATGCATACACTGCCATTTTTGCACTGGTTGTAGAACTGTGTAACTTTGAGTGCATAGAGATACCACAATTTCACACATTGAGGATAAATGAGTCTTAGGAGCAGAGTTTTGGGGGGAGGAAACATGTCCTTACCAGGCAGTGCATCATGGGGTATATTGTTTGCTAGCAGAGACTAAAGTTAGCTGACGTTTGTAGTGGCTGTTTAAAGAACCATGGATTACAGTTTCTCTTGAACCATAGACTGTAAAATACTGAACCTCCCCTTTAAGATTGTTGCCCTACCTAGAGTAAAAATGTTTTTCAAACATGAACCAAAAAGTGTAAGGGTGGGGGTAGTGGGTGCCCACTGTTCATGTATTTCTTAAAAAAGAAAAGTCCATCCAGTCCATCTTCAACGCTCGATCGAATGGCATATGCCAGTGTTACACTGGAGCCTCCTCTGTCTATCGGAGACCAAAGGTTGTCCTTGGACCTTTGACTTCCCGCCCAGTCTTTCAATGACGTTGGAACGCCCCCACCACCAACCGGGATGCTCCTTCAGACATCCAACTCAATTCTTTACCAACCACCCCGCACTGCCCACCCCCACTTCTCCAACCTCTACTCCCTCCCCAAGATCCTCCAAACTACTCACACATAAGATTAGGGCAAACAAAACACAAAAATACGGCACCACTGGGCCAGTAACATATTCATCCAGCAGGGGGCAGCAGCTCATGTCGTCTCCCCTGTGTCTCCCTCCAGCGAGCTAGACCGACTATAGAGTCTATTGTCTCAGTGAGTCTTGCGCACCTGCCAGCAGTGCTGTGCTCTCAGATGAGCTTTTGCAGATTTTTGCGTGACGCAGCCTAGCCACATGTCCCGAGCACAGTTCTTGGATCAGATCTAGACTGATCAGATGAGTTTCCCCTCAGGGGGGACATTAAGCATGCTGTCCGTTTCCAGGCGCCCCCCGGCCACCTCCTGAGCGCTGGGGCTGTAGGATCCCCCCGACTGGCGCTTCTTGCGGGCTGTGAACACCATCAAGGTGAGGTGATGACTGCTAGCAGAGCACCAAGGCACACCAGGGGGATGGCTATCACCAGCCACGGCACCCGCTCTTTCTGGGGCTGTTACTGCAAGGAGAAAACAAGCAAGGAACCAAGGGAGAAATGTCAGTGATGAGTGACTAATTTTAAAATTACCGTAATGCTAAAAATATACATTACATATCTTAATAGTCTTCATGAATAAACCAATATAAATCCAGAGATTTGAATGAATAACTATAAATGCATTGGAAAGACAATAATATTTGTTGTTTACTAATGTTTACTAATAATTAAATATTTTTTTATTGTGTATACATAGACGATGAAATGACTTGGAAGAGGAGGAGAAGAATGAAGAAGTCAATAGTTCTTACTTTTGTATGGCAGAATGGGCCGCTGTAGCCAGGTAGGCACACACACCAGAACATATTGAGTCGATCGATACAGGATCCACCATTCCGACAGGGGTTAGACTTTATCTCTGTTTCACGCCTGAGGAGGAAAACACAATGAGGACATTTTAAACAGACAGAACAAGCATGATATTCATTTTATTTTATTTCACCTTTATTTAACCAGGTAGGCTAGTTGAGAACAAGTTCTCATTTGCAACTGCGACCTGGCCAAGATAAAGCATAGCAGTGTGAACAGACAACACAGAGTTACACATGGAGTAAACAATTAACAAGTCAATAACACAGTAGGAAAAAAAGGGGAGTCTATATACATTGTGTGCAAAAGGCATGAGGAAGTAGGCGAATAATTACAATTTTGCAGATTAACACTGGAGTGATAAATGATCAGATGGTCATGTACAGGTAGAGATATTGGTGTGCAAAAGAGCAGAAAAGTAAATAAATAAAAACAGTATGGGAATGAGGTAGGTAAAAATGGGTGGGCTATTTACCGATAGACTATGTACAGCTGCAGCGATCGGTTAGCTGCTCAGATAGCAGATGTTTGAAGTTGGTGAGGGAGATAAAAGTCTCCAACTTCAGCGATTTTTCAATTCGTTCCAGTCACAGGCAGCAGAGAACTGGAACGAAAGGCGGCCAAATGAGGTGTTGGCTTTAGGGATGATCAGTGAGATACACCTGCTGGAGCGCGTGCTACGGATGGGTGTTGCCATCGTGACCAGTGAACTGAGATAAGGCGGAGCTTTACCTAGCATGGACTTGTAGATGACCTGGAGCCAGTGGGTCTGGCGACGAATATGTAGCGAGGGCCAGCCGACTAGAGCATACAAGTCGCAGTGGTGAGTGGTATAAGGTGCTTTAGTGACAAAACGGATGGCACTGTGATAAACTGCATCCAGTTTGCTGAGTAGAGTGTTGGAAGCAATTTTGTAGATGACATCGCCGAAGTCGAGGATCGGTAGGATAGTCAGTTTTACTAGGGTAAGTTTGGCGGCGTGAGTGAAGGAGGCTTTGTTGCGGAATAGAAAGCCGACTCTTGATTTGATTTTCGATTGGAGATGTTTGATATGAGTCTGGAAGGAGAGTTTACAGTCTAGCCAGACACCTAGGTACTTATAGATGTCCACATATTCAAGGTCGGAACCATCCAGGGTGGTGATGCTGGTCAGGCGTGCGGGTGCAGGCAGCGAACGGTTGAAAAGCATGCATTTGGTTTTACTAGCGTTTAAGAGCAGTTGGAGGCCACGGAAGGAGTCCTGTATGGCATTGAAGCTCGTTTGGAGGTTAGAATAGCACAGTGTCCAAGGACGGGCCGGAAGTATATAGAATGGTGTCGTCTGCGTTGAGGTGGATCAGGGAATCGCCCGCAGCAAGAGCAACATCATTGATATATACAGAGAAAAGAGTCAGCCCGAGGATTGAACTCTGTCTGCAAAGTAATTGGTGAACCAGGCAAGGCAGTCATCCGAAAAACCGAGGCTACTGAGTCTGCCGATAAGAATATGGTGATTGACAGAGTCGAAAGCCTTGGCAAGGTCGATGATGACGGCTGCACAGTACTGTCTTTTATCGATGGCGGTTATGATATACAGTGGGGTCTGAAATGATTGACACCCTTGATAAAAATTTGTGAAAATTACTGTATAAAATAAATTATTCAAATACCTTTTGTATATTGTTGGGAAATTATTTTATTCTAATACAATTGCTCAGAGAACGAGATATTGTTTAACAAGTAATACTTTTCTTCTCTCAAAAAGGTACTGTAGTGGGTCATAATTTCCAATGCCTTTCAATACTTCACCTTTCAATGATAATGGCACTGAACCTTTTTCTAAAATGTTTTATGAGATTGGAGAACACGTTGGGAGGGATCTTAGACCATTCCTCCATACAGAATCTTCCCAGATCCTTGATATCATTTGTCTGTGCTGGAAGTGCCAATGCCGTTTTTTAAACTCCCGACGGTGCTATGGTCAGATGACATGACATGAAAATCATCTAGCAAGACAATAACCGCAAGCACTAATCAAAATCCGCAAAGAAATCAATATTTTTCTCCAGACTTTAACCCCATTGAAAACGTATGGTTTGAATTGAAGAGGGCAGTGCATTGTGGGGTATATTTTTTGATAGCGGAAACTAAAGTTTGCTGAAGTTTGTAGTGGCTGTTTAAAGAAAACCAAACCATGGAAACCATTTCCACGTACGGGAACATAAGAGCAGACAAAGGATATCAAGGATCTGGAAAGATTCTGTATGGAGGAAGGGTCTAGGATCCCTCTCAATGTGTTCTCCAACCTCATAAAACATTTTAGAAAAAGTTTCAGTGTTGTTATCCTCACAAGGAAAGGGTGCCAATAATTTTGACCACTATTTTTTAAAAGATTTTGTTAGTGCTAGCTGTGCCACTAGAGATTCTGGGTTCGAGTCCAGGCTCTGTCGCAGCCGGCCGCGACCGGGAGACCCATGGAGCGGCACACAATTGGCCAGCGTCGTCCGGGTTAGGGGAGGGTTTGGCCGGCAGGGATGTCCTTGTTCCATCGAGCACTAGCGACTCCTGTGGCGGGCCGGGCGCAGCGCACACTGACAAGGTCGCCAGGTGTACAGCGTTTCCTCCGACACATTGGTGTGCCTGGCTTCCGGGTTAAGTGGGCATTGTGTCAAGAAGCAGTGCAGCTTGGTTGGGTTTCGGGGGACACACGGCTCTCGACCTTCGCCTCTCCCGAGTCCGTACGGGAGCTGCAGCGATGAGACGAGACTGTAACTACCAATTGGATCCCACTAAATTGGGTAAAAAAAATATAAAAAATGTATGTCTTTCTCTAAGAAATTGTATTAGTATAAAATAATATGATTTCCCCATTATTTTGAGCATACAATATAGCTCAGTATGTATTATTTATTTTATAGTATTTTTTGCTAATCTTTATCAAAGGTGCCAATAATTATATTTATATATATATATATATATTCTGGTATCCATCCCTACAGTACCATACCAAGCAGTGTTTCCCAAACTGTGGTACACTGTAATGGCTGATTTGTAAACAGCTGTGTTATTTTGTGCATACAAATTTAAAATGTGTCGCTCTCTATTGAGAGGAGCTCCGAGAACTTACCTCTCCCCTGCGAAACCGGGCACACAGAAACATTTGGCCCCCCACAGCCCGTCATGGCAGATTCCATTTTCACACTGACTATCCTCTTCGCACATCAATGGCAGGTAGGTCCACCTGTGGGTAATGTACAGAATTACACCCTCTTCACAATGGTGACTCAAAGCCTTGAAAACTACCCAATGTCCACAATAGGTATTCTAGTGAAGGGTTCCTGTTCATCAAAAAATATTGAATCATGCAACTTATATTTATAATATCTGTTTTTCACTTCAATTAGGTATGCTGTATTTGATATGATAGGTTAAGCAACTCAATATAAAACTTGGTATAAAACCTAAATATGTGCTAGCTAGATACAAATGATGTGAGAATCTATTATTCCACATCAATGGTCCCTGACCACTTACTGTGACACTAATTGGTTGGCATAAAGAGGCTCCTCACTGGCAGAGTGGGCCGGCAAAGTAATCTGTGCACTCACATCCACACAGGTGCCCCCGTTTTCACAGCTGTGTTCCTCGCACTTATTCAGGTCCTCCTCGCAGGTATCACCCCCGAACCCCGGGTCACATGCGCACTTGAAACCTGCCAACTCATCAGTGCAGATGCAATAGACGCAGGGCCCGGACACGCACTCATCTGTGTGCACCTCGCACTGCACTCCCTCCCAACCCGGCTTGCATACTCAGTCAAACTTGTTAAAGAGATCCTTGCACGAAGCTCCGTTCCGGCAGTGGTCCAAATGGCATACATCAGCACTCATACAATCCGTTTGGATATCCTTGTCGCCTGTTCTGTGGAAGCGGGCAGGCTGCAGCGGGTGTTGGGCATCCACAAATGGTAGATAGACCCCAGCGACTCGCATGGCGCCCAGGCAGCCCAAGAAGCTCTCGCCGATAGCAACCTCTGCCCCTACCTCGTTGAGGAAGTGCAGGACACCCGCCTCCTCAGGGGTGCTGCTGGAGTCGGTGATGCCATCCACGGTGATAACCCAGTGGGAAGTCTCGCTGTTCGGGCATGGATATGTGCAAGCGGTGCCATCGGCCCCATGGCGCACGTCAGAGAAGGTCAGCACCTCCACACTGAGCCTCCCATGGATCTCAACAAGGATCGAGGAGTCCAGCAGTCCCATCAGCAGGAGCTTCAGAACAGCACAGTCTTCTCTGAGCGGGTGCAGAGCTCCAGGTACTTGGGTCAGCGGCAAGACCAGGGAACCCTCTGCACTGAGCTGCACTGGGTTGATCTCGAAGGTAGTGTTGGTCACACCTGAGGGTTAACAGACAGGTTAGACATTAGACAACAAAAAACTCACTATATAACGTAAACTCACTCCATTCCGTACAAATGTGCACAACCGCGACATTCAAACGAGGCTGCAAAGAAAACTAATGGGACTGTAGTGACTGTTTTGACTTCAAAATCGGGGGTGTGAACTACGTTTCTATTCAAGCGTTGATCAGCATGGCTCTATAGTATTGGAGAAAAGTTGAAAAAAACGGACCCTCTGTTACATCATGACGTGTGATGCCGTAACTTACAGCACACTTAAAGCAACTATTTCTGTCTTAAAATCTCTCTCCACCAGGTGTAGCACTTCTCTCATCATTTAAAAACAAGAAATGGACAGTGACGGGGGTAAGGGGGATACCGACTCATTTTTTCCTTCATCACTGCAAGCATCATGACTCTCAAAGCCGCTGTTCACTTCTGAAGATCACTTTAGCACCGCACTAAATGCCCGATTCAAATTCAACACAAACCTTCAAATAGGTATGTAATGACACATTATATAAACTCTTTATCGTGTTTTATTTACATTTTAGAGGCAATAAGGTGATAAATTGGACAGATCGAGTGAAAAAAATAAGTTTTCCCACACGATATCTGTCCTTCTCATGAGTTTTTCTTCCCCACCCGCCATTTTTAAAAAGACTCGACGGAGCTCATTGCCTTCTTGAATTATGCAGAAACGGGCAGCGGGAGCTCATGTCATTGATTTTGTTGGAAAGGGGAGAAATTGTGCTTTATAATGGTATTGACATTACGTTTTTGGGGCGCTAAAATAAGGTAAATTGTACAGACCAGGCGATGTACAAAAGTGAGTGAGTTTACGTTATATAATATACTAATAAACCTATCTAATATACATTTTGTGCGTGTGGGAATTGTTTCATTCATGCAAAGACAGATACACACATTTTTATTTATTTTTAAGGCTTTTGCAAGAAAGCAAATGTGAAGAAACCCTAAAGCGCTTTTCTGACAGCCAGCAGAATATTGCAGAGTACTCCCCTAGTACACTACTTGTCACCCTAGTCACACACAAGGCGACAGCACACAGTCTATGCGAAAGTCGGTGGTGATAATAGCAACAAAATAAACAAAAGAATATCACTATAAAACCCTAATCATGCATACAAACGTAATTACATACAACAGCAATTGTTAATCCAAAAATGGATTAACAATCATTTTTATTGTTAAACGTAACTCTGTAAACTGATAGTATTAGCCACCTAGCTAGCTAGTGGGCAAGTTAGCTGGTCCTGCTGTTGTTTCGTTCCCCACCCCGTCCAGTGATGCCAACTTAGCAATTTTATTTACTTTTCAGACTATCCTGGCAACTTCTATTTCAAACAGCACCTAGCAACAAATTTTGCTACTTTTAAAAATGTATTTGGAACTTTTAGCAACTTTTGAACAGTGACTCAAACACTAAAATGCATGCATTTTCCCTCTAAATGACACAAAACTATTTTCTCTGTCACACACACCTGGCTGCAAAAATACATTGTGAGTGACGTCAGCAGCAGGCGCTCAGCTCGTGCACAGGCAGCAGAAGGCCAGCAGCAATTTCAACAAATTGCAAATCATTGTACGGGTTCGACTTGCCAAACCCAATGAATATAGTTGGTCACGAATGCTTGAACTTACAACATCAATCAACATGTCTCAGTCAAAATTGTACAGCCAGAAGTACAGAAAAGAGTCGGAGTCTGTACCTGAACAAATGTAAAATCATATTTTTTGTCGAGATTGGCCAGTCAATTTGAGCAACGTTATTGTGTATTCTCCGTAATGACGTAGACTTACGTTATCACACAATGACATCACAACGTCATTTAGCAACTTTTAGCAACAAATCAACCTGCCTCTTAGTAACTAACCCTGAAAATTAGTTGGCAACACTGACCCCGTCCACCATGCACTGTCAGCACCCTAAGAAGTTTTGCTAGTCTTGAGTTATTTTCTTTCAACCTAAGAATTTGCTTAATATTTACTCACACTCATATCCGTCAGCCAGGTCCACACAATGGCCACCATTGACACGTGTCTCGCAGGTCTTCCTGGTGAAAGCAACACAAACACACAAAGTAATTCCATGTAGTAGTACACTCTCCTCCGTTCTGGCAATACTCCGCCTTTAGACCAAAACAACATTTAGTCCATTATAGCCCAGTCACACCCACTGACTTGTCTTCATTTGCTACTGACCATGTCTTTCCATTTTATTATTCATCTGAATTTTGATACAGTTGACATTATTTACATTTACTGCCTATGCCTAATGTCTGTAAATATTTCACTCTAATGTTGATAATCATAGGTCAGTATGGAATATTAAAACCTCTTAGAGCTACCCCCTACTTTTTTCAATTTACGCCTGAAGACATACCCAAATCTAACCGCCTGTAGCTCAGGCACAGAACCAAGGATATGCATATTCTTGGTACCATTTGAAAGAAATCAAATCAAATCAAATCAAATTTTATTTGTCACATACACATGGTTAGCAGATGTTAATGCGAGTGTAGCGAAATGCTTGTGCTTCTAGTTCCGACAATGCAGTAATAACGAGCAAGTAATCTAACTAACAATTCCAAAAAAACTACTGTCTTATACACAGTGTAAGGGGATAAAGAATATGTACATAAGGATATATGAATGAGTGATGGTACAGAGCAGCATAGGCAAGATACAGTAGATGATATCGAGTACAGTATATACATATGAGATAAGTATGTAAACCAAGTGGCATAGTTAAAGTGGCTAGTGATACATGTATTACATAAGGATGCAGTCGATGATATAGAGTACAGTATCAACGTATGCATATGAGATGAACAATGTAGGGTAAGTAACATTATATAAGGTAGCATTGTTTAAAGTGGCTAGTGATATATTTACATAATTTCCCATCAATTCCCATGATTAAAGTGGCTGGAGTAGAGTCAGTGTCATTGACAGTGTGTTGGCAGTAGCCACTCAATGTTAGTGGTGGCTGTTTAACAGTCTGATGGCCTTGAGATAGAAGCTGTTTTTCAGTCTCTCGGTCCCAGCTTTGATGCACCTGTACTGACCTCGCCTTCTGGATGACAGCGGGGTGAACAGGCAGTGGCTCGGGTGGTTGATGTCCTTGATGATCTTTATGGCCTTCCTGTAGCATCGGGTGGTGTAGGTGTCCTGGAGGGCAGGTAGTTTGCCCCGGTGATGCGTTGTGCAGACCTCACTACCCTCTGGAGAGCCTTACGGTTGAGGGCGGTGCAGTTGCCATACCAGGCGGTGATACAGCCCGCCAGGATGCTCTCGATGTGCATCTGTAGAAGTTTGTGAGTGCTTTTGGTGACAAGCCGAATTTCTTCAGCCTCCTGAGGTTGAAGATGGCGCTGCTGCGCCTTCCTCACGATGCTGTCTGTGTGAGTGGACCAATTCAGTTTGTCTGTGATGTGTATGCCGAGGAACTTAAAACTTGCTACCCTCTCCACTACTGTTCCATCGATGTGGATGGGGGTGTTCCCTCTGCTGTTTCCTGAAGTCCACAATCATCTCCTTAGTTTTGTTGACGTTGAGTGTGAGGTTATTTTCCTGACACCACACTCCGAGGGCCCTCACCTCCTCCCTGTAGGCCGTCTCTCGTTGTTGGTAATCAAGCCTACCACTGTTGTGTCAAACTTGATGATTGAGTTGGAGCGTGCATGGCCACGCAGTCGTGGGTGAACAGGGAGTACAGGAGGGGGCTCAGAACGCACCCTTGTGGGGCCCCAGGTTTTTTTTTTTTGGTCGCTGCATGTGATCCACTCGGTTACACTGGTTGTAAGGCAGAACTCAGGATCCGCATCGCGAAAAACATATTCTTGGTCGTACTGATGGTGAGTTGACGCTGATCTTATATTCAGTAGTTCTTGTCGGCTGTATGTAAAGAAACCTAAGATGACCTGGGGTACTAGTGTAAGAAATAACACGTAAAAAAAAAAAAAAACTGCATAGTTTCCTAGGAACGCGAAGCGAGGCGGCCATCTCTGTCGGCGCCGGACAAACGCCATCTCTGACGTTTGTGTAAATGTGAACTGAATGTAGGAGAATATAACACAATAGATCTGGTTTAGATAATACAATGAAAAAAAACATACGTTTTTTATTTTTATTGTTGTATCTTTAAAGTGAACAAGATAAAACAAACATTCAGATAGGATGATGGGGACAATTTCAGTGAAAAATACAAGAGGGCAACAGTACTTGTGCAAAGTTTCAGAATGATAACTTCCAAAATGAGTGTGCTACATGACATTTATCATGAAGTCACCCAGGTGTCCCACACAAGTAGCCCAAATGTACCCAAGTGGCCAAATTGGTGAAGTTATACATTTTGAATGGAATAACTATATACAAAATACCAAAATGGTATTCTAACACACCCCCTCAAAAAATTGAGAAAAAACAAGAAAAATAAATAGACATTTACAAAATAACACTTTCAATATTTGGAAGACCCTCAGTCCTCTACACAATATTATGCTGCTGATGCCAGGTGCCATAGCAGTCTCTTCTGCTGTAAAGCAGAGGGTCACCAAGCATGTGGTGCAGGTGATGGAGGACTTCATTTTGCAAAGAACACAGCGACGCCTCCATGCTGTGCCCTTTTGGCCCTAAGGCACATCTATGCCTGCAGAAATACATTTGGGCAGATGAACACCACTTGTGGCAGGAGCTGGATGAACCAGCTTCAGTGGGGGATGGACACCTTGGCACTGGGGGCTCCCATTCGGAGTCAGTGTCACTGTGAAAGAAAATGTTCAGTTAGAATATTTTCACATATGAGCCCTGTATAAACAAATATAATAAACAGATATATATAGAGTACAGGGAACATAAGGTTGAATATATTATTATAGACCTGCTAGATCTACTGTCTCATTTATATTATGACATTTCAGCTAGATCTACTGTCTCTATTATATTATGACAGACCAGCTAGATCTACTGTCTTTATATTACAACAGACCAGCTGTATCTACTGTCTCCATTTCACTTTGGCCATTGTTGTGGGCCTGCCCTCCCCTCAACAGCCTCAAATAGGCTATTTCATTTCACAACTAATATTTTATATTATTAATTTCAAACAACGGCATTAGCATGAGAAGAACTTACCAGTCCAAAACAATGTCCTCTCCCTTCAAAAAATATTCCTCCATTTGGGAATCGCTAAATGAATCGTCGTCGATCAATTTGTGTGTACATCTGTATATCTATACTTAGATTTAGCTTTCCCTGACTTAGTCGCCATACTGATTGATATTTAAACAGCTGAATATGCGCTTTACCAAAACAATGCTGTGCGTAACAAGCGTTGGTCCTTCCGGTATGAATCGTCAATGGCGAATGAACCTCTTTACACTGGAGGTTACTACATGGGTTGGTCTTCCAACACATAAACATTACATATTGCCGTTTACCTCAGCTCATTGGCTATCTACCCAGCTAGATTTCAAGACGATCAGTGGTCATTGGGTTAAAATACAGTCAATCAACGAAACAGCGGTCTTATCATTGGTGCACAATGATGTCATTACTTGATGTCTTCAAATCGGTTTCTTTCAGTCAATACGTCCCGCGAAATGACCCATCAGGTTTGGTTGTGTTACAAACAAACCAGTTGATTGCAATGAAACCAAACATGGCTGGAAAAGTCATGTTTTGTGTGTGTATTTACCTCTAATGTGTCGTCGAAAATAGAATGAGATGGAATTCACGACACAAGCGGTTCACAAAATGTTTCGTGTTCGGCTATAAAATTGGATTTTATCAAACAAAAGACCATTCATTGTATAACAATGAACATTAGGATTGCAAACAGAGGAAGATCGTCAAAGGTAAACAATTTATTTTATTGCAGTTTGTGATTTTGTTACGCCTGTGCTGGTTGAAATAGTTGTTTTTATGGGACTCTATCCTCAGATAATCGCATCGTATTCTTTCGCAGTAAATCATTTTTTCAATCTGACAACGCAGTTGGATTAGCAAGATTCTAGGCTTTCGAAACATGTAAGACACTTGTATTTTCATGAATGTTTAATATGACTATTTATGTAGCAATCACCGGGTTCTGTGCGCAGAGAGGTTAATATGTTAATAGGTTAATTCTCAGCATTGGTGGGGATGTACAGTTATTTAGTGTGCTGTTCCACACATCCATGTCCAGATGCACCCCGTTCAGACGCAGGTCCTGCGGACAGCCCTTGAAGTGTCCTTCCCATGCCTGCGTCTCCTTTTCCTCCCCGGGGAGACACCTACATAGGCCAGGTCTCCATTGTGCACCTCCACCTCAGGCACCTCGCTTATTCCGTAGCGCAGGCCGGTGTGCCCAAAGAACACTCGTCCATACTGGACCTCGATTTGGAGAAGTTGCTTCTTGCCCGTGGTCACGACGATGGGCAACGTCAGTGCATGGCTTTCGGTCAGGGAAGGACTCTCCCCTTGCCTACTTCTCCGTCCTCCCTGGGTCGCCTCAGCTGGAAGAGAGGGCCTTTGGGCTTCAGTGAGAGCAGGAAAAAAGGAGATACTGAAGTTGGTGCCGTGGAAGCTCCCGATGTCGTAGGCTCTGTAGCTCACAGTTTTCTTATGACGGTACATCCAGGAGGGGACCTCTGTCAGAGTGGAGATGGAGTTGTTATAGAAGGAAAGCAATACTATGGATGACAATCAAGCAGTCATGTGTACCTATTTCAAACAGGGTAAATCACAAATCTAGCAGTGAAGACAAAAATATTTGACAAAGAAAAATGCTTTGACAAACCCAACCACAGCCCTCAAACAAAATTGCAAATGTGGTTCCACTTTGCACTTTCCCACCTGGACAAAAGGAACACCTATGTGAGAATGCTGTTCATTGACTACAGCTCAACGTTTAACATCATAATGCCCACAAAGCTCATGACTAAGCTAAGGACTCTGGGACTAAACACCTCCCTCTGCAACTGGGATCCTGGATTTCCTGACAGGCAGCCCCCAGGTAGCAAGGGTTGGCAACAACACGTCTGCCACTGCAGGACCTGACTCCAGGGATGAGAAGCAGGTACGGGGAGTCAAACATTTATTCAGGAACAGACATAGAACACGACAGCACATGGGTAAACAAGGACATATGACAAACAATCCCGAAGCATTGAACAGAGCTAGGAAACAGACAGGTATATGGAAGGAAATTACACAAGCAATTGAGTCCACATGAGTCCAATCAAATCAAATTTTATTTGTCACATACACATGGTTAGCAGATGTTAATGTGAGTGTAGCGAAATGCTTGCTGACGCACGTGACGGGGAAAGGCAAGTGTGCTTATTGAAGGTGGCTTGAGTGCGTAATTTTGGGGAGTCTGGCGCCCTCGAGCACCAGAGGGAGGAAGAGCGGGAGCAGGTGTGACAGCCACACTGATCCTCAACACTGGGGCCCTTCAAGGGGTATGTACTTAGCCCCCCTCCTGTACTCCTTGTTCACCCACGACTGCGTTGCCGAACACGACTCCAACACCATCATTAAGTTCGCTGACGACACAAGAGTGATAGGCCTGATCACCGACAACGATGAGACAGCCTTCATAGATCTGTAGGATTTTTAAAATTGTAATCCCTTTTTAGATTACATTTTAAGGCAACAAAATGTGACAACTGTGCAAGGGGTGTGCACACATTTACTAGGCTCTCTATCTTCGACAGACTTGAAAGCATTTAAATCCCAGCACTTGACCACTGTATCTGTTTGTCAATAACTCATCTCTGCTCTTAGGATAACACTGAAAGAACGTATAGTGGACAGTAAATACAAGAGTGGTCCATTTGTACTCTCTGGTGTTTGTTTCTCTAACTAGAAAAAGGCAGTAGCATGGAGACTATTTGTGGATGCCTCTAGATAGCACAGTTGCTAATATAAAGATGCCTAGTTCATCATTTTAACCAGTTCCTTGAAAATCTCCATCAGCACTGTCATGCTGACAAAGGAATGCTTTACTGCTGACCTTTCCCAACCCATTAGAGATAATGATGAAGCCCCTAGACAGACCAGGCCTGCTGAGAAAATAAAGGAGCGTAAGAAAATAAGTACAAGAGGTGGAGTGTTTTCTCTCACACAGCGGGAGACCTATCCACAGGAGCAGAACTGAAGCTAAGGCTTAAACCAAACACTTAGTAAGGTGGTACAGTTAGTAAGGTGGTACAGTTAGTAAGGTGGTACAGTTAGTAAGGTGGTACAGTTAGTAAGGTGGCACAGTTAGTAAGGTGGTACAGTTAGTAAGGTGGCACAGTTAGTAAGGTGGTAAGGTGGTACAGTTAGTAAGGTGGTACAGTTAGTAAGGTGGTACAGTTAGTAAGGTGGTACAGTTAGTAAGGTGGTACAGTTAGTAAGGTGGTACAGTTAGTAAGGTGGTACAGTTAGTAAGGTGGTACAGTTAGTAAGGTGGTACAGTTAGTAAGGTGGTACAGTTAGTAAGGTGGTACAGTTAGTAAGGTGGTACAGTTAGGTACAGTTAGTAAGGTGGTACAGTTAGTAAGGTGGTACAGTTAGTAAGGTGGTACACTTAGTAAGGTGGTACAGTTAGTAAGGTGGTACAGTTAGTAAGGTGGTACAGTTAGTAAGGTGGTACAGTTAGTAAGGTGGTACAGTTAGTAAGGTGGTACAGTTAGTAAGGTGGTACAGTTAGTAAGGTGGTACAGTTAGTAAGGTGGTACAGTTAGTAAGGTGGTACAGTTAGTAAGGTGGTACTGTTAGTAAGGTGGTACACTTAGTAAGGTGGTACAGTTAGTAAGGTGGTACAGTTATTAAGGTGGTACAGTTAGTAAGGTGGTACAGTTAGTAAGGTGGTACAGTTAGTAAGGTGGTACAGTTAGTAAGGTGGTACAGTTAGTAAGATGGTACAGTTAGTAAGGTGGTACAGTTAGTAAGGTGGCACAGTTAGTAAGGTGGTACAGTTAGTAAGGTGGTACAGTTAGTAAGGTGGTACAGTTTAGTAAGGTGGTACAGTGGGTGGTACAGTTAGTAAGGTGGTACAGTTAGTAAGGTGGTACAGTTAGTAAGGTGGTACAGTTAGTAAGGTGGTACAGTTAGTAAGGTGGTACAGTTAGTAAGGTGGTACAGTTAGTAAGGTGGTACAGTTAGTAAGGTGGTACAGTTAGTAAGGTGGTACAGTTAGTAAGGTGGTACAGTTAGTAAGGTGGTACAGTTAGTAAGGTGGTACAGTTAGTAAGGTGGTACAGTTAGTAGTGGTACAGTTAGTAAGGTGGTACAGTTAGTAAGGTGGTACAGTTAGTAAGGTGGTACAGTTAGTAAGGTGGTACAGTTAGTAAGGTGGTACAGTTAGTAAGGTGGTACAGTTAGTAAGGTGGTACAGTTAGTAAGGTAACAGTTAGTAAGTGGTACAGTTAGTAAGGTGGTACAGTTAGTAAGGTGGTACAGTTAGTAAGGTGGTACAGTTAGTAAGGTGGTACAGTTAGTAAGGTGGTACAGTTAGTAAGGTGGTACAGTTAGTAAGGTGGTACAGTTAGTAAGGTGGTACAGTTAGTAAGGTGGTACAGTTAGTAAGGTGGTACAGTTAGTAAGGTGGCACAGTTAGTAAGGTGGTACAGTTAGTAAGGTGGTACAGTTAGTAAGGTGGTACAGTTAGTAAGGTGGTACAGTTAGTAAGGTGGTACAGTTAGTAAGGTGGTACAGTTAGTAAGGTGGTACAGTTAGTAAGGTGGTACAGTTAGTAAGGTGGTACAGTTAGTAAGGTGGTACAGTTAGTAAGGTGGCACAGTTAGTAAGGTGGTGGTACAGTTAGTAAGGTGGTACAGTTAGTAAGGTGGTACAGTTAGTAAGGTGGTACAGTTAGTAAGGTGGTACAGTTAGTAAGGTGGTACAGTTAGTAAGGTGGTACAGTTAGTAAGGTGGTACAGTTAGTAAGGTGGTACAGTTAGTAAGGTGGTACAGTTAGTAAGGTACAGTAAAGGTGGTACAGTTAGTAAGGTGGTACAGTTAGTAAGGTGGTACAGTTAGTAAGGTGGTACAGTTAGTAAGGTGGTACAGTTAGTAACAGGTGGCACAGTTAGTAGTAAGGTGGTACAGTTAGTACACTTAGTAGGTGGTACAGTTAGTAAGGTGGTACAGTTAGTAAGGTGGTACAGTTAGTAAGGTGGTACAGTTAGTAAGTTGGTACAGTTAGTAAGGTGGTACAGTTAGTAAGGTGGTACAGTTAGTAAGGTGGTACAGTTAGTAAGGTGGTACAGTTAGTAAGGTGGTACAGTTAGTAAAGGTACAGTTAGTAAGGTGGCACAGTTAGTAAGGTGGTACAGTTAGTAAGGTGGTACAGTTAGTAAGGTGGTACAGTTAGTAAGGTGGTACAGTTAGTAAGGTGGTACAGTTAGTAAGGTGGTACAGTTAGTAAGATGGTACAGTTAGTAAGATGGTACACTTAGTAAGGTGGTACAGTTAGAAAGGTGGTACAGTTAGTAAGGTGGTACAGTTAGTAAGGTGGTACAGTTAGTAAGATGGTACACTTAGTAAAGTGGTACACTTAGAAAGGTACACTTAGTAAAGTGGTACAGTTAGTAAGATGGTACAGTTAGAATGGTACACTTAGCAAGGTGGTAAATTTAGAAAGGTACACTTAGCAAGGTGGTACATTTAGAAAGGTGGTACAGTTAGTAAGGTGGTACAGTTAGTAAGGTGGTACAGTTAGTAAGGTGGTACAGTTAGTAAGATGGTACAGTTAGTAAGGTGGTACAGTTAGTAAGGTGGTACAGTTAGTAAGGTGGCACAGTTAGTAAGGTGGTACTGTTAGTACATGTTAGGTGGTACACTTAGTAAGGTGGTACAGTTAGTAAGGTGGTACAGTTAGTAAGGTGGTACAGTTAGTAAGGTGGTACAGTTAGTAAGGTGGTACAGTTAGTAAGGTGGTACAGTTAGTAAGGTGGTACAGTTAGTAAGGTGGTACAGTTAGTAAGGTGGTACAGTAAGGTTAGTAAGGTGGTACAGTTAGTAAGGTGGTACAGTTAGTAAGGTGGTACAGTTAGTAAGGTGGTACAGTTAGTAAGGTGGTACAGTTAGTAAGGTGGTACAGTTAGTAAGGTGGTACAGTTAGTAAGGTGGTACAGTTAGTAAGGTGGTACAGTTAGTAAGGTGGTACTGTTAGTAAGGTGGCACAGTTAGTAAGGTGGTACAGTTAGTAAGGTGGTACAGTTAGTAAGGTGGTACAGTTAGTAAGGTGGTACAGTTAGTAAGGTGGTGGTACAGTTAGTAAGGTGGTACAGTTAGTAAGGTGGTACAGTTAGTAAGGTGGTACAGTTAGTAAGGTGGTACAGTTAGTAAGGTGGTACAGTTAGTAAGGTGGTACAGTTAGTAAGGTGGTACAGTTAGTAAGGTGGTACAGTTAGTAAGGTGGTACAGTTAGTAAGGTGGTACAGTTAGTAAGGTGGTACAGTTAATAAGATACAGTTAGTAAGGTACAGTTAGTAAGGTGGTACAGTTAGTAAGGTGGTACAGTTAGTAAGGTGGTACAGTTAGTAAGGTGGTACAGTTAGTAAGGTGGTACAGTTAGTAAGGTGGTACAGTTAGTAAGGTGGTACAGTTAGTAAGGTGGTACAGTTAGTAAGGTGGTACAGTTAGTAAGGTGGTACAGTTAGTAAGGTGGTACAGTTAATAAGATACAGTTAGTAAGGTACAGTTAGTAAGATGGTACAGTTAGTGGTACACCTGGTAAGGTGGTACAGTTAGTAAGATGGTACAGTTAGTAAGGTGGTACAGTTAGTAAGGTGGTACAGTTAGTAAGGTGGTACAGTTAGTAAGGTGGTACAGTTAGTAAGATGGTACAGTTACAGTTAAGATGGTACAGTTAGTAAGGTGGTACAGTTAGTAAGGTGGTACAGTTAGTAAGGTGGTACACTTAGTAAGGTGGTACAGTTAGTAAGGTGGTACAGTTAGTAAGGTGGTACAGTTAGTAAGGTGGTACAGTTAGTAAGGTGGTACAGTTAGTAAGTACAGTTAGTGGTACAGTTAGTAATGGTACACTTAGTAAGGTGTACAGTTAGTAAGGTGGTACAGTTAGTAAGGTGGTACAGTTAGTAAGGTGGTACAGTTAGTAAGATGGTACAGTTAGTAAGGTACAGTGGTACAGTTAGTAAGGTGGTACAGTTAGTACAGTTGGTACAGTTAGTAAGGTGGTACAGTTAGTAAGGTGGTACAGTTACACTTAGTAAGGTGGTACAGTTAGTAAGGTGGTACAGTTAGTAAGATGGTACAGTTAGTAAGATGGTACAGTTAGTAAGATGGTACAGTTAGTAAGATGGTACAGTTAGAAAGGTACAGTTAGAAAGGTACACTTAGTAAGGTGGTACAGTTAGAAACGTACACTTAGTAAGGTGGTACAGTTAGAAAGGTGGTACAGTTAGTAAGATGGTACAGTTAGTAAGATGGTACAGTTAGTAAGATGGTACAGTTAGAAGGTTAGGGTACAGTTAGTAAGGGTGGTACACTTAGTAAGGTGGTACAGTTAGTAAGGTGGTACAGTTAGTAAGGTACAGTTAGTACAGTTAGTAAGGTGGTACAGTTAGTAAGGTACAGTTAGTAAGGTGGTACAGTTAGTAAGGTACAGTTAGTACAGTTAGAAAGGTACACTTAGTAAGGTGGTACAGTTAGTAAGGTGGTACAGTTAGTAAGGTGGTACAGTTAGTAAGGTGGTACAGTTAGTAAGGTGGTACAGTTAGTAAGGTGGTACAGTTAGTAAGGTTAGGGTACAGTTAGTAAGTATTAGGTACAGTTAGTAGGTGGTACAGTTGGTACAGTTAAGGTGGTACAGTTAGTAAGGTGGTACAGTTAGTAAGGTGGTACAGTTAGTAAGGTGGTACAGTTAGTAAGGTGGTACAGTTAGTAAGGTGGTACAGTTAGTAAGGTGGTACAGTTAGTAAGGTGGTACAGTTAGTAAAGGTACAGTTAGTAAGGTGGTACAGTTAGTAAGGTGGTACAGTTAGTAAGGTGGTACAGTTAGTAAGGTGGTACAGTTAGTAAGGTGGTACAGTTAGTAAGGTGGTACAGTTAGTAAGGTGGTACAGTTAGTAAGGTGGTACAGTTAGTAAGGTGGCACAGTTAGTAAGGTGGCACAGTTAGTAAGGTGGTACACTTAGTAAGGTGGTACAGTTAGAAAGGTGGTACAGTTAGTAAGGTGGTACAGTTAGTAAGGTGGTACAGTTAGTAAGGTGGTACAGTTAGTAAGATGGTACAGTTAGTAAGGTGGTACAGTTAGTAAGGTGGTACAGTTAGTAAGGTGGTACAGTTAGTAAGGTGGTACAGTTAGTAAGGTGGTACAGTTAGTAAGGTGGTACAGTTAGTAAGGTGGTACAGTTAGTAAGATGGTACAGTTAGTAAGGTGGTACAGTTAGTAAGGTGGTACAGTTAGTAAGGTGGTACAGTTAGTAAGATGGTACAGTTAGTAAGGTGGTACAGTTAGTAAGGTGGTACACTTAGTAAGGTGGCACAGTTAGTAAGGTGGTACAGTTAGTAAGGTGGTACAGTTAGTAAGGTGGTACAGTTAGTAAGGTGGTACAGTTAGTAAGGTGGTACAGTTAGTAAGGTGGTACAGTTAGTAAGGTGGTACAGTTAGTAAGGTGGTACACTTAGTAAGGTGGTACAGTTAGTAAGGTGGCACAGTTAGTAAGGTGGTACAGTTAGTAAGGTGGTACAGTTAGTAAGGTGGTACAGTTAGTAAGGTGGTACAGTTATTAAGGTGGTACAGTTAGTAAGGTGGTACAGTTAGTAAGACAGTTAGGTACACAGTTGGTATGGTACAGTTATACAGTTAGTAAGGTACAGTTAGTAACAGTTAGTGGTACAGTTAGTAAGGTGGTACAGTTAGTAAGGTGGTACAGTTAGTAAGATGGTACAGTTAGTAAGATGGTACAGTTAATAAGATGGTACAGTTAGTAAGGTGGTACAGTTAGTAAGGTGGTACAGTTAGTAAGGTGGTACCGTTAGTAAGGTGGTACAGTTAATAAGATTGTACAGTTAGTAAGGTACACTTAGTAAGATGGTACATTTAGAAATGTACACCTGGTACAGTACAGTTAGTAAGATGGTACAGTTAGTAAGATGGTACAGTTAGTAAGATGGTACAGTTAGTAAGATGGTACATTTAGTAAGGTGGTACAGTTAGTAAGGTGGTAGGTGGTACAGTTAATAAGATGGTACAGTTAATAAGGTGGTACAGTTAGTAAGGTGGTACAGTTAGTAAGGTGGTACAGTTAATAAGGTGGTACAGTTAGTAAGGTGGTACAGTTAGTAAGGTGGTACCGTTAGTAAGGTGGTACTGTTAGTAAGGTGGTACAGTTAATAAGATTGTACAGTTAGTAAGGTACACTTAGTAAGATGGTACATTTAGAAATGTACACCTGGTAATGTGGTACATTTAGTAAGATGGTACAGTTAGTAAGATGGTACAGTTAGTAAGATGGTACAGTTAGTAAGATGGTACAGTTAGTAAGATGGTACAGTTAGAAAGGTACAGTTAGAAAGGTACACTTAGTAAGGTGGTACAGTTAGAAAGGTACAGTTAGAAAGGTACACTTAGTAAGGTGGTACAGTTAGTAAGGTGGTACAGTTAGAAAGGTACACTTAGTAAGGTGGTACAGTTAGTAAGATGGTACAGTTAGTAAGATGGTACAGTTAGAAAGGTACACTTAGTAAGATGGTACAGTTAGTAAGATGGTACAGTTAGAAGTTAGGTACACTTAGTAAGGTGGTACAGTTAGTAAATGGTACAGTTAGTTAAAGATGGTACAGTTAGTAAGATGGTACAGTTAGTAAGATGGTACAGTTAGTAAGGTGGTACAGTTAGTAAGGTGGTACAGTTAGTAAGGTGGTACAGTTAGAAGGTGGTACAGTTAGGGTACACTTAGTAAGGTGGTACAGTTAGAAAGTTAGGTACACTTAGTAAGGTGGTACAGTTAGTAAGAGGTACAGTTAGTAAGATGGTACAGTTAGGTGGTACACTTAGTAAGGTGGTACAAGATGGTACACTTAGTAAGGTGGTACAGTTAGTAAGGTGGTACAGTTAGTAAGGTGGTACAGTTAGTAAGATGGTACAGTTAGTAAGATGGTACAGTTAGTAAGGTGGTACAGTTAGTAAAGGTACAGTTAGTAAAGTACAGTTAGTAAGGTGGTACAGTTAGTAAGGTGGTACAGTTAGTAAGGTGGTACAGTTAGTAAGGTGGTACAGTTAGAAAGGTACACTTAGTAAGGTGGTACAGTTAGAAAGGTACACTTAGTAAAGTGGTACAGTTAGTAAGATGGTACAGTTAGAAAGGTACACTTAGTAAGGTGGTACAGTTAGTAAGATGGTACAGTTAGTAAGATGGTACACTTAGTAAGGTGGTACAGTTAATAAGGTGGTACAGTTAATAAGGTGGTACAGTTAATAAGGTGGTACAGTTAGAAAGGTACACTTAGTAAGGTGGTAGAGTTAGAAAGGTACACTTAGTAAAGTGGTACAGTTAGTAAGATGGTACAGTTAGTAAGGTGGTACAGTTAGTAAGGTGGTACAGTTAGTAAGGTGGTACAGTTAGTAAGGTGGTACAGTTAGTAAGGTGGTACAGTTAGTACAGTTAGTAGTTAGTAAGATGGTACAGTTAGTAAGGTGGTACAGTTAGTAAGATGGTACAGTTAGTAAGTAAGGTGGTACAGTTAGTAAGGTGGTACAGTTAGTAAGGTGGTACAGTAAGATGGTACAGTTAGTAAGGTGGTACAGTTAGTAAGGTGGTACAGTTAGTAAGGTGGTACAGTTAGTAAGGTACAGTTAGTGGTACAGTTAGTAAGGTGGTACAGTTTAGTAAGTTAGTAAGTGGTACAGTTAGTAAGGTGGTACAGTTAGTAAGGTGGTACAGTTAGTAAGGTGGTACAGTTAGTAAGGTGGTACAGTTAGTAAGATGGTACAGTTAGTAAGGTGGTACAGTTAGTAAGGTGGTACAGTTAGTAAGGTGGTACAGTTAGTAAGGTGGTACAGTTAGTAAGGTGGTACAGTTAGTAAGGTGGTACAGTTAGTAAGGTGGTACAGTTAGTAAGGTGGTACAGTTAGTAAAGTGGTACAGTTAGTAAGGTGGTACAGTTAGTAAGGTGGTACAGTTAGTAAGGTGGTACAGTTAGTAAGGTGGTACAGTTAGTAAGGTGGTACAGTTAGTAAGGTGGTACAGTTAGTAGGTGGTACAGTTACAGTTAGTAAGATGGTACAGTTAGTAAGTGGTACAGTTAGTAAAATGGTACTGGTACAGTTAGTAAGGTGGTACAGTTACAGTTAGTAAGATGGTACAGTTAGTAAGATGGTACAGTTAGTAAGATGGTACAGTTAGTAAGGTGGTACAGTTAGTAAGGTGGTACAGTTAGTAAGGTGGTACAGTTAGTAAGGTGGTACAGTTAGTAAGGTGGTACAGTTAGTAAGGTGGTACAGTTAGTAAGGTGGTACAGTTAGTAAGGTGGTACAGTGGTACAGTTAGTAAGGTGGTACAGTTAGTAAGATGGTACAGTTAGTAAGGTGGTACAGTTAGTGAAGTTAGTAAGGTGGTACAGTTAGTAAGGTGGTACAGTTAAAAGGTGGTACAGTTAGTAAGGTGGTACAGTTAGTAAGGTGGTACAGTTAGTAAGGTGGTACAGTTAGTAAGGTGGTACAGTTAGTAAGGTGGTACAGTTAGTAAGGTGGTACAGTTAGTAAGGTGGTACAGTTAGTAAGGTACAGTTAGTAAGGTGGTACAGTTAGTAAGGTGGTACAGTTAGTAAGGTGGTACAGTAAGATGGTACAGTAGTAATGGTACAGTTAGTAAGGTGGTACAGTTAGTAAGGTGGTACAGTTAGTAAGGTGGTACAGTTAGTAAGGTGGTACAGTTAGTAAGGTGGTACAGTTAGTAAGGTGGTACAGTTAGTTAGGTGGTACAGTTAGTGGTGGTACAGTTAGTAAGGTGGTACAGTTAGTAAGGTGGTACAGTTAGTAAGGTGGTACAGTTAGTACAGGTGGTACAGTTAGTAAGGTGGTACAGTTAGTAAGGTGGTACAGTTAGTAAGGTGGTACAGTTAGTAAGGTGGTACAGTTAGTAAGGTGGTACAGTTAGTAAGGTACAGTGGTACAGTTAGTAAGGTGGTACAGTTAGTAAGGTGGTACAGTTAGTAAGGTGGTACAGTTAGTAAGGTGGTACAGTTAGTAAGGTGGTACAGTTAGTAAGGTGGTACAGTTAGTAAGGTGGTACAGTTAGTAAGGGTACAGTTAGTAAGGTGGTACAGTTAGTAAGGTGGTACAGTTAGTAAGGTGGTACAGTTAGTAAGGTGGTACAGTTAGTTACAGTTAGTAAGGTGGTACAGTTAGTAAGGTGGTACAGTTAGTAAGGTGGTACAGTTAGTAAGGTGGTACAGTTAGTAAGGTGGTACAGTTAGTAAGGTGGTACTTTAGTAAGGTGGTACAGTTAGTAAGGTGGTACAGTTAGTAAGGTGGTACAGTTAGTAAGGTGGTACAGTTAGGTACAGTTAGTAAGTGGTACAGTTAGTAAGGTGGTACAGTTAGTAAGGTGGTACTGTTAGTAAGGTGGTACAGTTAGTAAGGTGGTACAGTTAGTACACTTAGTAAGGTGGTACAGTTAGATAAGGTGGTACAGTTAGTAAGGTGGTACAGTTAGTAAGGTGGTACAGTTAGTAAGGTGGTACAGTTAGTAAGGTGGTACAGTTAGTAAGGTGGTACAGTTAGTAAGGTGGTACAGTTAGTAAGGTGGTACAGTTAGTAAGGTGGTACAGTTAGTAAGGTGGTACAGTTAGTAAGGTGGTACAGTTAGTAAGGTGGTACAGTTAGTAAGGTGGTACACTTAGTAAGGTGGCACAGTTAGTAAGGTGGTACAGTTAGTAAGGTGGTACAGTTAGTAAGGTGGTACAGTTAGTAAGGTGGTACAGTTAGTAAGGTGGTACAGTTAGTAAGGTGGTACACACTTAGTAAGGTGGTACAGTTAGTAAGGTGGTACAGTTAGTAAGGTGTTAGTAAGATACACTTAGTACACAGTTTAGTAAGGTGGCACAGTTAGTAAGGTGGTACAGTTAGTAAGGTGGTACAGTTAGTAAGGTGGTACAGTTAGTAAGGTGGTACAGTTAGTAAGGTGGTACAGTTAGTAAGGTGGTACAGTTAGTAAGGTGGTACAGTTAGTAAGGTGGTACAGTTAGTAAGGTGGTACACTTAGTAAGGTGGTACAGTTAGTAAGGTGGTACAGTTAGTAAGGTGGTACAGTTAGTAAGGTGGCACAGTTAGTAAGGTGGCACAGTTAGTAAGGTGGTACTGTTAGTAAGGTGGTACACTTAGTAAGGTGGCACAGTTAGTAAGGTGGCACAGTTAGTAAGGTGGTACTGTTAGTAAGGTGGTACAGTTAGTAAGGTGGTACAGTTAGTAAGGTGGTACAGTTATTAAGGTGGTACAGTTAGTAAGGTGGTACAGTTAGTACAGTTAGTAAGGTACAGTTAGTAAGGTGGTACAGTTAGTAAGGTGGTACACTTAGTAAGGTGGCACAGTTAGTAAGGTGGCACAGTTAGTAAGGTGGTACTGTTAGTAAGGTGGTACACTTAGTAAGGTGGCACAGTTAGTAAGGTGGCACAGTTAGTAAGGTGGTACTGTTAGTAAGGTGGTACACTTAGTAAGGTGGTACAGTTAGTAAGGTGGTACAGTTATTAAGGTGGTACAGTTAGTAAGGTGGTACAGTTAGTAAGGAGGTACAGTTAGTAAGGTGGTACAGTTAGTAAGGTGGTACAGTTAGTAAGGTGGTACAGTTAGTAAGGTGTTAGTAAGGTGGTACAGTTAGTAAGGTGGTACTGTTAGTAAGGTGGTACACTTAGTAAGGTGGTACAGTTAGTAAGGTGGTACAGTTATTAAGGTGGTACAGTTAGTAAGGTGGTACAGTTAGTAAGTTAGTGGTACAGTTAGTAAGGTGGTACACTTAGTAAGGTGGTACAGTTAGTAAGGTGGCACAGTTAGTAAGGTGGTACTGTTAGTAAGGTGGTACTGTTAGTAAGGTGGTACAGTTAGTAAGGTGGTACAGTTATTAAGGTGGTACAGTTAGTAAGGTGGTACAGTTAATAAGATGGTACAGTTAATAAGATTGTACAGTTAGTAAGGTGGTACAGTTAGTAAGGTGGTACAGTTAGTAAAGGTGGTACAGTTAGTAAGTGGTACAGTTAGTAAGGTGGTACAGTTAGTAAGGTGGTACAGTTAGTAAGGTGGTACAGTTTAGTAAGGTGGTACAGTTAGTAAGGTGGTACAGTTAGTAAGGTGGTACAGTTAGTAAGGTGGTACAGTTAGTAAGGTGGTACAGTTAGTAAGGTGGTACAGTTAGTAAGGTGGCACAGTTAGTAAGGTGGTACAGTTAGTACAGTAAGTGGTACTGTTAGTAAGGTGGTACAGTTAGTAAGGTGGTACAGTTAGTACAGGTGGTACAGTTAGTAAGGTGGTACAGTTAGTAAGGTGGTACAGTTAGTAAGGTGGTACAGTTAGTAAGGTGGCACAGTTAGTAAGTTAGTAAGGGTACAGTTATTAAGGTGGTACAGTTAGTAAGGTGGTACAGTTAGTAAGGTGGTACAGTTAGTAAGGTGGTACAGTTAGTAAGGTGGTACAGTTAGTAAGATGGTACAGTTAGTAAGATGGTACAGTTAGAAAGGTACACTTAGTAAGGTGGTACAGTTAGAAAGGTGGTACAGTTAGTAAGATGGTACAGTTAGAAAGGTACACTTAGTAAGGTGGTACACTTAGTAAGGTGGTACAGTTACAAAGGTGGTACAGTTAGTAAGGTGGTACAGTTAGTAAGGTGGTACCGTTAGTAAGGTGGTACAGTTAATAAGATTGTACAGTTAGTAAGGTACACTTAGTAAGATGGTACATTTAGAAATGTACACCTGGTAAGGTGGTACAGTTAGTAAGATGGTACAGTTAGTAAGATGGTACAGTTAGTAAGGTGGTACATTTAGTAAGGTGGTACAGTTAGTAAGGTGGTACAGTTAGATAAGATGGTACAGTTAGTAAGGTGGTACAGTTAGTAAGGTGGTACAGTTAGTAAGGTGGTACAGTTAGTAAGGTGGTACCGTTAGTAAGGTGGTACAGTTAGTAAGGTGGTACAGTTAGTAAGGTGGTACACGTTAGTAAGGTGGTACAGTTAGTAAGATTGTACAGTTAGTAAGGTACACTTAGTAAGATGGTACATTTAGAAATGTACACCTGGTAAGATGGTACAGTTAGTAAGATGGTACAGTTAGTAAGATGGTACAGTTAGTAAGATGGTACAGTTAGAAAGGTACAGTTAGAAAGGTACACTTAGTAAGGTGGTACAGTTAGAAAGGTACAGTTAGAAAGGTACACTTAGTAAGGTGGTACAGTTAGAAAGGTACACTTAGTAAGGTGGTACAGTTAGAAAGGTGGTACAGTTAGAAAGGTGGTACAGTTAGTAAGGTGGTACAGTTAGTAAGATGGTACACTTAGTAAAGTGGTACAGTTAGAAAGGTACACTTAGTAAGATGGTACAGTTAGTAAGATGGTACAGTTAGAAAGGTACACTTAGTAAGGTGGTACAGTTAGTAAGATGGTACAGTTAGTAAGGTGGTACAGTTAGTAAGGTGGTACAGTTAGTAAGGTGGTACAGTTAATAAGGTGGTACAGTTAGAAAGGTACACTTAGTAAGGTGGTAGAGTTAGAAAGGTACACTTAGTAAAGTGGTACAGTTAGTAAGATGGTACAGTTAGAAAGGTACACTTAGCAAGGTGGTACAGTTAGTAAGATGGTACAGTTAGTAAGATGGTACAGTTAGTAAAATGGTACAGTTAGTAAAATGGTACAGTTAGTAAGGTGGTACAGTTAGAAAGGTGGTACAGTTAGAAAGGTGGTACAGTTAGTAAGGTGGTACAGTTAGTAAGATGGTACAGTTAGTAAAATGGTACAGTTAGAAAGGTACACTTAGTAAGGTGGTACAGTTAGTAAGCTGGTACAGTTAGAAAGGTACACTTAGTAAGGTGGTACAGTTAGTAAGGTACACTTAGTAAGGTGGTACAGTTAGTAAGATGGTACAGTTAGAAAGGTACACTTAGTAAGGTGGTACAGTTAGTAAGATGGTACAGTTAGTAAGATGGTACAGTTAGAAAGGTACACTTAGCAAGGTGGTACATTTAGAATGGTACACTTAGTAAGGTGGTACAATTAGTAAGGTGGTGCAGATGGTACAGTCAGTAAGGTGGTACAGTTAGTAAGGTGGTACAGTTAGTAAGGTGGTAGAGTTGGTAATATGGTACAGTTAGTAAGATGGTACATTTAGAAAGGTACACTTGGTAAGGTGGTCCAGTTAGTAAGATGGTACAGTTAGAAAGGTACACTTAGTAAGGTGGTACAGTTAGAAAGGTGGTACAGTTAGAAAGGTGTTACAGATGGTACAGATAGTAAGGTGGTACAGTTCGTAAGGTGGTACAGTTTGGTAGAGTTAAGATGGTAGAGTTAGTAAGATGGTACAGTTAGTAAAGTTAGTAAGGTGGTACAGTTAGTAAGGTGGTAGTTAGTAAGGTGGTACAGTTAATAAAATGGTACAGTTAGTAAGGTGGTACAGTTAGTAAGGTGTTACAGATGGTACAGATAATAAGGTGGTACAGTTAGTAAGGTGGTACAGTTAGTACGATGGCACAGTTAGTAAGATGGTACAGTTAGTAAGATGGTACAGTTAGTAAGGTGGTACAGTTAGTAAGGTGGTACAGTTAGGTACAGTTGGTACAGTTAGTAAGGTGGTACAGTTAGTAAGGTGGTACACTTAGTAAGGTGGTACAGTTAGTAAAATGGTACAGTTAGTAAGGTGGTACAGTTAGTAAGGTGGTACAGTTAGTAAGGTGTTACAGATGGTACAGTTAATAAGGTGGTACAGTTAGTAAGGTGGTACAGTTAGTACGATGGCACAGTTAGTAAGATGGTACAGTTAGTAAGATGGTACAGTTAGTAAGGTGGTACAGTTAGAAAGGTGGTGCAGTTAGTAAAGTGGTACAGTTAGTAAGGTGGTACAGTTAGTAAGGTGGTACAGTTAGTAAGGTGGTACAGTTAGTAAGGTTGTACAGTTAGTAAGGTGGTACAGATGGTACAGTTAGTAAGGTGGTACAGTTAGTAAGATGGTACAGTTAGTAAGGTGGTACAGTTAGTAAGGTTGTACAGTTAGTAAGGTGGTACAGATGGTACAGTTAGTAAGGTGGTACAGTTAGTAAAATGGTACAGTTAGTAAGGTGGTACAGTTAATAAAATGGTACAGTTAGTAAGGTGGTACAGTTAGTAAGGTGGTACAGTTAGAAAGGTGGTGCAGTTAGTAAAGTGGTGCAGTTAGTAAGGTTGTACAGTTAGTAAGATGGTACAGATGGTACAGATAGTAAGGTGGTACAGTTAGTAAGGTGGTACAGTTCGTAAGGTGGTACAGTTAGAAAGGTGGTGCAGTTAGTAAAGTGGTGCAGTTAGTAAAGTGGTGCAGTTAGTAAAGTGGTGCAGTTAGTAAGGTGGTACAGTTAGTCAGATGGTACAGTTAGTCAGATGGTACAGTTAGTAAGGTGGTACAGTTAGAAAGGTGGTACCGTTAGAAAGGTACACTTAGTAAGATTGTACAGTTAGTAAGGTGGTGCAGTTAGAAAGCTGGTACAGTTAGTAAGGTGGTACAGTTAGAAAGGTGGTACAGTTAGAAAGGTGGTACAGTTAGTAAGGTGGTACAGTTAGTAAGGTGGTACAGTTAGTAAGGTGGTACAGTTAGTAAGGTGGTACAGATGGTACAGTTAGAAAGGTGGTACTGTTAGTAAGGTGGTACAGTTAGTAAGGTGGTACAGTTACTAAGATGGTAGAGTTAGTAAGATGGTACAGTTAGTAAGATGGTACAGATAGTAAGGTGGTAGAGATAGTAAGGTGGTAGAGATAGTAAGGTGGTAGAGATAGTAAGGTGGTAGAGATAGTAAGATGGTAGAGTTAGTAAGATGGTACAGTTAGTCAGGTGGTACAGTTAGTCAGGTGGTACAGTTAGTAAGGTGGTACAGTTAGGTGGTACAGTTAGTAAGGTGGTACAGTTAGTTAGATGACATCATCAACAACAGGACAATAAACATAATCATTCAACTCTGCCAAAACTCATTAGCTCTGCACAATTTTCACCATTATTTTTGGCACGCCCACATTGAATAAAATGAAATCGTCCCGCTGTGTATGATGTCACCTTGCTTAGTGCACCTTTAATGTGAACAAATTATGGCATAGTGAATGAAGTACAGTGGTTCTTCCTTCAAAAGTTACGTGTTTGTCGTGACCGTTTGTGGAAGATGGTGGCATTCTGTCATTGCACCACACTATCACAAGGGGGAGTTAGAATGCTGATCTATCGGTAGTCTGAACTGTGGCAATTAATGGAGGTGTTTTCAGTCTGAGAGTCTCTCTTCTCTGGCACTGAAGTCCTGCATCAGGCAACAACAACAAACAGTCGGTGGTCCTGGAGTTGAGAGAGAACTTGGGTAAATACAATGGGGGAAATTCACTTGACATGTGGACTGACGATTTTACAAAAAATAGGCACGGTGGGTTTTTGGTTTATCTCCCTCTAAAAATAGAAATAAATCATTATAAATAACAAACTGGCTTTATTTACACATTAGTAAGACTCTCCCCCCATGTTCAAGAGAATGTAATCTGAATAAAGGGAAAAAGGCCAATCGCTCACTTTTGGTTGTTTGTAATGAAATAATCTCCAAAATATTGTTATTTTTTAAACAAAGCGATTATTATTATTAACCCTGCATTATAATGATATAAAAGCCCTTTAGATATTCTCACAGATCAGATTTGCTCTAGCGAAAAAAATGTAGAATCCTCCAATCCTCTAAATGTAATTATTGGCGGAGAGTCAGGTCATTGGCAGAGAGTCAGGCGGCATTGACGGAGTTGAAGAGGGCGAAAAACGAGATGGATTAACAATCCATGCCAGGCAAACATGCAGATTATTATTTCAACTACATTTTACTTGCAACAAGTTCGATTGGGTTTAAATCAGGAGAACAACATGTAGAGATTTTGAACATATTTTTAGATATACTGTAGACCTACCGTAGGTGACATGAGACTCATTAGTGTTGAGTATTGTGCTGTTAAAAATGTTGTAGGTCTTATTTAATTATTTAGTTTACTCCATAAAGGTCTACTTACTCTGCTGGAATCTTGACCCAGTTTATGCCCTCATTTGCAATGCAAACCATAATGAATGGTAATAAATGGAACTGGTAATGAAACTGGTAATAAATGGAAGTGTCAGAGTCGTGTGTATAGGTGGCAGGGAAGTCTGGCGCGGGGGAATCAAACTTAGTGGAATGGAGTTGTTTAATGACTTTAAACAAAACATAACTCCAAACTATGAATAATATAAAACAAAGTGGATACGAGGACATGTCGCGCACCAATACAAACACAAAATCTGAACAACAAACAATCTCTGACAAAGACATGAGGGGAAACAGAGGGTTAAATACATAACAGGTATTGAATGGGATTGAAGAGGTAAGTGGAACGGGGAAAAAGTTAGGAACTTCTGTCGTCCCTGGAGGCCTTTTGAAAACACGTTTTCACAAGGGCTATTAGCAGGACAATAGACATGATGTGGTCTCAAAAACACCTCTCTGACATAGGGTCCAGTATATCTGTTGATGATGAATGTGCTCGGGCTGATTCCGGTGTGAGTATCTGGCCCAAATCTGCCCCAAATATATTACTTGGGCCGATTCCGGTGTCAGTTATCTGGCCCAAATGTATTACTCAGGTCGATTGTGGATACTCTCTGGCAGATGATTACAAGGGCTGTTTTATATAATTAACATTTTATTATTTATTTATTTTTGCTATTTTCTCATTGTTTCTGTGATTAAAAAAATACAATTAACATTTAAATTAAATTCCTGTTTAAGTAGTATTAATATCACTATAATAATAAATAAATATCACTGAATGACAAAGCATGGAGACTAGACTTGATAAATCAATCAGATTTTATTTTAAAATGTTAGGATTATTTTGCTCTTCACTCGCAGTCAATTAATAACCTAGGCCTACTCCCGGCCGGTCCACACAAGTTTCTTCAACTCTCTTCTGTCTGTGATTAGAGCGATGTTGATTGCCTTTACAGATCGCTCATCTTCAACCATCATATATATATTTCATTAATCATATGTTTATTTCATGGATCCATAACGAATTACTATGGGAATAGTATCACTGAATGACCTGTGGTCAATTATTTCAGCACCGTTTCACGCTGATCTGAGACCAGCATGGAGACTTGTCTTGATAAAGAAATCAATGAGATTCAAAACAAGAGGACACACATGGTTAATGTTCTGGAATTTAAAAAAATATTGTAACAATGATATATATGTCTTAACAAGCCTTTCCATAAGTCTACTAAAGGTTCTTCAACTGTCTTCTGACTGTGATTAGAGCGACGTTGATTGCTTTTGCCGATCGCTCATCATCTTCAACCATCAGTGAGTTGATCTCAGTGTCCAACAAATGCATTGTTTTAAGTACTCTAAATCCAGATTTACCGCAACAACAAAAATGCATCAACCCCTACAAACATTTACATTTTTATTAACCCTGCATTGTAATTGTAATGCAGATGTTTATTTCATTATGGATCCATCACGAATTACTAGGGCAATAAATATCACTGAATGACGTGGTCAACTATTTCAGCACCGTTTCCCGCTGCTCCGAGATGGCAGGGGCTGTAGGTAGCCTAGTGGTTGGGGCGGCGGGTAGCCTAGTGGTTAGAGTGTTGGACTTGTAACCGAAAGGTTGCAAGATCGAATCCCCGAGCTGATAAGGTACAAATGTGTCGTTCTGCCCCTGAACAAGGCAGTTAACTCACTCTTCCTAGCCATCATTGAAAATAAGAATTTGTTCTTATCTGACTTGCCTAGTAAAATATATATTTTTTTAAAGCATGGGGACTGGTATTGATGAATCAATGAGATGTTTATTTTCCTGAGTGTTTCCTTTTTGTTGGAATAATTCATGAATTAAAATCAATCCCATATGCTATGTTATAGTAGTACATTCTCTCGTACAGCCAACATTAAAAAAGTCAAATGCTTCTCAAAGATGCCCTCTGGTGGTCAAACTAGCACTAACTAGCATTAATGGCTGATACTTAAATAACGTGCCATAGAATTCTGCAGCACCATGCAAGCTGGGCTGCAGTATGACAACTTTTAAAGGAAGAACCACTGTACTATGAGACCTGAATCTTGCTGATACATTTAGTTAAGAAACATTAACATGCAAAGCCTCAGATCTCCCTCCACACTGGAAGAAGTGTTAGGCAGAGGTGTGAATGATGAAAAGGCGGAACAGCGTACCTGTGAAACCTCACTCACTTCGTACTGGTCCTTCTTATTGATGCAGGTTCCGTTATTCTCACGGGGCCATGAGGCACACTCATTGATATCAATCTCGCAGTTGTAGCCCTGGAAACTGAGCCAAGCCCATCCATGTAGATAGCCCCATTCTGGCGAGGGTGCGATGCAAACGCGTCCACGTCCTCTTCACAAGGATCCTCTTCGAACCTCAGTGGCAGTCGAATCCAAGTCCCATTGTTTAGACATGGCTCGTCAATGCAGTCGGTCACTTGCTGTTGGCAGTCCTCTCCTCCGTAGCTGAGCATACGTCACACAGTTTGTCGCAGTCTTTGCCCATGTAGCGGACCTCGTCGCGAGGAGAGCAGAGGTACGTGTAGTTATCCATGGTGTCCACACAGGTATATCCCTGAGGAGAAGAATAGGAGATGGTTATTGTTGTGCAAAATGATGGGACAGTTCTGGATGGCAGCAATGCTTGATTGAAACATTATACAGTATAATAATACCCTAATACAGTTGAGATGGCATAACAAGTCATTCCAACTTTTATTTGTCATAAGTCACATTTGAGAGCCGTTTACATGTTTGGAGGGATAAGTTGGTGTGATGGTCTGTTATGACATCATGATATGGGGTGACGTCAGTGCACTTCTGAATGTCTCCCATAAAGCCACACTGTGCTGGCACAATGTTGTTTATTGAGTTTCACTCTTAATGTGAATCACAACCATCTTTGGTCCACATTGTAGGCCATTTGGTTTTGATACAAAAACATTGGCAAAAACAATACATATTATTGTTATATATACAGTACCAGTCAAAAGTTGACACACCAACTCATTCAAGGGTTTTTCTTTATTTTTAGAATGTTTTATATTGTAGAATAATAGTAAAGACATCAAAACTATGAAATAACACCTTTTGGAATCATGTACAGTAGTAACCAAAAAAAGTGTTAAACAAATCAAAATATATTTTGATTCTTCAAAATAGCTTTGCCTTGTTTGCTAAGTAATTGTTGTGCTAAAGCTCCAGGAGAGGGGAGAGGTGTCTGGCTTGAATTCCAGCCATGAACCCTTGATGGGTAGAGCAGATAAAACGCATATCAGATGCGTGGTCTGCAGGCTATCAAGTAGAGCAGATAAAACACATATCAGATGCGTGGTCTGCAGGCTATCAAGTAGAGCAGATAAAACGCATATCAGATGCGTGGTCTGCAGGCTATCAAGTAGAGCAGATAAAACGCATATCAGATGCGTGGTCTGCAGGCTATCAAGTAGAGCAGATAAAACGCATATCAGATGCGTGGTCTGCAGGCTATCAAGTAGAGCAGATAAAACGCATATCAGATGCGTGGTCTGCAGGCTATCAAGTAGAGCAGATAAAACGCATATCAGATGCGTGGTCTGCAGGCTATCAAGTAGAGCAGATAAAACGCATATCAGATGCGTGGTCTGCAGGCTATCAAGTAGAGCAGATAAAACGCATATCAGATGCGTGGTCTGCAGGCTATCAAGTAGAGCAGATAAAACGCATATCAGATGCGTGGTCTGCAGGCTATCAAGTAGAGCAGATAAAACAGATGCATATCAGATGCGTGGTCTGCAGGCTATCAAGTAGAGCAGATAAAACGCATATCAGATGCGTGGTCTGCAGGCTATCAAGTAGAGCAGATAAAACGCATATCAGATGCGTGGTCTGCAGGCTATCAAGTAGAGCAGATAAAACGCATATCAGATGCGTGGTCTGCAGGCTATCAAGTAGAGCAGATAAAACGCATATCAGATGCGTGGTCTGCAGGCTATCAAGTAGAGCAGATAAAACGCATATCAGATGCGTGGTCTGCAGGCTATCAAGTAGAGCAGATAAAACGCATATCAGATGCGTGGTCTGCAGGCTATCAAGTAGAGCAGATAAAACGCATATCAGATGCGTGGTCTGCAGGCTATCAAGTGTCCAGTCCACAGGTGAGATATATGGGGGTGGATAACTACTGGTTAGCGTGCTTCTCCAGGTTGTTAGCTTGGCTAAACATGATCCATTACTACCTCTTCCTCTCATTTAACACTTCAACACTTTCTTCTCAGGAAGTGTGTCAGAGAGCTCTGACAAAAAAAATCGAATCCCACATATTCTAATCCATGTTTACTACAGTACATTACGTTCATTCACACAATGCAGTTTTTATGATGCACATTGTCATTGACTGGCAAGACTTTTTCACAATCATGCAATTATCACATAGGGATACATCCAGTACAATGATACTTGTATGATCACAATCACTATCAAAACTCAACTTTGGCAGTTAATAACTTGACTGTCATCAAGTTTGAATTGGTTGTGTTTTCTACAGACAACGGAAAGAAAATCTGCATCACTGAATGTATTGTGCTCGACCCATCTCCAGCCAGACCCCCCTCCTGGCTGGGGCTTTTGGGGCCCTTTGTATGTACATGGAACCGAATGGAACAGGAAGCTTTGGGAGGGGGTATTTTCTGTCCATCTATCTCCCTGCACCAGCCAATCGTGTGAGCCCAGTGTGAAATCAGTCCCCATTCCACAAATTGAACAGATCCCAATCCAAACAAATTCCCCCCATCCCCCACCTCCACCGGCCAACCCACCATCCCAACCATTCCATGGCCTCACATCCATGCCCCACACTTTGATCAGTGTTCTGTTCCGAAATGAGAGAGGGAGGAATGTTGCAGACACTGGTGGTGTGGAACATGAGCTAAGATATTTACCTCGTCTCGCACACAACGTTAGTGATGTTGGCTAGAAGTTGGCCAGATTGTCCTTTGGGACAGAGTTATACAGTAGGTGGATCAACCCAACAACGTTTGGCTGGGAGCACGGTTGGAAACGGTTTGAGCGTCATTCTTTTTATAGCTGCGTCTGACAAATGGCCTTGGACATAAGCTCTTAAAATCCATGCCAGATGAATTGAGGCCGCTCTGAGTGCAAAAAGGAAGGGTGCAACTCAATATTAGGAAGAACATCCTGATCATCCTAATTGTGTAAATACAGACATTTTCATTTTGAAAGGACTGTGGGTCGGTAGCACTATGTTGTGTTTTTTAAATACAAGAATGTAAGGAATGCTGTAAGTAACACTGATGACTTTCACTACAAGTTTTCAAGCCTCAAAAAGGTGAACCTTTTAAAAGTAGCATGAAAGCTGAGTGAGAGTTCCCCACACCACCTTCACTGAGCTCTATTCTCTATCAGCACCATGGACCACTTGATAAGAATCATGGTACCATGGACAGAACCACACCACTTGATAAGAGTTAAGTTCTGTGTCTTGGGTTGTGTTCCCCTGCTCAGACGTTACCAGATCTTACAACGCCTGAATAGGTACAGTGCCTCGCAAAAGTATTCATCCCCTTGGCGTTTTTCCAATTGAAATGGATTTTTATTTGGATTTCATGTAATGGACACAAAATAGTGAAATGAAAAAAATAACTTGTTCAATAAAATTCAAAACAGAAAAGTGTTGCGTGTATATATATGTATTCACCCCCTTTACTATGAATCCCCTAAATAAGATCTGGTGCAACCGAATAATTCCACCTGTGTGCAATCTAAGTGACACATGATCTGTCACATGAGTTCAATATATATATATACACCTGTTCTGAAAGACAGAGGCTGCAACACCACTAAGCAAGGGGCACCATCTGGTTAGATGAAACTAAAATTGAGCTATTTGGCCATCAAGGAAAACGCTATGCCTGGTGTAAACCCAACATCTCTCATCACCCAGAGAACATCATCCCCACAGTGAAGTACTGTGGTGGCAGCATCATACTGTGGAGATGTTTTTCAGCGACAGGGACTGGGAAACTGGTCAGAATAGACGGAATGATGGATGGCGCTTAAATACAGGGATATCCTTGAGGGAAACCTGTTTTAGTCTTTCAGAGATTTGAGACTGGGACGGAGATGCACCTTCCAGAAGGGCAATGACCCTAAGCATACTGCTAAAACAACACTTGAGTGGATTAAGGGGAAACATTTAAATGTCTTGGAATGGCCTTGTCAAATCCCAATCTGTGGTATGACTTAAAGATTGCTGTACACGAGCGGAACACATCCAATTTGAAGGAGCTGGAGCAGTTTTGCCTTAAAGAATGGGCAAACATCCCAGGGGCTAGATGTGCCAAGCTTATAGAGATACCCAGAGACTTGCAGCTGTAATTGCTGCAAAAGGTGGCTCTACAAAGTATTGACTTGTGGGGCGAATAGTTATGCATGCTCAAGTTGTGTTGTCTTATTTCACAATATAAAAATATTTTGCATCTTCAAAGTGGTAGGCATGTTGTGTAAATCAAATGATACAAACCCCCCCAAAAATTCATTTTAATTCCAGGTTGTAAGGCAACAAAATTGGAAAAATGCCAAGGGGCTCTGTATTTTAGCTAACTACATATGTTCAGTGAATTTTTGCATGTAAATCTTGGTGGGGCAAGCACATTTATTTTTAAGCATGCCAGCAGTCATTACACTACACAAATGTGGTTTCTACTGATAATTGAGATGTACGAACTATGGTATAAGAGGACGAAAAGCGGATAAGAGGCAATCGGTAATTTTGATCAAGCACTAGGACAGACGTAGTCATTACCATTTGTTCAGGACTTTTTAAAATGTACAGCGACAGAATTCAGAACATGGGCCGTTCTTACAGACACCAAGTCAGAACCGTAGGATAAATAAAGGGGGCATAAGCAGACAATGATCTCTTACAATATTCTATGACAGACTATAGGCCACATGTGCACCACAAAGTCAAATCAAATTTTATTGGTCACATACACATGGTTAGCAGATGTTATTTGGAGTGTAGCGAAATGCTTGTGCTTCTAGTTCCGACAGTGCAGCAATATCTAACAATTCCACAACAAACACCTAATACACACAAATCTAAGTAAAGGAATGGAGTAAGAATATATAAATATATGGATGCGCAACGTCAGAGCGGCATAGGCTAAGATGCAATAGATAGTATAAAATACAGTATATACAAATGAGATGAGCAATGGGGTGGCAGGTAGCCTAGTAACCGGGGTGGCAGGTAGCCTAGTAACCGAAAGGTTGCAAGATCGAATCCCTGAGCTGACAAGTTAAAAATCTGTCATTCTGCCCCTGAACAAGGCAGTTAACCCACTGTTCCTAGGCCGTCATTGGAAATAAGTATTTGTTCTTAACTGACTTGTCTAGTTAAATAAAGAAAATAAAGAAAAAATGCAAGATATGTAAACATTATTAAAGTGGCATTATTAAAGTGTTCCATTTGCTAACCCCATCATCTCCTGGTCGAGGATAACAATCACCGCCTGGGGACCAGGATGCCAGTGGAGGGTCCTGTGAGTGTCCTCCAGCCCATCAATCTGTCCTCCCATATCATTAGCCCTGTGTTTTGGGACGTCAATGTGAACATCCACTAGGCTCTGGAGAAGGAACCCGCTTCTGCTACCTGCCCTCCAGAGCGTATCTCTGTTCCTACGGGGGTGAGAGATTGGCATACACATCCCAGTTATCAACATCAACACCATGGTGCAGGACCATGTGTCACTATGTCACCCACTATGTCAAGTCATGCTCCATATGTACCCAATCCAAATCTCCCCAGCAGGGAAATAATTCCCCTTCCCGTTCCTCAGCCACCTTGGTCACATCTGTCTATAGACTTTATAACTGATCTCCCCCTTTGATGGTTTTACCACTATCATGGTTGTTGTTGACATTCTCTACATCCTGCCATTTTCTCTCGGGTCTACCTACCGCTCTCCAGGTGGCTGAGGTAGTATTCCAGCACTATGGCCTTCCGGAGGACATCGTTTCCGACCGTTGTCCCCAAATAATTTTGCGGGTCTGGAAAGCCTTTATGTAGAAGCTGGGGGCCACGGTCAGCCTCACATCCAGGTACCGGCCTCAGTCCAACGGGCAGGTGAATAGGACCAACCAGGAGCTGGGGAGGTTCCTAAGGAGTCACTGCCAAGAGGGGACCACCGCCTATGCTGTTAGGTCCCTCCTGGACTACCGACATCATGGGGGTTGGCTCCAGTACCTGGTGGACTGGGAGGGGTAGGTCCTGAGGAGCGCGTTTTAATCAGTTATATGGTGACGTAAATATATGTAGTATAGTTTTATCTAAAAAGGATAACTTTAAATGTTTCACTATTTTTAAAAAGGATGGTCCTCCGCTTAGGAACCTCCTCTGCCCCACTTACGCAAATCTCACTTCATAGACCTCAAGGCTGTTGGTCGTTTAGATGGTGACACTATGGAAGATCTTAAGAACCAATTCAATGCATACTATTCAAGATTGTAAAAATCGTATGGAAATGCAGTCATTATGGGCAAGTCTGAGTCATTCCCTGTGAAGTCTGGAGTGAGACATGGTTCCTTCATCTCTCAGATCCTCTTCCTTATCACCATTAACTGGATTATGACCAATACCACATCAGTGGAGCCTGTTCTCCGAGCTGGAAGATCTCAAAACGTTGTGTGTATTTGCCCAACTCATCCCATCTGGAGGTCTGAGCAGAGCAGCCTCTCAACAAATATCCACCTATACAAAAGCGATTTCAAATCGGTTCTATTGTATGGTTTGGATTGTTGGCAAGAACGACATGAGACGGAAGGATACTTTCAGCAGTGGAGCACTCAGGAAAATCTGCTGCATCTTCTGGCTAAAAAAAAATACACAACAGTGAGGACTGAATAATGTTTTCCAAAACGTCACAACACATCAAGAGAAGTTGACTGATGGCCACTTTCTCAGAATGCCCAGATATACTCATTGTGGACTTAAGTCCCAATGGGGATGACGTGGATTGAGTAAGTATATAGAATATTAGATATTTGTGAATTACCACCTGGATTCAGTCTTATGTAGCAAACTTTGAAATTGTGTTGTTTTTTTTTACATTCGATAAAGGTATACTCATACACTACAGTTGAAGAACAATGGGAATGTAATTCGTATTTACAGATGGTACACAAGGTTTGTTAAGGCAAATTAAAAAACGCATTTGATTTTTGATGATGTCAAGCAAATAGGCACTGAGTTTGAAGGTAGACATTGAAATACACCCACAGGTACACCTCCAAGTACACCTCCAATTGACTCAAATGATGTCAACCAGAAGCTTCTAAAGCCATGACATCATTTTGTGGAATTTTCCAAGCTGTTTAAAGGAACAGGCAACTTAGTGCATGTTAACTTCTGACCGACTGGAATTGTGATAGTGAATTATACGTGAAATAATGTGTCTGTAAATAATTGTTGGAAAAATGACTTGTGTCATGCACCAAGTAGATGTCCTAACTGACTTGCCAAACCTCTAGTTTGTTAACAAGAAATTTGTGAAGTGGTTGAAAAACTAGTTTTAATGACTCCCTCCTAAGTGTATGTAAACTTCACATTTAAACAGTTGGAACACACACACACACCTTTTCTTGCTTTGTCATTATGCGTATGGTGTGTAGATTGATGAGGGAAAAAAAACTTAATATATTTTAGAATAAGGCTGTAACATAACAAATTGTGGAAATAGTCTGAATACACTGTAGCCAAATGCCCACCAGAGCCAACAGGTGGCCATTGTGATAAGCCATTTTGTATTGGATTTAAGAAAAGAACACGTAAAATCTGTTTTCCTGATTTATCAATAACTCAGCCGTCTTAAGGTACACCTGTTAATTGAAATGAATTCCAGGTGACCTCATTAAGCTTGTTGAGAGAATGCAAAGCTGACATCAAGGCAAAGGGTGGCTATTTGAATAATCTAAAATGTAAAATATATTTTGATTTGTTTAACACTTTATTGGTTACTACATGATTCCATATGTGTTATTTCAAAGTGTTGATGTCTTCACCATTATTCTACAATGTAGGAAATGGTAAAAATAAAGAAAAACCCTTGAATGAGTAGGTGTTTTTCTTAACAGAATAGCATAGCTAGTGAGTTTTGTTTTTCTAATAAATGTAATTGGCTATTTTGGTTTGTGGCCTTGGTGCCCTGGCAGATTGGGCACTTCTTGGCCAAATGGCCTTTCCCCTAAAATCATGAAATTCCAGGCCTGGTACAGTCTACGGTTGGAGTGAAGGTAGGTTGGGGAATATTTTGCTATCTGGTGCCCTCAACTGGTCATTGTAAAATAATGCAGGCATGCCATAGCTCTTAGCAGTCATTGAAATAAGCACTCAAAATAGAATTAGCATGGTGTGTATACTCACCTGTGGTAGGCCAGCTGTAGTCCCATCTGGAAGAAGGGCTTATCTTGTGAGTCTTAGGGAACTTCTTGCCAAAGTGGGAGTAGACAATGACTTTGACATCCAGGTCATGCATCATTCTGGAGGGTAAATGGCAAAATGTAGAATATTTGAGGGTAGGACTATACAAATATATGAATTCATAATTGATTACATTAACTATTTTTCATAAGTGTACATAGGCCTGTATAATATTTAATCAAGGTCTTGAAAATAAGACTAGTTGATTCAGGTGTATTAGCACAGACTGGAACAAAAGCCTGGAACAAAAGCCTGGAACACCCTGTAGCTCTCCATGACCAATGCAGATGCCCACCACTGCTACAGATGTACATTTTCAATTGATCAACCTGTTGCAGGAAATGTAAAACTTGTCGTATATTTGAGGTTTAAAAACAGCCTCTGAAGTTTGTAATTACCACTTTGAAGTTTCAAATGAGATTTTACCTTACGAAAAATGCATCAACCCTTATAAAAAATGCAATTCATTATAATCCACATAATTCACATTTCTAGTTGCTGCAGGATAATTTTCCTGCTATAGCAAAGTAGTTCAAACTAAGATCCTACGTATACTGTACAGTGTGTCGCATGTAGCTCGAACATAGAAATCAAACTAGAACATACTGTTGAAGTCAGAGGTTTACATACACTTAGGTTGGTGTCACGTCCGTCATAAGGAGGAGACCAAGGCGCAGCGTGGTATACTACATACTTCCTTATTTTATTAAAGAAAGAACACGAAACAAACTATCAAAATAACAAAACGAACGTGAAGCTATATAAACGACTGCTGACAGGCAACTACACAGACAAAAACCCATAAAATACCCAAGGGCATATGGCTACCTAAATATGGTCCCCAATCAGAGACAACGATAAACAGCTGCCTCTGATTGGGAACCAATTCAGGCTACTATAGACATACAATAAACCTCGACTTACAAAACCCCTAGACAAGACAAACTAACATACCCACCCTAGTCACACCCTGACCTCCTAAAAATGATAAAGAAAACAGAAATAACCAAGGTCAGTTGGACAGTTGGAGTCATTAAAACTCTTTTTTCAACCACTCCACAAATGTCTTGTTAACAAACTATAGTTTTGGAAAGTTGGTTAGGACATCTACTTTGTGCATGACACAAGTACTTTTTCCAACAATTGTTTATAGACAGATTATTTCACTTATAATTCACTGTTTCACAATTCCAGTGGATTAGAAGTTTACATACACTAAGTTGACTGTGCCCTTAAGCAGCTTGAAAAATTCCATAAAATGTCAGTGCCTCTTTGCTTGACATCATGGGAAAATCAAAAGAAATCACCCAAGACCTCAGAAAAAATTGTTAGACCTCCACAAGTCTGGTTCATCCTTGGGAGCAATGTCCAAATGCCTGAAGGTACCACGTTCATCTGTACAAACAATAGTCATACCGCTCAGGAAGGAGACACGTTCTGTCTCCTATAGATTAACGTACTTTGGTGCGAAATGTGCAAATCAATCCCAGAACAACAGCAAAGGACCTTGTGAAGATGCTGGAGGAAACAGGTACAAAATTATTTTTTTCCACAGTAAAACGAGTCCTATATCGGCATAACCTGAAAGGCTGCTCAGCAAGGAAGAAGCCACTGCTCCAAAACTGCCATAAAAAAGCCAGACTATGGTTTGCAACTGCACATGGGGACAAAGATTGTACTTTTTGGAGAAATTTCCTCTGGTCTGATGAGACAAAAATATAACTGTTTGGCAATAATGACCATCGTTATGCTTGGAGGAAAAAGGGGGAGGCTTGCAAGCCGAAAAACACCTTCCCAACCGTGAAGCACGGGGGTGGCAGTATCATGTTGTGGGGGTGCTTTGCTGCAGGAGGGACTGGTGAACTTCACAAAATTGATGGCATCATGAGGTAGGGAAATTATGTGGATATATTGAAGTAACATCTCAAGACATCAGTCAGGAAGTTAAAGCTTGGTTGCAAATGGGTCTTCCAAATGGACAATGACCCAAAGCATACTTGCAAAGTTGTGGCAAAATGGCTTAAGGATAAAGTCAAGGTATTGGAGTGGCCATCGTAAAGCCCTGACCTCAATTCTATAGAACATTTGTGGACAGAACTGAAAAAGCGTGTGCGAGCAAGGAGGCCTACAAACCTGACTCAGTTACACCAGCTCTGTCAGGAGGAATGGGCCAAAACAACAACGTATTGTGGGAAACATGTGGAAGGCTACCTGAAACATTTGACCCAAGTTAAACAATTTTAAAAGCAATGCTACCAAATTCTAATTAAGTGTATGTAAACTTCTGACCCACTGGGAATGTGATGGAAGAAATTACAGCTGAAATAAATAATTCTCTCTACTATTATTCTGACATTTCAAATTCTTAAAATAAAGTGGTGATCCTAACTGACCTACGACAGGGAATTTTTACTAGGATTAAATGTCAGAAATTGTGAAAAACTGAGTTTAAATGTATTTGGCTAAGGTGTATTTAAACTTCCGACTTCAACTGTACAGATATGTACTGTACAGATCCACTATCCTAATTTACAAATTGTAGTGTATTCAAGGTATGAAAAGGCTTCTGAAGTTTGTAATTTCCACTTAAAAAATTGACTTGATTTGCCCTAACGAAAATTGTATTATAAACAACATAAGAATTTACATTTGCTGTTGCTGTGGGATTATTTTCAAATTTAAGATCTTAATCTGTATATCTACACTCTAACATGTTGATGTTCTGCTTAAACTTAGCCTCCTCTATGTCCTTCTTGATCTTGGGCTTGATGTTGAAGCGTAGTAACTGGGGCATGGGCGGGGGGACCATTGCGGTAAGCACCATCTCAGACTTCTTCCTGTTAGGAACATGGCAGGAAACCATCAGGGTTTCAAACGCCATTAAGGGGTGAATTCTACCGGCAGATACGGCAGAGTAGATCAACATTTTCCACAAATCTTCCATTGACGTCAATAAATGATTTTACAAGTTGAGTTCCTTTGTTCCTGCCCTATGCACAGCCGGCACGACAGGATGAGCGAATGATTGAAGAGAGAGTGTTGTGTAAACTAATGAGATGACCCAACAGTGGTGTCAGTACATGTACTTGACAACGTGGTAAATCTAGGACATGGGCGGGCCTTCGGCAGGAGCCGTGCTCTTACTTAAGACCACATGACCTGTCCTCTGCAATTATAAACTGGAAACACGGGAAACAGACTACTTCAAGAAGGACAAAATACATACAGGGTCTATGTGTTGTGTGTGTGATATACACTACCGTTCAAAAGTTTGCGGTCACGTAGAAATGTCCTTGTTTTTGAAGAAAAGCAAATTGACCAGAAATACAGCGTTGACATTGTTAATGTGGTAAATGACTATTGTAGCTGGAAACAGCGAATATTTTATGGAATATCTACATAGGCGTACAGAGGCCCATTATCAGCAACCATCACTCCTGTATTCCAATGGCACGTTGTGTTAGCTAATCCAAGTTTATCATTTAAAAGGTTAATTGATTATTGGAAAACCCTTTTGCAATTATGTTAGCACAGCTGAAAACTGTTTGTTCTGATTAAAGAAGCAATACAACTGGCCTTCTTTAGACTAGTTGAGTATCTGGAGCATCAGCATTTGTGGGTTCGATTACAAGCTCAAAATGGCCAGAAACAAAGAACTTTCTTCTGAAACTCGTCAGTCTATTCTTGTTCTGAGAAATGAAGGTTATTCCATGCGAGAAATTGTCAAGAAACTGAAGACCTCATACAACGCTGTGTACTACTCCCTTCACAGAACAGCGCAAAACTGGCCCTAACCAGAATAGAAAAAGGAGTGGGAGGCCCCGGTGCACAACTGAGCAAGAGAACATCAGTACATCAGAGTATCTAGTTTGAGAAACAGATGCCTCACAAGTCCTCAACTGGCAGCTTCATTAAATAGTACCCGCAAAACACCAGTCTCAACATCAACAGTGAAGGGGGCGACTCCGGGATGCTGGCCTTCTAGGCAGTTCCTCTGTCCAGTGTCTGTGTTCTTTTGCCCATCTTAATCTTTTATTTTTATTGGCCAGTCTGAGATATGGCTTTTTCTTTGCAACTCTGCCTAGAAGGCCAGCATCCCGGAGTCGCCTCTTCACTATTGACGTTGAGACCGGTGTTTTGGTTTTGTTTAAAAATTAATGATCTGCTTAACGTGGACAGATTTTGGGTGGAGTAAACCCTTCGCCTCATCCTTTTGGATATTATAGTAGATGTATAAAAGTCTAATTCTCACTCTGACCAGAGAAAGGCAGCAATAAGCAAGATAGCATCTAGTCTGCCAAAGAAGAAGAAAGTTGAAAGGTGATGTCATCAAAACCTCACCACAGAGTTTCCAAACCCAGAGACGCAACATTGTGAAACCTCCCTGAATGCTTGCGAAGCAGTCCAAGCCGATCAGGCTGGGGGTTTGAGAAATCAAATCAAATTTAATTTGTCAAATGCGCTGAATACAACAGGTGTAGACCTTACAGTGAAATGCTTACTTACAAGCCCTTAAACAACAATGCAGTTTTAAGAAAAATAAGTGTTAAATAAAAAATAAGAAAAATAACAATAGCAAGGCTATATACATTGGGTACCCGTACAGAGTCAATGTTTGGGGCACAGGTTAGTCGAGGTAATTGTGGTGATATGTACATAGAGGGAAAGTAACTATGCATAGACAATAAACAGAGAGTAGTAGCAGCGTAAAAGAGGGGGAGGGGAATGAAAATAGTCTGGGTAGCCATTTGAATAACTTGGCGCTCCAGTACCGCTTGGCGCTAGCAGAGAGAACAATCTATGACTTGGGTGGCTGGAGTCTTTGACTATTATTAGGGCCCCAGTGGCAGGAGGTCCTGGATGGCAAGAAGCTTGGCCCCAGGGATGGACTGGGCCATGTGCACTACCCTCTGTAGTGTCTTGCGGTCGGAGGCCGAGCAGTTGCCGTACCAGGCAGTGATGCAACCAGTCAGGATGCTCTCGATGTTGCAGCTGTAGAACTTTGGATCTGAGGACCCATGCCAAATTTGTTCAGTCTCCCGAGAGGGTTGTGTTGTGCCCTCTTCATGACGGTTTTGCTGTTTGGACCATTATAGCTTGTTGGTGATGCGAACACTAAGGAGCTTGAAGCTCTCAACCTGCTCCACTACAGCCCCGTCAATGATAATGGGATGTGCTCGGCCCTCCTTTTCCTGTTGTAACAATCATCTCCTTTATCTTGATCATGTTGAGGGAGAGGTTGTTAACCTGGCACCACACGGCCAGGTCTCTGACCTCCTCCATATAGGCTGTCCCATCGTTGTCGGTGATCACTGTTGTGTTGTCAGCGAACTTAATGATGGTGTTGGAGTCATTCCTGGCCATGCAGTCATGGGTGAACAAGGAGTACTCGAGGGGACTGAGCCACCACCCCTGAGGGGCCCCCGTGTTGAGGATCAGCATGGCGGATGTGTTGTTACCTACCCTTACCATCTACGGGCGGCCCGTCAGGAAGTCCAGTTATAGAGGGAGGTGTTTAGTCCCAGGGTCTTTAGATTAGTGATTAGCTTTGAGGGCACTGTGGTTTTGAACGCTGAGCTGTAGTCAATGAATAGCATTCTCACATAGGTGTTCCTTTTGTCCCGGTGTGCAGTGCAATAGAGATTGCATTATCTGTGGATCTTTTGGTGAGGTATGCAAATTGGAGTGCGTCTAAGGTTTCTGGGATAATGGTGTTGATGTGAGCCTTGACCAGCCTTTTTGAACCTTTATTTAACCAGGCAAGTCAGTTAAGAACAAATTCTTATTTTCAATGACAGCCTAGGAACAGTGGGTTAACTGCCTGTCCAGGGGCAGAATGACAGATTTGTACCTTGTCAAATCTGAGGGGGTTTGAACTTGCAACCTTCCGGTTACTAGTCCAACGCTCTAACCACTAGGCTACACTGCCGCCCCAAGCACTTCATGGCTACAGATGTGAGTGCTATGTGTCAGTAGTCATTTTGGCAGGTTACCTTAGTGTTCTTGGGCACAGGGACTATGGTGGTGTGCTTGAAACATGTTGGTGTTACAGACAGGTTGAAAATGTCAGTGAAGACAGTTGCCAGTTGGTCAGCGCATCCTCAGAGTACACGTCCTGGTAATCCGTCTGACCCTGCGGCCTTGTGAATGTTGACCTTTTTAAAGGTCTTACTCACATCGGCTACGGAGAGCGTGTTCACACAGTTGTCCAGAACAAATGATGCTCTCATTGGGTTTTTCAGTGTTGCTTGCCTCGAAGCGAGCATATAAGTAATTTAGCTTGTCGGGTAGGCTCGTGTCACTGGGCAGCTCGCGGCTGTGCTTCCCTTTGTACTCTGTATTAGTTTACCACATCCGACAAGAGTCGGGAGCCGGTGTAGTATGATTCAATCTTAGTCCTGTATTGACGTTTTGCCTGTTTGTGTGTTCGTCGGAGGGCATAGCGGGATTTCTTATAAGCGTCCGGGTTAGAGTCCATCTCCTTGAAAGCGACAGCTCTACCTTTTAGCTCAGTGCGGATGTTGTCTGTAATCCATGGCTTCTGGTAGGGGTATGTACATATGGTCACTGTGGGGATGACATCCTCGATGCACTTATTAATGAAGCCAGTGACTGATGTGGTGTACTCCTCAATGTCATCGGAAGAATCCCGGAACATATTCCAGTCCCTGCTAGCAAAACAGTCCTGTAGCTTATCATCTGCATCATCTGACCACTTCTGTATTGAGCGAGTCACTTGTGCTTCCTGGTTTAGTTTTTGCTTGTAAGCAGGAATCAGGAGGATATATTATGGTCAGATTTGCCAAATGGAGGGCGAGGGAGAGCTTTGTACGTGTCTCTGTGTGTGGAGTAAAGGTGGTCTTGAGTTTTCTTTCCTCTGGTTGTGCATTTAACATGTTGGTAGCAATGAGGTAAAACGGAATTAAGTTTCCCTGCATTAAAGTTCCCGGCCACCAGGAGCGCCACCTCTGGATTAGCATTTTCCTGTTTACTTACGACCTTATACAGCTCGTTGAGTGCGGTCTTAGTGCCAGCATCAGTTTGTGATGGTAAATAGACAGCTATGAATAATATAGATGAGAACTCTCTTGGTAAATAGTGTGGTCTACAGCTTATCATGAGATCAAATACCGAGCAAATACCGCCTACCAAATAGGGCTATATTCTGTATACCACCCCTACCTTGTCACAACAAAACTAATTGGCTCAAATGCACTAAGAAGGAAAGAAACCCCACAAGTTAACTTTAACAAGCCACACCTGTTAACTGAAATGCATTCCAGGTAGTCATCTGATCATCGGATCAGGTGGTCATCAGGTAGTCTTGAAGCTGGTTGAGAGAATGCCAAGAGTGTGCAAAGCTCTCATCAAGGCAAAGGGTGGCTACTTTGAAGAATCTCAAATATAAAATATATTTTGATTTGTTTAACACTTTTTGGGTTACTACATGATTCCATATGTGTTATTTCATAGTTTTGATGTCTTCAGTATTGTTCTACAATGTAGAAAACAGTAAAAAAATCAGAAAAACCGTGTAATGAGTATGTGTGTCCAAACTTTGGACTGGTACTTTATTTTAGAGGGATCATGCAGACACAATGATTATTTCCTTTTTTTTTTAGGCTGACACGGACAGCATTTACTTATCTTTCTCGGAATCACAAGTCTAACATAGTGCAGCATTAGACGTAGGAGCATAAGTTGATACAGGATCAGATCGTTTTAAAACCCCGTAACGGTTAAAGTTAGGAGTGGGGATATGGTAATCTGACCCTGTGGTTAAGGGAAAGGAAACTCTAGCTATTGGGACACAGCTGACATGCCTTGACAAGACTTGACTAGTCTCAACATCTACTCTTCAGGCTCCTCCCCTGAAGATGATACACCACATATCCCTGTCGATCAGACCTTCATGGTGCCCAAAAAGGAGATCAGCATGGTTTCTGATAACGGGAAGTGAAAATGTTCCCAGGTACTCCACACCTATGATGTGTCTATAGGCTCAATTCTTAACCCCTATAGCCCCTAGGGTTTAGGTCTATTGCTAGGGTCTTGGAGACACCCACTACAGGGACTCCCTAGCCTTGTCCAGTAAGACACCCCCTTTTAAGTTTTCCATTGCAAAATGTTTTCCATGTCTTCCTTTGCATACCCTAAAGAACGCAACCCAGATAAATCAGCATGCCTCAGTTTATGTTCATGTAGATAAGTCTTTATTATCCCAACCGAGTAAACAAATGGAACGGGAAACCTGTGGCAACATTGCAATCTCTCAGGTCCTCCAGAGTACTGACTTGCCATTGTCTCTCTCTTTTTCTCTGTGTCTGTGTGTGTGAAGGCGTACACTGATTACATAGGATTCATTCTGATGCTGAACAAATGAGTGAAGGGGAAGAACACACACACTACTATTGTAGTGCCTTGTCGTGAGTTATTGAGTTGTTTGGGAGGGGAAGGGCATCTGCAGCCATAGCGAAGCTGTCTATCAATCAGTGTGAAGATGGGCAATGCCCCCCTCTATAAAGGGTCCCATAATTGTGTTCTTTCCATCATCAGGTTGACAGAGGGAGAAATGGGGAGAATGGGATCATATTAAGCCACAATGCCTTTGGCTGTTGTTGGTGAGCAAACAACCATTCGCTACAGAGTTTTGGAAAATTATTCACACCCTTTGTGTTCTTTTCACATTTCTTGGCCAAGACTGGTGTCAATACATGGTGAAAGCACCTTAGGCAGCGATTACAACTATAAGTCTTTTTGGATAGGTCTCCACTAACTTTGCATGTCACCTCAATAATAATTGCCCATCCTTCTTGGCAAAATTGCTGAAGTGCTAATAAGAATCAAACATACCCAAAGAAAAACAGTTAAATGTTAGGAGGGGTTGTTTTGGGGTTGTTTGTGTTTATGTTCTCATTTCAACCCATAGAGAAGCTTCTGGCTTTGTTGGAGACTCTGGACCGCTCGATAGATGAGACCCCTCCTGCAGACCAGCTCTCTCGCTTGGGCGACAAGGCCTATTGTGCCTGGTACGCCAAGCTCGACCAGGTAAGTGCACACACACACACGGACACAGACACACACACACCCATGCAAACACAGAGAAAGAAAAATAATATAAAGACTACCTTCGTCTTCAGTGTTTTTTGCATAAGTGGGAAGCACACAGGTTCCTTGGATAATGTACATTGAGACAGGGAGTTTGCCTTATATCTAGCTCTTCAGCATAGAAAGAATACACACACACACACACACACACACACACACACACACACACACACACACACACACAGGGTTCATCCTATCCACAAGTGTTTTAATAAAATATTAATTTAAATTGTTTGTGTGTGTTGAAGATTTTGTTGTGGTATGTGGTTGTTTTGCCTTCTTTAGTTAAATACGGTAAGTCGCTCTGAGTTTCTGCTATATGTATTGTGTGTATGTGAAGGAAGCAGAGGCCCTGGTTGCAGAAGTCTTCCCAGAAAACAAGGCTGCTGCAACTCCAGAGATAGCTGTGTATTTGAAGGAGGCGGCGGGCAACTCCACCAGGATAGACTACGGAACAGGTAATAATGATACACACACTAGGGTTTCATATTTTCTCGAGAATCTACCAATTTCCCTTCCAGAGACAATTGCAATAAATGATTGGGTGTCCCTGCATTTCCGTTCAAACTGGAAGTGTTTGTTTAAAAGCATATAATACCAGCAACATTTATGCCACTGTAAATGGAGAAATATTCACATCGATATGTTTCTTTTTTTTGCAATTTAATCAACTCAAAAGTTGTATTTTGTTGATGTAGTGTTGTTTTAAGGTAGCCTAGGGCTAAGAAGCACTGTTGGCCGATATTCAGATAACTAGTGACAATTACATTCTGTTAGAGTAACTTTGACTGAAAGATGTCAGGAAGCTTCTTGGCCATTTTCTCTCCCCTTGCACCTGGTTATTGGGGAATTTGGGGAGGTTGTGGCTGTTTTTACTCCATTATAACCCACTTATTGTGGTGACTGTCACAGGGAATATCCGATTCTGTGCTAAACAAACAGGCCTAGGCTAGCGCAGAATCAGCACAATGGACAACGCAGTTGAGCAATTGCTCGCAAATCTGACCAGTAGGCCACCATGCCAGTGTTTTCCACAAGCCCATGGAGTAGCCAGCCAAATAGAAAAAGTAGCTAGACCGGCTCCCCCGGGCTAGGGAGGTCCCCCCAGCGAATAAGCTCTATTTCGGTGGCCTCTGGTAGATTCTAATGCTGGAATGTATTTTCAACTAGCAACTATCAGGACATGAAACTGATCACCTTTTCACACTTTTACAGTGTTAGTTTCATCCGCTGTTGTACAAGATTATTTAAGAGGCATTTTCTTAGCTTTCTGCAATACAGGTAGGATTGAAGAACGAAGCAGGTGTTAAACATGGGCTTTACTACACAGAAAGCAGCAGTTGATTACTACATTGTCAACACTTTGATTAAGTCAGTAGACATATATCAATATCTTTAATGATACCATGTAAATATGCTTTTAAAACAATTCAATCTGTTTTCTTTCATCATATTTTGAACCGAAGTGAGGCTGTCTGTCCACTTGCTTAGCTATTGTTCCTGCAGTGAGGTGGATTGACCATTTTCATAGAATGTTTTCATAATATTATCTGCAGATAATTGCTAAAAAGCCGTATGCATATTAGGGAGCTAAATGAACAGCTCTTAACGATGCAATTAATAATTAATTAATATTAATTAATTAATATATCACTGTCTGGCAAGTTCTTACGTACTTCATGTCCAAAATAAAAACGATCTCTTTAGTTTACTTGTCCGGATGCGATACCTTGGACATATAATTACGTTGTATGATTTATGAATGGCAAGGATATATGAGATCAACTTTATTCAACCAGTTCAACACCTTTTATAAATCTAGTCAGCCCGCTTGGGCCAGTGGGCCAAAAATCTACTAGCCAGAACAGATTTTCTACTGGCCCGGACATTGTGTAGTTCTTAAATGCATTGGGGTCATATGTTGGCATGCTTTCTATATTTTAGGCTACTTTTGGTTATTATAATATGTATAAAAAAATCTGTGTAATATAATTTAGCAAAGCAAGACATTACTCTACTCTTTAGAATTACATTGTTTCTAAAGTACGTCATTGTCAGAAGATTTGAAAATGGGACGCTGACCCTTTAAGACAGGCATTCCAAAATATATATCAACATGGCTACAGTAGGCTAGCCAAGATGAACTCTAGGTGTCTTTTTGTAGATTATCAATTGAAAGTTTACTTTTGGAAATCACTTTCCCTAAAATAAATAGGCTCAGCGAGTAGATGGATGGGCACTTCTTTTTGCTCTGAACAACTTGCGTGTGCTGTGCGAAGGCATCAACTCATGTACTGAACAACTTGCGTGTGCTGTGTGAAGGCATCAACTCATGTACTGAACAACTTGCGTGTGCTGTGCGAAGGCATCAACTCATGTACTGCTCGAGAAGTTGTGACTTGCGGGAGCGTGTGGTACTTAAATGAACGGCCAATCATATTGCTCAAGAACAAATAGTATGACATACGAGTGTGGTCTTTAGTGGTTTTCAGTTGTAGACTGCGACAAAGCAGGTAAATGTTGAACTGGAATGAAAAAGTGACCACTGGCCCAACTGACACATGTTTTTACTGACCCCGAGCCATCGTTAACCCGATAGCCTGTTGTTTTCTGGCACATTCATTTATTTTCTACGTGGATTTTGACTCATCGTTACCACATTATATGTATGGGATGTGGAAATTCATGCTCCCTCCCTCAGTGTAACTGAAATTTGACCGCAAACACCCAGGTACCGAGAGGCGGGACAATACAGTAGACTGTCAAACCAGCAGCGTTTCCCTGTCATCGCTCACTTTGTGACTGACAGACTCCAATCCTATCAATAGATTGCTAGAAGATGCATGTCGTTCATTCTAGCGGGAGAGGGCTCTGCAGACCTTTTTTCTGACTAGCGAATTGAAAAGTAGCCTAGTTCATTTAAGTGGAAAAAGTAACCGGCTGAAAAAGTGTCTGTAATCAGCCGTACGGCCGGCGCTAGTGGAAAACACTGCCATGCCCCCACTTTTGTTAGCGTAATGTCGTGAAACAATGTTGTGGACACTGTGTATTAGCCGTTTTGTGATTAGCAACAGTTTATAATTGAGCCTCTGTCAGAGATTTTAATGTGAGATGGAGGTTGAGATTGGATATCTGCGTCGAGCGGTCGTGTGTAGCCTGCAATTACAGTAGCCTAAGAATCATGCAAAAAGCATTAGGTAAAAAAAGCATAAGGTAGGAATCATCAAATATATGTTTTTCTTGAGTGGGTGGTCAGAGGGATGGAACATAATTACAAATCATTTGTAAACTGCAAAATGACCTCAAGAAGCCCAGACAGATAAATTATTATGTTTTAGTTAAATATTTAAAAACCTTGCTTACATTTTGTATGCGATCATATGTTATGCATGGAAATACAATGCATTCGGAAAGTATTCTAGACCCTTTGACTTTTTCCACATTTTTTACATTACAACATTATTTCAAAATTGATTAAATATATGTTTCCCTCAGATCTACACACAACACCCTACGATGACAAAGCAAAAACAGGTTTTTCTAGTTTTTTGCAACCCCCCCTCTAAAATAACACACTTACATAAGTATTCAGACCCTTTACTCAGTACTAGGTTGAACCCCTTTAGCAGCGATTACAGCCTCGAGTATTCTTCGGTATGACTCTACAAGCTTGGCACACCTGTATTTGGAGAGTTTCTCTCATTCTCCTCTGCAGATCCTCTCAAGCTCTGTCAGGTTGGATGAGGAGCATCACTGCACAGCTATTTTCAGGTTTCTCCAGAGATGTTCGATCGGGTTCAAGCCTAGGCTCTGGCTGGGCCACTCAGGGACATTCAGAGACTTGTCCCGAATCCACTCCTGCGTTGTCTTGGCTGTGTGCTTAGTGTTCCTGAGCCCTCTGGTGCAGGTTTTCATGAAGGATCTCTCTATACTTTACTCCGTTCATCTTTCCCTCGATCCTGACTAGTCTCCCAGTCCCTGCCGCTGAAAAACATCCCCACAGCATGATGATGCCACCACCATGCTTCACCGTAGGGATTAGGGTCCTTTAGGTGCCTTCAGCAAACTCCAAGTGGGCTGTCATATGCCTTTTACTGAGGAGTGGCTTCCGTCTGGCCACTCTACCATAAAGGCCTGATTGGTGGAGTGGTGCAGAGATGGTTGTCCTTCTGGAAGGTTCTCCCATCTCCACAGAGGAACTCTGGAGCTCTGTCAGAGTGACCATCGGGTTCTTGGTCACCTCCCTGACCAAGAACCTTTTCCCCGATTGCTCAGTTTGGCCGGGCGGCCAACTCTAGGAAGAGTCTTAGTCGTTCCAAACTTCCTCCATTTAAGAATGATAGAGGCCACTGTGTTTCTGGGGACCTTCAATCTGCAGATATTTTTTGGTACCCTTCCCCAGATCTGTGCCTCAAAACGATCCTTTCTCGGAGCTCTACGGACAATTTCTTTGACCTCGTGGCTTGTTTTTTGCTGACATGCGCTGTCAACTGTGAGACCTTATATAGACAGGTGTGTGCCTTTCATAAATCCTGTCCAATCAATTGAATTTACCACAGGTGGACTCCAATCAAGTTGTAGAAAAATCTCAAGGATGATCAATGGAAACAGGATGCACCTGAACTCAATTTCGAGTCTCATAGCATAAGCTATTTCTGTTTCTTATTTTGTATAAATATACAAATATATCTAAAAATCTGTTTTTGATGAGGGAATCATTTGTATTCAATCAATTTCAGAATAAGCCTGTAAGGTAACAAAGTGGAAAAAGTCAGGGGTCTGAATACTTTCTGATTGCACTGTACTTTGGAACAGATTTTCAAAATTAAAATCATTTGGAGCTGATTGGCTGGTGTTTCGACAGTAAATAACGAAATATAAAAACATATACATTTTGCTCAGAAAATGTTGGTGGGTCAAATGGCCCTGCTTTCTATTGGGGATTTTATGTTGAGTAAATATGGCAGGTTGCTAGCGTTGTGATGACTGGTCTAATGTATGAATGAAGCCAGAGAGTTGATATGTTGCTCGTGCATATTTTATATTTTTGCATCTCAGCTAATTTACCCTCATCTTTCTTGGCATATCCTCTCACCAGTTGTGATGTGTTCAAGGGATTCTTTGGGAGGGTAGGTAGGCTATAGCCATCTTTTTTTTGCTATGATCTAGGCCTTCTTGCTGTTTACAATGGAACGGGAACCCGTCAAATGCAGAGCTTTGAATTCATGCCGACTTTGTGTAAGTAAATAGGTCTACGATAAACAACAACAGCACACACACACTCAACGTAAATTATTGATTATGCAGAAAGCAGAGAAGGCTGTAGAGAAGCCTGATTTTAGACTTTGTATATCATTTAACATTTCACGTCTCGCTGTTCATATAAATAAAAGCTAGACAGTCAAAAAAATATATATATAATTTAGCAGTATTGATTTTGCTATGTTTAAGCAAAATAACACAGCATTAGGCATAAACAAATGCATAGAATTGCAGGAAATTAGCTTTAAAACTCCAAAAATGTCTCTCTGCTCCATGGAGAAATGTGTAGACTTGCAGGAAATTGGCTTAAAAATGCAAAAATGTCTCTATACCGGCAAGACGGGAGACTCTAAAATTCAGCCGCACCGTCAGGCTGAAAAACCCATTAACACGCCCCCTGCCATACACACCACCTAAACCCCTTTTTGATCCCGAAAGAAACCTGTGTTTTATCACGTCACAAAGCTGCACTTGCTGTCTCCTTCTGCTGTCTCTGCAAGATCAGAGCTCTCAGGGTAGAAGACCAGTTGGCCATCATTTTCAAGGTGTTTGGCAGGTGAGGCAGGCACTGTTTTGTGTGTGTGTTAGTCCTGCATGGCTAAGTTTTCTGGAGCTGCACCAACCCCATGCCGGCCACATCAATACTGAGCCCCACCCGATCAGGACAGGTTATTCTCCGGAACCTGACCCACCCGCATACAGTTGTTCCGAGAACCGATCCACTATCCGCCATTTAACATACATTTTTTAATGTTTTTTTTTTATGACTCTTTATGACTTTATATTAAAGTATTATGTTGTTTTACTTAACCTTTATTAAACAAGGCAAGTCAGTTAAGAACAAATTCTTGTTTAGCCTACCCAAACCCTAACAACCATACCCCGTTCAAAAGCACTTCAATATTTTGTCTTGTCCCAGAGGCTGCTCCAAGATGCCGCTGGCGGAGAAGAGGTATTTGGGGTGGACTTCTAGTACGACTCAGGATGCATGCACACCATCCACCGCTTCCGAGTATATTACTCGCTAATGTTCAATCTCTGGACAATAAAGTGGACGAGCTCCGTGCGAGAATCTCCTTCCAGAGAGACATCAGGGACTGTAACTCTGTTTCACGGAATTATGGCTATTTTGGGATATACTGTCCCCATCCATACAGCCAGCTTGGTTCACAGTACAATGTGCAGACAGGAATAAAGAACTCTCCGGGAAGAAGAAAGGCGGGGGTGTATTTTTCACGATTAATCATTGGTGTGATTGTGATAACGTACAGAAACTCAAGACCTTTTGTTCACCCGACCTAGAATACCTCACAATGTCTTTATTAGTCATATTCCCCCTCAAGCCGATACCATGACGGCTCTCAAGGAACTACACTGGACTTTGTGCATTCATTGTAGCTGTGGATTTTAACAAAGCAAATATGAGGAAAATGCTACTGATGTTCTATCAACACATTTACTTTAGTACTCTCGCTGCTAAAACACTGGACCACTGTTACCTCCAACTTCCGGGATGCCTACAAAGCCCTCCCACGCCCTCCATTCGGCAAATCAGATCATGACTCCATTACAACGCTGGTCTGACCAATTGAAATGTGACTGTGACTATTAAAACCTACCCTAATCAGAAAACGTAGATAGATGGCAGCATTCGCGCAAAACTGAAAAGCGCAAATCACAGCATTTAACCATGGCAAGGTGACTGGGAATATGGTTGAATACAAAGTGCAGTTTGCCGTAAGGCAATCAAACAGGCAAAACGTCAGTATAGAGACAAAGTGGAGTCGCAATTCAACGGCTCAGGCACGAGACGTATGTGGCAGCGTCTACAGTCAATCACGGATTACAAAGGGAAAACCAGACAAGTCGCAGACACCGACATCTTGCTCCCGGACAAGCTAAACACCACCTTCGCCCGCTTTGAGGATAACACAGTGCCCCTGACGTGGCCCGCTACCAAGGACTGTGGTCTCTCCTTCTCCGTGGCCGATGTGAGTAAGACATTTAAAAGTGTTAACCCTCACAAGGCTGCCAGCCCAGATGGCATCCCTAGCCGCCTCCTCAGAGCATGCACAGACCAGCTGGCTGGACTGTTCACGGACATATTCAATCTCTCCCTATCCCAGTCTGCTGTCCCTACTTACTTCAAGATGTCCACCATTGTTCCTGTACCCAAGAAAGCAAAGTTACCTGAACTAAATGACTATCGCCTGTAGCACTACCTTCTGTCATCATGAAGTGCTGTGAGAGGCTAGTTAAGGATCATATCACCTCTGCCTTACCTGACACCCTAGACCCACTCCAATTTGCATACCGCCCCAATAGATCCACAGTCAATACAATCGCCATCGCACTGCACACTGCCCTATTCCACCTGGACAAGAGGAATACCTATGTAAGAATGCTGTTCATTGAATATAGCTCAGCCTTTCAGCACCATACCCTCTGTACCCTCCAAGTTCATCATTAAGCTTTGGGCCCTGGGTCTAAACCCTGCCCTCAGCAACTGGGTCCTGAACCTCCTGTCGGGCCGCCCTCAGGTGGTGAAGGTTGGAAATAACACCTCTACTTCGCTGATCCTTAACACAAGGGCCCCACAGGGATGTGTGCTCAGCCCCCTCCTGTACTTCCTGTTCACCCATGACTGCGTGGCCACCCATGCCTCCAACTCAATTATCAAGTTTGCAGAAAACACAATATCAAGTTTGCAGAAAACACAACAGTTTTAGGCCTGATTACTAACAATGACGAGACATCCTACAGGGAGGAGGTGAGGGCCCTGGCGGAGTGGGTCCAGGAAAATAACCTCTCCCTCAACATCAACAAAATGAAGGAGCTGATCGTGGGCTTCAAATCAAATCAAATCAAATTTTATTTGTCACATACACATGGTTAGCAGATGTTAATGCGAGTGTAGCGAAATGCTTGTGCTTCTAGTTCCGACAATGCAGTAATAATCCAACAAGTAATCTAACTAACAATTCCAAAAAAAACTAGTGTCTTATACACAGTGTAAGGGGATAAAGAATATGTACATAAAGATATATGAATGAGTGATGGTACAGAGCAGCATAGGCAAGATACAGTTCAGGAAACAGCAAAGAGAGCACCACCTTATCCACATTGACGGGGACGCAGATTCAAGTTCCTCAACGTACACATCACAGATGATCTGAAATGGTCCACCCACACAGACAGTGTGGTGAAGAAGGCGCAACAGCGTCTCAGCAGGCTGTCGAAATTCGGTTTGGCCCTTATCACCCCCACAAACTTTTACAGATGCACAATTGAGAGCATCCTGTTGGGCTGTATCACTGCCTGGTACGGCAACTGCACTGCTCGCAACCGCAGGGCTCTCCAGAGGCTGGTTCTGTCTGCCCAACCCCTCACCGGGGGTACACTGCCTGCCCTCCAGGACACCTACAGCACCCAATGTCACAGGAAGGCCTAAAATATCATCAAGGACATCAACCACCCGAGCCACGGCCTGTTCACCCCGCTACCATCCAGAAGGCGAGGCAGTACAGGTGCACCAAAGCTGGGACCGAGAGACTAAAAGAAGCAGTTTATCTCAAGGCTATCAGGCTGTTAAATAGCCATGACTAGCCGGTTACCACCCGGTTTCTCAACCCTGCACCTTATTGCTTGCTGCCCTATATACATAGACATGGAACACTAGTCACTTTAATAATGTTTACACACTGCATTACTCATCTCATATGTATATCCTCTATTCTATTCTACTGTATTTTAGTCAATCCCACTCTGACATTACTCATCCTAATATTTATATATTTTTTAACTCCATTCTTTTACTTTAGTTTTGTGTGTATTGTCGTGAATTCTTAGATATTACTGCATTGTTGGAGCTAGGAACACAAGCATTTCACTACACCTGCAATAACATCTGCTAAATATGTGTTCGTGACCAATAAAATTTGATTTGATTTGAATGGCTCACAATCCGTCTCAATTGTCTCAAAGCTCAAAAATCCGTCTTTAACCTGTCTCCTCCCCTTCAACTACACTGATTTTGGAGTGGATCATCAATAATGGATCATTGACCTGGTCAGTTTATGTCACGTTTCTAATGTTTTGTACACTCTGTATATTTACATTTAGATCTGTTTTGCCTTTTAGTCCTTTAGCGACACACAACTGACAATTTATTAATCTTAAAGGAGCAGTGCAGTTAACGTGATTTTCTTGCTTTCTTTATGATATTTACACACTGAGGTTGAAATAACATTCTGAAATTGTGAAAAGGGTAATGCCCTTTTCACAAAGGTTAACAGGCTAAATGCATGGCATTCAGTTCAGGTGGGATGGAACTTTAAGCCCACTTCCTGTGTTCTGATTATAATAGACCAATGACTGTTCATCTAGGTTCTAGACCAGGGATGGGTAACAGGCGGCCTGCGCCCAACTTTTGTAGGCCTGCCGGACTGATTAAAAAAATTAAAAGGGGACTCAATTTGCTGTTGAGAGTTAAAATAATAGAATGCCCAAGGTGCCATTTTGAAATTGTTGTGCGTCAGCAGTCACTCTATTAGCCTATGTGAGCTATTTTTATTTATTTATTGTTAAGTTAGTCCAGCGGCCAGCTATCTAAACTTGTAGTGAGGATGATCGAATTACGGACCAGGGTGGGGCCCATTGATCATCAGTTGTCATGTTAAAAACTGCAAACATTTGCCTCCACCCTATGGCAAAATGAGCATGAAATAATTTATAAAATTGCACAATCAGGAAATTAATTTAAAATGTTTTCTTCTTCTCCTCGCTGTCACGAGAGGGGTTGCAAAAATGTTTTGCTCGCAAGGTGAAGGGTATGGATGTGTGTGTTCAGACCCACAAGCCACTGCGGTCCCTCATGATGAGTTGGCCCCAACCCTCATCAAAGTTGCCCATCCCAGCTCTAGACCATTATATCAGCCAATCAGGGCTGTGTATGTAAATGTCTTCACATTTGTTTAGTAACACCCACACAATCAGACGTGATAACAAAATATATTTGGGAATTATTTTAATTAAATAAACACACGGTGATGATTAAAACAATGTATTACAAAGACTGCATGAGAGCTTCAAGGTAGCTAAGTACAACAACCACATCACACAGTCATAGTGAGTTAAACTTTCTTCAATAAAGCAGCTACCAGCAAAAGTCAGTGCTCATATGAAAAGGCAAGTGTTAGTGCAAGAAAGGTAAGGACTGATTTCTGTATGCTACCGACAAGACACACACACACACACACACACACACACACACACACACACACACACACACACACACACACACACACACACACACACACACACACACACACACACACACACACACACACACACACACACACACACACACACACACACACACACACACACACACACACACACACACAATACCTTATATCCACCTTATATCCAACGTTTATTTAACTAGGCAAGTCAGTTAAGAACAAATTCTTATTTACAATGACGGCCTACCCCGGCCAAACCCTAACCCGGATGACGCTTGGCCAATTGTGTGCCGCCCTATGGGGACTCCCAATCACGGCCGGTTGTGATACAGCCTGGAATCAAACCAGGGTCTGTAGTGATGCCTCTAGCACTGAGATGCAGTGCCTTAGACCACTGCGCCACTCGGGAGCCAGGAAACCTAACCAAAAGAGTCAAGGGTGTGTGGGGTGGAGTGGAGGAGAGAGGGGAGTTTGATTTTGAGACTGTGGAAGAAAAGGAATGGGAGGAAAGTAGGGAAGGAGGTGCAGCTATGTCCTGTTCCTCCCCCCGAATGACAGGCTGAGCCAAGAAATGATGCTGCAGCTGTGCTTAGGGGGCCACCCTCTCTCGCTCCCTCTTTCTGTCTGTACTCTGTCTCGCTGTCAGTCTGTGTGTGTTGGTCCCTCTTCTTCTTTTTTCCTCCGTCGGTTGTTCTGACTCAGTTTCCCAGAGCCAAGGGGAGGAGAAAGGAAAGGGAGGGGGAAGAGGGCTGCAGGGAGAGGGGGAGAAGAAGTGGAAGGCCCTGCCTCAGACTGAATCCTTTACTGAATCCAATCTTACTATCATTCCCTATCTGTCTCTCTTTGTCTCCCTCTTACTTTCCTTATGTGAAGAGGCTGAATATGTTTGTTTGTCAGTGTGTATGTGTGTGTTGTGTATATGCACGTCTCTTATGTCTTCTCAGTTCTACAGCTCTGCAGTCTTTTTTTATGGATTTGTGAATTTACACATTCCACTCTTTTCTTTCTCTCCCTCTTTTGCATGTGTATGCCTGTGTTATTTGACATTTCTGTCTAACTCAACCACTGTTTCACACATACAATTTGTATGCTTACGTAGTTTGTCTCTTACTACTCACATGCTCTCACGCACACTGCACTCTCTCTTCCATGCTCACACACTGGTCACTTTCATAATGTTCACATACTGTTTTTCCCACTTTATATGTATATACTGCATTCTAGTCGAGGCTCATCCTATACCACTGTACACACCCTTCTATTCATTTTGGTATTTGGTTATTTGATTACTATCCCCATTAGCTGTTGCAAAAGCAGCAGCTACTCTTCCTGGGGTCCACACAGAACATTAATAGACAAAAACAGCAGCTACTCTTCCTGGGGTCCACACAGAACATTAATAGACAAAAACAGCAGCTCTTCCTGGGGTCCACACAGAACATTAATAGACAAAAACAGCAGCTACTCTTCCTGGGGTCCACACAGAACATTAATAGACAAAAACAGCAGCTACTCTTCCTGGGGTCCACACAGAACATTAATAGACAAAAACAGCAGCTACTCTTCCTGGGGTCCACACAGAACATTAATAGACAAAAACAGCAGCTACTCTTCCTGGGGTCCACACAGAACATTAATAGACAAAAACAGCAGCTACTCTTCCTGGGGTCCACACAGAACATTAATAGACAAAAACAGCAACTACTCTTCCTGGGGTCCATACAGAACATGACACATGACATAATACAGGACAATAATAGACAAGAACAGCTCAAGGACAGAACTACATATGTTTTTCTTTTAAAGGCTACCTACATATCAATGCCTACATATCAATGCCTACATATCAATGCCTACATATCAATGCCTACATATCAATGCCTACATATCAATGCCTACATATCAATGCCTACATATCAATGCCTACATATCAATGCCTACATATCAATGCCTACATATCAATGCCTACATATCACTACATACACACAAACTATCTAGGTCCAATAGGGGAGAGGTGCTGTTTCGTGAGGTGTTGCTTTATCTGTTTTTTGAAAGCAGCTTAGCTGTTTATTTGAGCAATATGAGATGGAGGTTTCATGCAGTAAGGGCTCTATATAATACTGTACGCTTCCTTGAATTTGTTCTGGATTTGGGGACTGTAAATAGACCCCAGGTGGCATGTCTGGTGGGGTAAGTATGTGTGTGTTAGAGCGGTGTGTAAGTTGACTATGCAAACAATTTGGGATTTTCAACACATTCATGTTTCTTATAAATAGGAAGAAGTGACGCAGTCAGTCTATCCTCAACTGTTATCCAAGAGGGACTGGCATGCACAGGATTCATATACTGTCCATACTGTCTATTCACACCATTATATACTATTTCTTCAGAAGGTATTCAAAACCTTAATTAACCCTTGACTTATTCCACATTCTGTTGTTACAGCCTGAATTCAAAATGGATGAAAAAAATATCACAAAAAAGCTCATGATGGCAGTGAAATCATGTTTTTAGACATTTTTGCACATTTATTGAAAATTAATTCAATTAAATATATAAATATCTCATTTACATAAGTATTCACACCCCTGAGTCAATACTTTGTGGAATCACATTTGGCAGTGATTACAGCTGTGTGTCTTTCTGGGTAAGTCTCTAAAAGCTTTCCACACCTGGATTGTGCAACATTTGCCCATTAATCTTTTCAAAAATATTCAAGCTCTATCAAATTGATTGTTGAGGATTGCTAAACAACCATTATCAAATACACTGAACAAAAATATAAATGCAATGTAAAGTGTTGGTCCCATGTTTCATTAGCTGAAATAAAAGATTCCAGAAAATGTCATACGCACAAAAAGCTTATTTCTTTGAAATGTTGTGCCCACATTTGTTTACATCCCTGTCAGTGAGCATTTCAGGCGTGGCATATCAAGATGTTGATTAAACAGCATGATCATTACACAGGTGCACCTTGTGCTGGGGACAATAAAAGGCCACTCTAAAATGTGCAGTTTTGTCACACAACACAATGCCACAGATGTCTCAAGTTTTGAGGGAGGGGGCAATTGGCATGTTGACTGCAGGAATGTCCACCAGCCCTGTTGCAAGAATTGAATGTTAATTTCTCTACCATAAGCCGCCTTGTTCATTTTAGAGAATTTGGCAGTACGTCCAACCAGCCTCACAAACACAGACCATGTGTATGGCGTCTTTTTTTGCAGCATTACTTTGGTGCATTTTGGCAAACAGGATGCATGTTTTGGAATATTTATATTCTGTACAAGGTTCCTTTTCACTCTGTAAATTAGGTTAGTATTGTGTTGTAACTACTATGTTGCTGATGCATCCTTAGTTTTCTCCTGTCACAGCCGTTAAGCTCTGTGAAAAAAATGGCGTGTTTTATTGTGCACATTTTTTTAACAATCTTGGTCTCATCGCTGCAACTCCCCAATGAGTTGTGCTACTTCTTAACACACTGCTTACTTAACCCAGAAGCCAGCCTCCCCAATGTGTCAAAGGAAACACATTCAACTGACACCCAGGGTCAGCTTGCAGGGCACCCAGCCTGCCACAAGGAGTCACTAGAGCGCAATGAGCCAAGGAAAGCCCCTTGGCCAAACTCTCCCCTAACCCCTCCCCTGTCCATTGTCCTATGGGGCTCCCGGTAACAGGATCGAAACCCCAGGCCTTAGTGGCGCCACTCAGGAGGCTCAACTCTGTAACCGTTTTAAAATCGCCATTGACCTCATGGTGAAATCCCTGAGCGGTTTCCTTCCTCTCCGGCAACTGGGTTAGGAAGGACGGCCATGTCTTTGTTGTGACTGGGTGTATTGATACAACATCCTAAGTGTAATTAATAACTTCACCATGATCTAAGAGATATTCAATGTCTTCTTTTTTGTTGTTGTTGACCCATCTAGCAATAGGTGCCTTTCTTTGCATTGGAAAACCTCGCTGGTCTTTGTGGTTTAATCTGTGTTTGAAATCCCCTGCTCGACAGAGGGACCTTACAACTCATTGTATGTGTGGGGTACAGAGATGAGGTAGTCATTCAAAAATCACGTTAGACTATTGCACACAGAGTGAGTCCATATAACTTATGTGACTTGTTAAGCACATTTTATTTAGGTTGCCATAACAAAGGGTTTGAATACTTATAGACTCAAGACATTTCAGCTTTTCACTTTTTACTCATTTGTAAAAATGTGAAAACATAATTCCACTTAGTATACACATTTTGTAATGTCATTCTGAAGGCATGTATGTTTATATTCTGGACTCCTTAAATTGTTTGGATTTGTGTATCTTTAGTGTATTTTCTTGTGTTTTAGTATTTAAATGTTTTCTTTCTTTTATTTGCAGGAGGATCAGCTTTAATAGGGCACCTCAGTGACGCAGCGGTCTAAGGCACGGCATCTCAGTGCTAGTGCTAGTGCTGTATCACATCTGGCTGATTGGGAGTCCCATAGAGCGGCGCACAATTGGCCCAGCGTCATCCAGGTTTGGCTGGGGTAGGCTGTCATTGTAAATAAGAATTTGTTCTTAAACTGACTTGACTAGTTAAATAAAGGTTAAGTTAAAATAATATTGCAGATAGATTTTAACTTCCATCAATCTAATTGTCTGCATCACTTCAAATCCTCCATATAATTTTTTGCAAATATATATTTATTTATTGTATTTTCTTTTCCAAATATATTTTATTTTGTTACCCTACCACCCTACCACCCTCCCACCCTACCACCCTCCCACCCTACAACCCTACCACCCTACGACCCTACAACCCTACCACCCTACCATCCTACCACCCTACCACCCTACAACCCTACCACCCTACAACCCTACCACCCTACCACCTTTCCCTACCACCCTCCAACCCTACCACCCTCCAACCCTACCACCCTCCAACCCTACCACCCTACCACCCTCCAACCCTACCACCCTACCACCCTCCAACCCTACCACCCTACCACCCTCCAACCCTACCACCCTCCAACCCTACCACCCTACCACCCTCCAACCCTACCACCCTCCAACCCTACCACCCTACCACCCTCCAACCCTACCACCCTACCACCCTACAACCCTACAACCCTACCACCCTACCACCCCTCCCCATTTATGTTTATGTTCCGGACTCTGGCATTTCTTATTTTCATTAATTCAATCTTGGGGATTTGTGTTTATTGTGTTGTATTGTTAGGTATTACTGTTGGAGCTAGCGACATAAGCATTTCGCTGCACCTGTGATGACATCTGCAAAATATGTGGACACGACCAATAAAATTTGATTTGACACGCACATATAGACACACACGCTCTTACACAGTCTCAGCCTCTCTCTGGGAGGTTGTGTGTAGTGTACTAAGCTCACATGAGTCATTTCCTTCCCCACATGCTGTTGTGAATCACTCTTTCCCCCAAGGGACCCTTGCTCGACCCCATCCCTTTCTCCCCCCCCCCTCTCTCCTTCTCCCTTCCTTCTGGAAAGTCTAGTATAGTGTCTCTCTCTTGTGTGCATGGGGGAGTGAATGGGGGAGCTGTAGAGGAAGTGTCCAGACACTACCACTACATCCATTAATTCATGTATTTCTTCATTCATTCAAGGGCCTCTCTCTCTCTCTCCCCATCTCTCTTTCTTCTCTTAGGGCAAATATAAGGGCATGCACACGCACATACACACAAGGTAATTCACTCTCCTCACTGGCACCCCAAAAGGTATGAGATAGACAGTGGAACAACTGTTGACCTGCCTACCATAAGGTCATAATATCTAAGGCCTATATCTTCCATTAAACTCTTATTATTTTATTTATCTCTCTTTCCAGATGAAAATGGGTCCATATGCTGAGCACTCCAATCAGCTGTGGAACATCAGTGCTGTCCCCAACTGTTCCAAAACCAAATGTTGGGGAGGTAGCATAGCCTAGTGGTTAGATCGTTGGACTAGTAACCAGAAAGTTTGCAAGATTGAATCCCTGAGCTGACAAGGTACATAAGTCTGTCGTTCTGAACAAGGCAGTTAACCCACTGTTCCTAGGCCTTCACTGTTCCAAAGTCAACCAGAGCCTGATCTGAATGTACAAGGCAGAGCTAAGACTACACACACCCACAGAGTGAAAACACTCTTAAGGTGCACTTTGTAAGATGTTGACATTTTAACATGGAAGCTAAATAACTTTATGCTCGCTTCGAGGCAAGCAACACTGAAGCATACATGAGAGCATCAGCTGTTCCGGATGACTGTGTGATCATGCTCTCCATAGCCGATGTGAGTAAGACCTTTAAACAGGTCAACATTCATACGGATTACCAGGACGTGAACTTCGACCACCTAACAAGTGTATTCAGTGACATTTTCAACCTGTCTCTGACTGAGAATTTAATATCAACATGTTTCAAGCAGACCACCATAGTCCCTGTAACCAAGAACACTAAGGTATCCTGCCAAAATGACTCCCGACCCGTAGCACTCACGTCTGTAGCCATGAAGTGCTTTGAAAGTGTGGTCATGGCTCACATCAACACCATAATCCCAGAAACCCTAGACCAACTACAATTTGCATACTGCCCCAACAGATCAACACCTCCCTCTGCAACTGGATCCTGGACTTCCTGAAGGGCCGTCCCCAGGTGGTAAGAGTAGGTAACAACACATCTGCCTTGCTGATCCTCAACATGGGGGCCCTCAGGGGTTCGTGCTCAGTCCCCTCCTGTACTCCCTGTTCACCCATGACTGCATGACTCCAACACCATCATTAAGTTTGCCGACGACATAACAGTGGTAGGCCTGATCACCGACAACAACGAGACAGCCTATATGGAGGAGGTCAGAGACCTGGCCGTGTGGTGCCAGGTTAACAACCTCTCCCTCAACATGATCAAGACAAAGGAGATGATTGTGACTACAGGAAAAGGAGGACCGAGCACATCCCATTCTCATCGACGGGGCTGTAGTGGAGCAGGTTGAGAGCTTCAAGCTCCTTAGTGTCCACGTCACCAACAAACTATCACGTTCCAAACACACCTAGACAGTCGTGAAGAGGGCACAACAAAACCTATTCCCTCTCAGGAGACTGAAAAGATTTGCCGTGGGTCCTCAGATCCTCAAAAACTTCAACAGCTGCACCATCGAGAGCATCATGACTGATTGCATCACTGCTTGGTATGGCAACTGCACGGCCTCCGACCGAAGGCACTACAGAGGGTAGTGCGTAATGCCCAGTACGTCACTGGGGCCAAGCTTCCTGCCATCCAGGGCCTCTATACCAGGCAGTGTCAGAGGAAGAACCTAAAAATGGTCAAAGACTCCAGCCACCCTAAGCATAGAGTGTTCTCTCTGCTACCACACGGCAAGCGCTACCGGAGTTCCAAGTCTAGGTTAAAAAGGCTTCATGACAGATTCTACCCTCAAGCCATAAGACTCCTGAACAGCTAGTCAAATGGCTACCCAGACTATTTTCCTTCCTCTCCCCCTCTTTTACGCTGCTGCTACTCTCTGGTTATTATCTATGCATAGTCACTTTAACTCTACCTACATGTACATATTACCTCAATTACCTTGACTAACATGTGCCCCTGCACATTGACTCTGTACTGGTACCCCCTGTATATAGCCTCGCTATTGTTATGTTACTGCTGCTCTAACTTTGGTATTATTTTTTATTTGTTTAAACTTATCTATTTTTTACTTAACACATTTTTCTTAAAACTGCACTGGTGGTTAAGGGCTTGTAAGTAAGCATTTTACTGTAAGGTCCACACCTGTTGTGCTCGGCGCATGTGACAAATGAGAATTGATTTGAACACCAATTGATTTCTATGACACAGCATCAAATAGTAACATTCCATGAGAGATACATTTACTTTCCCCAAAAATTATTTTTATAAGATTTAACATTTTATTAGGATCTCTTTTAGCCCTGGGGCTACCTCATGTGCACAAATGAATTTAAATACAACATAACATATTACATGACCCACTCTAGTCATTCAAGACATTTTGTGTATTCAACTCTTAAAACAACTATTTGGCAGGTTTTTGTAACTTTCTGGCAAAGAGTTCCAGGACTTCACTGCCCTGAAACTAAAAGCTCTTTGCCCAGGTCTAATTTGGGCTTGGTGGTCTATAGGTGGCCTTGGTTCTGTTCCGTGTGTTACGAGAGTGTCTTTAACCATATCTAGTTTATCATATATAGCGGTTGGTCTTTCAGAGTGGTGAATTAAATAGGATTAGCATATTCTTTTCTATATAATTTCCTTGACTGTCGGCCATTTGTGTTTATTATGTAATTCTATGGAGGACCTCTCGTAACCACATTATAGAACCATTCTGGCTGCCTTATTTTGTGCTATCTGCTGTCTCGTTAGGTCACCAACACTTGCATTATTCCAGACGACAGAGCAGTAGTTCATTTGACTATGGATGAGAGCTTGTTAAATTTGTTTTAGGATTTGCTCTGGCATATCCTTCTGAGCGTACAGGAGGTGCCGATGATTTTGTTGCAAAGCTGTGAAATGTGTGATGACCAAAAGAGACTGTTGTCTAGCAGCACAGCTGCGTCTCTGAAACCTGTTCTATGGGTGTCCTGCCAACTGTCAGCTGTAAGGAGGGTAGTTTCTTCCCTCTCCTCTTTGTACATATTAGCATTGCCATGGTTTTCTTTTTGTATTTAGCACTAATTTGTTTGGGTTATCCAATTTGAAATATTTCATGTCAGATTCAAGAGCCTCTTTAAGCTGCCCTGCAGAATTGCCTGTTACATAGACAGTGGTATCATCAGCAAACATTGTTGCCATAACATCGGAGCGTACCAGAGGGAGATCATCTGTATACAGCAAGTACATAGGACATCTTAGACAGCTGCCGTGTGGCACACCACAGTATACAGAATCAGGTTCAGAATGGGCACCATTTATAAATGTATATTGTTTTCTGTTGACAAGATAGGACCGTAACCATCATATGAGGTGGTATCAAATCCATAGTGACACAATTTCATCAAGGTGATGTCACATGTCACATTTCAAATGTGATGTCTTCACTATTATTCTACAGAGTGGAAAATTGTAAAAATAAAGGAAAACCCTGGAATGAGTAGATGTGTCCAATCATTTGACTGGTACTGTAGATTTGAATTATGTCCTATCTTGTGGTGCTATTATAAATACTAATTTGTTATGAAGAGAGAAGGCTAATGATTCTATTAACAAGTCAGAGAGAGGCAGTCAAGGGTTAAATGAGAGAGGAACTGAGAGTGCGGAACTGTGTGTGTGCAGCGCTGGCCCCACCCCCTTCTCCTGCCTGATCCCACATCCTGTGTATTTGAGAGCAGGCCTGCAAGTCCTCCCAGAGCTGAGGGGCCAAGCTGTCTGCTAACTCTCTCCCCCCTCCTCCATCCTCCCCCTCTCTCTCTATCTGTCCCAGGCTGGAGCAGCCATCAGCGGCTCGCATTCCACTCTCCCTCCCCTGGCCCCACATAGGGAATCTCTTCACCTCTGCCAGGGCTCAACAATAAAACATGAAACTCCCAGAAAATATGTTCTGTTCAAAAGTTTATCCTGACACTGGCGTGGGTGTTTTGTTGGTGTGTTAATTTACAGACTTAATATAGTCTGATTGAACAAACACTTACTTTAGATACCTCTGTTACTGGGTACCAGTGTACTATCTCACGGTGCCTGTTGTATGAACCACAAAGAAACCAAAATAGTTTTTTTTATTGTGTATTGTTATGTCATTACCATGTAATACCTTGTAATATTGAAGTAAATACCAGGTAAATACTGTCAAATAAAGTGTTACCCAAGGTTGTGCACCAATAATTTTGACTCCACACATCTAAATCTTTTGTGAGTTTTGGGGAAAAAGTCCCACCTAGCCAATTGCTGTGGATTCACATCGTTTATTACTTTGAGCCATCTAACTTCCAGAAATAAGTCATTTCCAATGGAAGGAGGCACAAGGAGACATTGAATGATTTGACTCTTGGCCACTACAGATGTTGTGTATACAAATAAAGCCACACACTATATATGCTCCCAACAATATAATGGGTAAACCAATGTTTCAGCACAGTGTGCCTTCTGAAGTGTTAACTAGAAATGTTATGACCAGTGTCGAGACAGTTTAAACTTCATGCTAATTATCAGTGACGTGACTTTGCATTACGACTTTGTGCAATTAGCTGATAAACTCTCGCTAGCGAGCTTTGAAACCTTGCTAGATAGACAACCAACCAACTTGCTGTTCGGAAGTAACGAATAGGTGAGATGTTGGCAATGTCTTACAAAGTAGTGAGCAGAAGCCATGTTAATCATCTGTTAGAAGGCAGGTTGTAGTTACCATATTGCTGATACTCACCCAACTGTTTCAGATCAACAATAACTAGGGGCTGGTGGCCCATTTGGAACTGGGCAATGCAATCACTCCAAAAGTCCTCTAAGAGTGTGAATGACTGGCCAGGTGAAAGCGATTTCCTTATATTTGTTTTCAATGGCAGTCACACGATTGTAGAAACGGGATTGCATTTGAGCTCAAAAAAGGACTGTACTTGAAAAACTCATTTTATTTATCAAAGTTTCATATGCCAATGATCTGAGTGTGAAGTTGGCTGGTTAATAAATCTACACAATACTTCAAATGCAAGAGCACAATTTCACACCAACATTTAAAGAGTAGAGCATTGACAGGAGAAACATTCATGTTTTTTTGCCTACCACATGGTTAGCCTACCGATCAAGTACACTATACACACTTGGTTATTATTTACTGCTAAAGAAAGCACCTTAGCTAGTGCAAATAAAATGTAGTAAGAGTAATTTGCAGATTATTTTAATGTCTTTTGGTCATGCATCGCACACCTTTGTGGGAATAGATATGAAAGTAAAAATAGTGCTTTGCGTAACGCAGAATTGCTAATCTAATGAGATCTGTAAGTAAAAAGATAAACTCAAGTCTCGCAAACAATTGAAACTAAAACAACAAATGTATTCTGGAAAACTTCCCACTTCAATGCCTTTGAGACATCCAATCCATTGAGAGTTTAATATATAAATTAATATATAAATGTCTCGTTGGGTGTAAAGGTGTCTAGGTAGCTACACGAAAGGCAGATACAATACTCAATGTTTAGACATTGTAAATACGACCAAATTGTAACAGTCCGAGGTAATTGAGCTGTGGATGGCAGCTGTGGAGGAGATGAAAGCTGAGCTGATAACGACCAATGCTAGCAACCCTGTGGTATCTCCAGCCGCTAAAGCCATACTTGCTAACACTAGTCTCCCCTTGTGTTATCTAGACCAAACCATAGTCAATGGTTCTGAATGGCCTACAGTCCATGGCTATTGCTTCGGCTGGTATGGAAAACCAAAACCGGGCTAGAATAAAGAGCAGACTGTACCACTTGCTCTCTGTTCTCATGATGTATTTCTCCCTCTCCTCATCTCTCTTGAGGCTCCATCTCCCTCTTTCTTTTTAATCCCCCATATTTATTTTTCTGATTTATTTAATCTTCTTTTTATCTCTATTAATTATTGGAACCCACCCCCTTTCTTTCTCCTCATCTCATTCTAGTGCTTGGAGAAGTTCCCTGTCATTCAGCACAAACCCGAGCTGAAAGCCCTGCCCGTGAACAGGCCATGTTCCCAGGCCGTCAAAAATAAGAATGTGTTCTTAAACCCTGTTAAATAAAGTCAAATTTAAAAAAATTTTTTTAAATTCAGTGACGGATGGAAGGAAACCAAAGACCAAATTCCCAACAATCCTTGTGGAGGAATGTTCCACCCTCACACAGCCCACCCCCCCATTTAATCCCCAATGTTAGCACACACACCAACTCCAAAGCTGCCTTTAGATAAGAAATTCCCTGGCCAAATTGCTAATGATGCCAAAACAATAATCAGTGACTCAATTTGGTTTTGTTCTCTCCCCTGAAGTTTGAAGCATCCAGAAACTATTTGTTTGTGTGTGTTCAAGTGCGTACATTACGGAAAGCTGTCAGTCATACTCAATGCAATACTGAAAGTGTGTGCACCTTTACCAGTGTGTCTATTTATTTCTTTAAATTTAAAAATGCTGATTGGGTAGTGTTCATTAGCCTCCAGATGGATAAAAAACAGACTGAAAGAGGGAGGAACTACCTGGACTCAAAAGAATAAGAAACGCTCATTTTCATTTTCCGTTGTGTAATATTTGTTTTACGTTTTCCATTGCATGCCCTAATGAACACGACCCTGATCTACAGGGATAGGTGAGCCTTGTGTCACGATGTGCGCAACTGGTTGAAGGTAAGTCAGGTGCAGGAGAGCAGAGGTGGGTGATAACAGGCGCACTTTATTCATGCCCAAGGAAAACAGCCATAATTCCCAAAGTACACCAACGGTACAATAAAGAAAACACACGGAGCAAACACATACCAGACGCAAACCAGCCTGATGCGAACCACACGTAACAAAACAAACAATTCCACACACAGACATGGGGGGTAATAAACATTTAATCAGATGAGGGAATGTGAACCAGGTGTGCGGAAAACCAAGACAAAACAAATGGAAAATGAAAGGTGGAGGGGCGATGGTTAGAAGACCGGTGATGCCGACCACCGCCGGAACAAGGAGAGGTGCTGACTTCGGCGGAAGTCGTGACACCTTGTTTTAGATAAACATTGGATGCATAGACAAGCACTTGCACTTTGCTATGAGTGGCCTAATGTATAGCCCTTACCCCCTCCTCTCTGTATCAAATCCCCGAGCTGACAAGTTACAAATCTGTCGTTCTGCTCCTGAACAGGCAGTTAACCCACTGTTCCTAGGCCGTCATTGAAAATAAGAATTTGTTCTTAACTGACTTGCCTAGTTAAATAAAGGTAAAATTAAAAAATTAAAATTAAATCAAAGACTCAAGGTCCCAGTATAGGGTATGATATAAATATGATTTGCATGTGTTTCTCTGCATTGGATGATTTGAGACACTAATTCTTCAGCAATTCTAAGATTGTTTTGTTTTTGGTTTGAGTGTCCACTGATGTGTTGGACAATTGTTTTCAGTTTTGTCGCATAATGTGTCAATGTCATTATTGCTTGTACGATTATCTAAGAAAAAACAGGTTTTTGTACATTTTTTGCAAATGTATTAATAATAAAAATCTGAAATACCTTATTTACATAAGTATTCAGACTCTGCCATGAGACACTAAATTTAGCTCAGGTGCATCCTGTTTCAATTGATCATGCCAAAATATTTCTACAACTTGATTGGAGTTCACCTGTGGTAAATTCAATTGATTGGACATGATTTGGAAAGGCACACACATGTCTTTATAAGGTCCCACAGTTGACAGTGCATGTCAGAGCAAAAACCAAGCCATGAGGTCAAAGGAATTGTCTGTAGAGCTCCAAAACAGGATTGTGTCAAGGCACAGATCTGAGTAAGGGTACCAAAAAATTTCTGCAGCATTGAAGGTACCCGAGAACACAGTGGCCTCCATCATTCATGAATGGAAGAGGTTTGGAACCACCAAGACTCTTCCTAGAGCTGGCCACCCAGACAAACTGAGCAATCAGGGGGAGAAGGGTCTTGGTCAGAGAGGTGACCAAGAATCTGATGTTCACTCTGACAGAGATCCAGAGTCCCTCTGTGGAGATGGGAGAACCATCCAGGACAACAATCTCTTCAGCACTCCACCAATCAGGCCTTTATGGTAGAGTGGTCAGACGGAAACCACTCCTCAGTAAAAGGCATATGAGAGCCCACTTGGAGTTTGCCAAAAGGCACCTAAAGGGTTCAGGTCACGAGAAACAAGATTGTCTGGTCTGATGAAACCAAGATTAAACTTTTTGGCATGAATGCCAAGCGTCACATCTGGAGGAAACCTGGGACCATCCCTATAGTGAAGCATGGTTGTGGCAGAATCATGCTGTGGGGGTGTATTCAGTGTGGTGCCAGGACAACAACCTCTCCCTCAACGTGAGCAAGACAAAAGAGATGATCGTGGACTACAGGAAAAGGATGGCCTAACATGCCCCCATTCACATCAACGGGGCTGTAGTGGAGAGGGTCGAGTTTCAAGTTCCTTGGTGTCCACATCACCAACAAACTATCATGTTCCAAACACACCAAGAAAGTTGTGAAGAGGGCACGACAATGCCTTTTTCCCCTCAGGAAGCTGAAAGATTTGACATGGGTAACACAGATCCTCAAACAGTTCTATAGCTGCACCATCAAGAGCATCCCGACCGGTTGCATCACAGCCTTGTATGGCAACTGCTCAGGATCCAACCGCTACAGTGAGTAGGTCGTACAGCCCAGTACATCACTGGGGCCAAGCTTCCTGCCATCCAGGACCTATTTGCAAGGTGGTGTCAGAGGAATGTCCAAAAAATTGTCAAAGACTCCTGTAACCCAAGTCATTGACTGTTCTCTCTGCTACCATGCGGCAAATAGTACAGGAGAGCAAAGTCTAGGTCCAAATGGCTCCATAACATCTTCTTCCCCCAAGAGTGCTGAACAATTAATAAAATGGCCACCCAGACTATTTACATTTGTTTTTACACTACTGCTACTCACTGTTTATTATCTATGCATAGTTACTTCACCCCTACATACATGTTCAAATTACCTCGACTAACCTGTACCCCCGCACATTGACTCAGTACCGGTACCCCCTGTATATAGCCTCATTATTGGTATGTTATTTTATTGGGTTACTTTTTATTTTATTTTTTACATTAGTTTATGTAGTAAATATTTTCTTCACTCTATTTCTTGAGCTGCATTGTTGGTTTGTAAGTAAGCATTTCCCAGTAAGGTCTTATTTGGTGCATGTACAAATCAAATTAGATTTGATTTTGATACAGCCAGGCTACACCAAGGATATATATAGGCCTACAGACAGGTCCAGCCAGTTATTCCTAAGTTTATAGTTAAATGTAAACATTCAACATTAATTCACTCTCTCTTTTTCCAACCTCTGCAGCTAATCTGAATTCTCCATGCAAATTCGTTCTCAATTTTTACCTCACCACTGTCGAGGTGTGCACAGAAAAGAGTGGCCCCTGAAATTTGTACGGCTTGCTGCTGACTAATTAAAGCGAGGAGGCTGAGCAGAGCGGTCGGCATAACCTTATATTCACCCCTACTTATTATAAATGCATGGAGCAACTGCTGTGCTGTGATCATCAACGCAGACGACACCAATAAGGATGGGGAGGGTGGAGGGGTTTTAGACCATGCACTAGGGTAAAGCGGCCTTCTGTCAGCGTAGCGTTAAGTTCACACAGCTGGCCTGACCAAGTGATCTAATGGCCTGATCATGTGACCTGCCAAGAGACAAAGTTTTGTTTATCTCAACTTCTTCCTAGCACAGCTGTACATGCTAGCTAGCCATTATGACATAAATCTTAAATGTTTAATTTGCGTATCTACCAGCTAGGTGCCTTATTTTATTGTTGTGGTGTTTTACTGTTCAACTGGCACAAAAATGTTTTTACAAAGTTAACTGGACGAACCTTCACCTACATGTCCGTGATCCACATCCTTTGCATAGAAATGGCAACCAGAGAGATAAAGGACAATATCTGTGATCGCACTATTGCCAAAAATACTTATTTAAATATGCCTTCGCTGTGTGTGAAATTTGGTGTCTCTATCATAAAGTCCACAATTTGTTCACGTAGCTGCTGGAATGTGGTCAAAATAACCTCAACATGACCCCTACTAAGGTCTTAAGAGTACTTTACTATCCAAATGATTGTCTATATTATCTGTGGTGTTCATTTAGTGGGTAGATAACATTACAAAGTCATTTTAATAATGTTTGGAACGATTTTACCCTATTTTCTTCCAGAAGGGAATCTGGATGGCAGACATTTTATTCAAATGGTCGCCCTGGTTGACTGACAGGCTTCCCAGACTGCCTCCAATCTTTAAAATGTTCCTTAAAGTATCTAGTAGTAGTGTACCAAGTTTCATACTTGTACCATAAAATGGAAAATAATTGAATCTCTCAACTGGACTAATGATGATCCAAATAAACAAATAAATTATAAATTGTGTCATTGTAACGTGAAACCACATTATCTGACAGCACCAATCTTTAGAATTATATCTGCGATAGATGCTATTCCTTTGGAATCCACGCGGAGGAGCTCGCTCTACACCACTAAACGAACCCTAATTTGTTACAGTAGGAGAGGAACGCTCTCATTTTAAAGGTTTATTATATACAATTATTTTCCATCATCGCTTTCTGGAGATGAAACCCGTCTATAGCGACCTAATAATCCAAATGATAAAAAAGCACAATCAAATGTCCATTACCCGTTATTCAAAAATATCTAAATTAACTGTAGCCTATAGTCTATACATTTTTTTGTAGATCTTCCATTATTTGTCGTAGTTTCGTCCAATCATGCCAAATAATAGTCTAATCTAAGAAAACCGACGCGCAGAGTTAGTTAAGCTTTCTATTTACGACCTACCTATACCAAATGAATATGCCCAAAGGCTAATGGCAAACAGTGCCAGCAACGGAGACTTGAAAGAGTAGGTTAGGCTAAACCATAGCTGCGTTGACGTGTTGGACGTACTGCGGTGTGTTAAATTGTGCGGAGTCGAGAGGTTTCTGGTTGGAATAAAAACGAGGGCGACACGAGGAGGGGTGGGAAGCGGGGTGGATGACTGTTGGGGGGAGGGTGGGGAGGGAAAGGGAGGGGTGGCGAGGGGGAGAAGCAGAGAAGCCGAGGTCAGCCCGAGGTGCCGCTACAAAGGCTTTCTAATACCTTCATTCATTGATTTCGAAGAACACCACCAAGTGGCATATAGCAGAGATAACACGACTGCAAGTTTGGGCAAAATGTCGGGCCAAAAATGTGAACGCGCAGAGTCCCAGTCAGCTAGAGTGTGCACTAACTAACCAACACCGACAGTCCTATGTGAGTTTGGGACTAGAAATTAGCCACTGCCTTTTCAAGTAAACCAGTTTAAAAAAACTCTATTAGATATTAAATAGCCTTCATTGTTCTTACAGCATTGCACTCCACGTGGTTCTAACAACCAAGTTGTAACGTTGTAACAACTCATAGCAGGCTACTTATTTTTTGTATATATATATTTTTTTACATTTAAACGAGGATGCCCTATCAATAACAGTAATGCTGTAAATAATAGTCCAAAAAGGTCTAGCTATACAAAAGTGTTGGCTATACTATGAGTTTCTTGGAATTAAATTTAGTATCCCAAAACACACAATATATTTAATGGACACCTTTGTGATGATAACAAGGTCTTCCTGGTCTACAATGATGTGAGAAGATAATGTGGTGTAGGCCTATGCAACATATCAGTGAATGAAGGGTCCATTCTTTTGTAACACTGGTTACCAAATAGGCCTACCTCTCTCCCTTATAGGAAATAACATTTGACCAGCATGTGCCATTCAAACAATAAATCAAGGAGAGTTGATTGTTTTCCATTTTTTATTAAGATTATAAATTTAACAAATATTTTCTTAAACAGTTTTACCCGGTGATATGCCATTTAATATGCACAAAAATACAAGAATACAAAGAAAATATGAAGAGGACGTCTGGAAACATCTTTCAGTACACATAGTGCTTATAATGTGTGGATGTATGGCTAAATCAGGAGCTTGCCTTTTTAGAACAAAAGGTCATAAGATTTAAGAAAATAAAAACAAAAACTCACAAAACCAAGCCATGTTGGCATCATGAATTACTGTGAAGGCTTGATCAATAACTTTTTGTTATAGGTTAAGAGGGAGGGGGCGCTCAACAAACAAAACTGTCAAAAACTACCTGGATTTATGAGATTACACATGCACTCTGGGAGTTGGAGTAGCCTAATTAATGGTTCTGATCAGAGGTGAGGTGGGAAGTTGGGTACAACTAGCAGATCAATGGAGACACAGCAAGCTGGTTCAGAGTTAATGCACCCAGGAGTTTGATAGGGAAATTGAAGTCTGAACCACTGTCAATTTATATGTGGTGAGAATGTACCACATAGTTCCCATGTAACATAGCCTACCACTGATGTGCTTAGAATAAGTCTCTATACACAAGGTTTAAATATCAACCCAGAGATAGATGCATGATAACCAAGTACAACACAACCGTGCTTGTGTAATAAATAGCCTGCCACAGCTTTCTGTTTAGTTATTTCCCGAATGAAACTGCGACGCACAACAAAAGCATTTTGTAAAGCCATCCATGGCCACACTTTTCCAGTTAGTTTGAGCTGGGGCTACATTATTTGATTGCTATTCGGTCACACTACTTGTGTAGTGTCTTTAAAACGAGACATTGTGTTCAAAACTGTTCTGGAGTGATCAACAACATAATCCGCGATCTAGACATTCAACCACTTTCAATGTTAGCAACAATAGCTACCAGTAGTATGCGTTGGGTTTAAGGCAACGAAATCAACTTCGTTAGATAAAATTCACAACTATTATGTAAAATGTGTTATGTAGACATTTTAGGTTTAAAATTAAAGCTTGCCCATCACATGCGGCAACAACCTTTCTCTCCCTCCCTGTGAAAACGAAAGTCAACAAACAAACGGTTCAATGTTTAAATACCCTTTCCTGCAAAAAATAAAGCCAATTTGATTTATACTTTGTACAATTTCATAAAGTGTTTCATTCTAGTTTACCATGGAGTCAAAAAGCTACTATAGCTCTAGTCATTGCCCCAAGACTCGATAGGGCTTGTTTGCTACAGAACTGTCCGTTCAAGGCTAAGGCTTGCTCTATGTCCGCCTGTCTGCTCACCAGCCCAGAAAACCCCGAACCGAAGATCGAGATCAGATTGGAAATGTTCGAAGTGTCCAAGTGTTCCGAATTTGCATAGGAACAATCCTCAAATTTCGCTCTTTTACACGGCGTAAAATCCGGTACCTCCTCAATATCGGATATATAATATTCAAAGTCAACCTTGCGTTTCTTGCCTGAGTACTGTGCGCCCTGGCAGCACTGTTGGAGAGACGCGCAGCAGTCCTGGTGAAGGTACCCATTCTCCACAGTAGTCACTACGTGCGTGTCCAAATCGAGCACCGTCGTTTTGTTGCAGTGTAAGTTGTTCACCGGGGAAAACTCGCAATTCGATACAGGGTAAGCCTCCGCACAACAGCTCTGGTAAAACGAGGGCTCTGTCTCCTTGCAGACCTCGTCGCTTTGGAGAGAGAGAGGCGCGGAGCAGGCGGAGGGGGGTTGCATATGCGCTGACTGCACTGCTACTAGTTGGCTTACTGGCAGAAGAGCACAACACAGACTCGCCGGCTCGCTCACCCCGCCGTTGCCGCAGCAGTCCCCCCTCTGCTCCTCACAATCCTCGGCCAAATCCAGCGGGTTTAACTCCTGGATCTCGTTGCAGACGGTCATCACCTCTTCGTACTGCTGCATCCTGTAAATCTCCGCGTACTTCTCGTTCATGTAGACCTGCCTGGCGTTCCTCAACACATAGGACACCAGGAGGTTTTTGTGCAGCTTGATGCCTCCTCTCTGCGTCCTGGAGTTGTGAATCTTCCGTAAGGAAATAGATATTAGACTTTGTGCATCCACTGCACACTCCGTCGTGTTGATCATGACGGTGATCTAGTCGTTTCCCGCTCCTCTCTGACGCAGAAAAGCGACTTTCTCTCAGTGGAAGTCACGATATTTCTATTGGGGGCGAAGGCTAAGTCAGCTCTGTGGTGAAACATTGAACACGGCTGTCCGCTTCCCTCTGTAAGCGAGCAAGAAATCATTTGCTAGGCACACATTGCCGGAGTATATATATTTCGAAGAGTCTGCCCACAACGGCTTGCGCCAATAGGGACCTGCGTTCGCCATTGATTGACATGCAAACTCCACCCATTTGAGATGATCAGGCCCTATCAGACAGAGGCGGTTCTTCTGTGCCTTTCAAATTCCAAACGGACTTTACCAAACTGGAATGCTCTCATGAGACTCACTGGGCTAAAGCGCCCTGTCAAATAGTACAAGCCTACAACATGGGGGAAACTATTTCTGACTTAAAAATGTCTGTAATATTGAGGATATTAATCTTCAAATTATTTTCTGATCTTAATTCTGTTCCAAACAAAAAAATAAAGTCTAGGGCACTTAAACATGAGTTTTAGTGTTTAGAATAAGATCATATTGAATATTTGTCTATGCACATGATGATATTAATTTCTCATTTGATTGATTGATTCATTGTTGAACTATCTCTGATCTATTCTGATTACATTTTAATATATATACTTATCAGGTGTAAATAAAATGTGTGTACATTTTAAAAGCCAACTGCCCCATAATACATATAAGGGCTGTAAACTACAATCAGGAAACAGTGGAAATATGAACTATTTTGCTATAAAAACAAGAAATGACATTGACAATGACACTGAGGCAGTGACAAACAAATAACATATAATTTTGTTGTTGCGCCATGTCATTATTTACTTATTGTATTCACACATTGGTCCCACAATAGCTTCCAATGTGTTGAGTAGAAATCCATTTCCACTGGTTAATGTGAGACTTAGGATCCCCATTAGCTGTTGCAAAAACAGCAACTACTCTTCCTGGGGTCCACACAGAACATGAAACATGACATAATACAGGACAATAATAGACAGAAACAGCAACTACTCTTCCTGGGGTCCATACAGAACATGAAACATGACATAATACAGGACAATAATAGACAAAAGCAACTCAAGGGCAGAACCACATACATTTAAAGGGACACTCTAGTCTCCACCTAATTTAACACCTGATTTACTTAACAAAAGGCACATCTCTATAGGTTGTCCAGGTATGTCATGACATAGCACAAGTGGAGGGGCGGGGGGCTCTTTTGATCTATGTTGCTCCTCTATTGTTCCTCAAGCAAGGGGGGTGGCTGATGACATCACGGATTCCCATCAGACCAACCCCTTGCAGTTTGCAGTTGTCTAAAAAAAACTATTTTGCTCAAAAAAATGTTTGTTTACGCTTTAGTGTGTGTACTTTGATATATTTAAATTTGGGATATTCCCTTTTTAAAGTAAAAAATATATATTTCTGAAGGACATCTTTAAAATAAGAATCTAGAAAAAACGGCTCCTGTACAGACAAAATACTGAGAAAAAAGAGAGACCTATACTATTGGCCTACATTCAGTCACGTCTATCAATTTAATGCATATCAGTTGACATATACTGTACATACAAGTTATTTGTATGTAGTGCATGTGTTACAATATGCATGCGATGTAGTGCACGTCTATCCAATGTAGTGTATGTCTGATTGTCAAACCACAAAGCTATTTATCTATTGCATCCCATTCATAGTAAGCATATTTCTGTTTAATATTGTAAATCAATTCAAAATTATCCACCTGATTCACACCTCAGGCCCCTACTCTCTCTCTAAATTCAATTGTCAATTTAAGGGGCTTTATTGGCATAGGAAACATATGTTTACATTGCCAAAGCAAGTGAAATACATAATAAACAAAAGTGAAAAAAACAATTTAAAAAAATGCACAGTAAACGTTACACTCACAAAAATGCCAAAATATTCAAACATTTCAAATGTCATATTATGTCTATATACAGTGTTGTAACGATGTGCAGATAGTTAAGGGGAAATAAATAAATATATGGGTTGTATTTACAATGCTCTTCACTGGTTGCCCTTTTGTGGCAACAAGAATGATTGCACCCTGTGGTATTTCGCCCAATAGATATGAGCTTTTCAAAATTGGATTTGTTTTTCAAATTCTTTGTGGTTCTGTGTAATCTGGGGGAAATATGTGTCTCTAATATGGTCATACATTTGGCAGGAGGTCAGGAAGTGCAGCTCAGTTTCCACCTCATTTTGTGGGCAGTGTGCACATCGGCTCTCTCTCTCTCAAGAGAAGACGGGCTGTCTGTCTACGGAGGCCTTTCTCAATAGCAAGGCTATCCTACTGAGTCTGTACATAGTCAAGGCTTTCCTTCATTTGAGGTATTCTGCCACTGTGTACCAAAGGGCCAAATAGCATTGTAGTTTGCTCAGTTTTTTTTGTGAATTCTTTCCAATGTGTCAAATAATTATCTTTTTGTTTTCTCATTATTTGGTTGGGTCTATTTGTGATGCTGTTGCTGTCCTGGGGCTCTGTGGGGTCTGTGTTTATGAACAGAGCCCCAGGACCAGCTTGATTAGGGGACTTTTTTCTAGGTTAATCTCTCTGTAGGTGATGGCTTTGGTATGGTAGGTTTGGGAATCGCTTCCTTTTAGGTGGTTGTAGAATAGGACAGTTATTTTCTGGATTTGGATAATTAGCTGGTATCAGCCTAATTCTGCTCTGCATGCATTATTTGGTGTGTTATGCTGTACATGGATGATATTTTAGTAAAATTCTGCATGCAGTCTCTCTTTATCTTTCTCACACACACACCTCACCAAGCCACCTCTACGCCCTCCCTTTCTTCTCCACTCTCCCTCCCTCCCCAACTCAGCTTGAAAGTGGTGTGGAAGGGAGTGATGGAAGAATCATGCAGATATAGCAGAACTAAGGCAGCACGGCTATTGCAGCGCTGCTTCAGATGTTCTGCCTGCTCGGCTCTCCTCAGAAAGAGAGAGAAGCGCCTCTGCATCTTAACAATGCCTGGGAAGCCAGGCCGCTTCGTTTCTCTTCTCTTAGCTATGTATTGAGAGCAGTGGAGGCTCGTCAGAGAAGGAAGGGGAGGACCATCCGCCTCAGTGAATTTCATTTAAAAAAAGTAAAACATTTGAAAAAGTTATCATTTTTAGATAAAACTATACTAAATATATTCACATGACCAAATAATAAATTAAAACACACTGCTTTGCAATGAAGGTCTACAGTAGCCTCAACAGCACTCTGTAGGGTAGCACCATGGTGTAGCTGGGGGACAGCTAGCTTCCATCCTCCTCTTGGTACATTGACTTCAATACAAAACCTAGGAGGCTTCTTGGTTCTCACCCCGATCCATAGACTTACACAGTAATTATGATAACTTCCGGAGGACGTCCTCCGACCTATCAGAGCTCTTTGAGCATGAACTGACATTTTGTTCACCCATTCAAAGGATCAGATAATGAATCTAGTACTGAAAGCATAAGCGACAGCTAACTAGCACTGCAGTGCATACAATGTGGTGAGCAGTTGACTCAAAGAGAGAGAAAGACAAATGTTGAACATTTTTGAACAAATTAATTTCTTCAAAAATGAAGGAGAAGCAAGAAAGAGCGATTTCGTAAAATCTTTTCACTTTCAGTTTCACTTACTTAGCGAGCAAATGCAGCTGGTTTGTTTAGCCTACTCAAATCCCCGGCTCAAACAGAGGAATGCTATGTTAGCTATAGTTAGCTAACGCACTTTTGCACATCGCACTGTAACGTACAATTTACCTTAATTTAGCGCCCCCCAAAAACGTAATACTTCCAGGTCAACTGTAATATGAATACCATTGTAAAGCACAATTTCTCCCCTTTCCAGCAAAATCAATGACGAGACCTTGATGATGCCCATCTCTGCATTTCGCTACACTCGCATTAACATCTGCTAACCATGTGTATGTGACAAATAAAATTTGATTTGATTTGATTTGATGATTCAAGAAAGCAATGAGCTCCGTCGGGTCTTTTTAAAAATGGCGGGTGGGGAAGCGAAACTACTGCGTGATAGGGAAAGGGGGAGATGAGCCATGTGGGGAAATAACTTTTTTCACCCGATCTGTCCACCTTATCACCTCTAAAATTAAAATTAAAAACACTATAAAGAGTTTATATAATGTGTCATTACATACCTATTTGAAAGTTTGTGTCAAATTTGAATCAGGTTTTTAGGGCGGCGCTAAAGTTATCTTCAGAAGTTAACAGCGGCTGTCGCAGCTTTTGAGAGTCATGATGGCTTGCAGTGATGACGCAAAAAAAATTTACGCATTCAGTTGTACATTTGACTAGGTATCCCCCTGTCCCTTTGTTGTTTGCATGAGAAGCACTACACCTGGTGGAGAGAGGATGTATGACACAGAATGAGTTGCTTTATGCGTTCCGCATGTTATGTCATGACACGTCACAATTTAACGTACAGCGTCGGAGAGGTCCGTTTTTTCAACTTTTCTCCAATACTATAGAGCCATTACCATGTCAATCAATGCTTGAATAGAAACATAGTTCACACCCCAGATTTTGATGCCAACACAGTTGCTACAGTCCCATTAGTTTTCGTTGCACTCTCGTTTGAATGCCACGGTTGTGCAAATTTGTACAGAATGGGGTTAGTCAACAGTAGAGTAGAGTTAGCAATGCAGTGCATAAAATGCAGTGAGTAGTTGACTCAAATAGAGAGAAAGACTATGTTTGTACAGTTTTGAACAAATTAATTTCTTCCAAAATGAAGGAGAAGCCAGAGAGAGATAGATTGTCATTTTGTTACCTTCTTTTTCACTTACTTAGCTAGAAAATGCAGCTAGCTAGTTTAGCCTACTGAAACAACCTGCTCAAACAGAAGGATGCTATGTTAGCTAGCTGGCTATGACTATCGAACACAACACTGGAACTCTTCCAAGTCAAGGTAAGCTTTTGGTTTTATTAATTTATTGCCACCGCTGGTGTAACTGCTTGCTGACGATACACTGTAACGTTACTGTATGATTGTAGAGGGTTTACTAACACATGAGTTCTGTTAGCTCTGTCGACTAGGACATTACTTTAACTAATATGGGGACAACGATGTAGGCTGTGTGTAGCGGTTATGACATGGTTTGGCTTGGAAAGGTTTTTTCACCTGGTCACATGCAGCTGATGTGTTGTGCATTGTATTCCACAAATTAAGGGAAAAGGTGACAGGAGTAGAGTGCATTGAGGCGAGAAGGAATAAAATGTGGCTACTATGAAAGTGAACTGTGTTTTTGCGTGATCAGGGGTGTATTCATTCTGATGATTCTGTTGAAAAACATTTCTTAAATGGAAGAAAACGAAACAGGGATAGAAATACCTGAATTTGTCCAATAGAAACTCTCGTTTGCAACAGTTGGACTAATGATTACACCCTAGATAAGCTAGATGCAGGCAAGAGTGTGCAAGGTGGTATTGAATGTGTCACTGTCTGTCCATGTGTCACTGTCTGTCATCTCAAATGTTTCTCTCGACCTACGTTGTAAACATTCATTCATAGGCTAGGTTGAGTATCATGTAGTAGCTTGATTTTACATTGAACTGGTTGAATGGAATATGAATGAGTCATCCAATATGTTGTAATAGAAATAAGGCCATGCTCATGAAAATAAAATTGTTGTCCCCCCTCATCATAAACGGCACTGACCGCCACTGATTGAGAGAGGGGAGGGAGGGAAGAAATCAATAACCACATGTGGAACTAAGACAGACTACCAAACTGGAATGGTGACCACATTGAGATGGTGTGTGCGTGTGTGATGGTGTGCGTGAGAGAGAGTGTTTATGTGGGGATAGAAAGTGTGTTACATAACAAGAGTGTGTGCAGGGCCGGTTCCAGGCATAAGCGACATAAGCGCTTTAACATTTTTTGGGGAACTCAGTCGGGGTCTCAACTTAACACTGAAGGTAAGAATAGTAGAATACGCCAGGTGTCATTTTGAAATTTTGTTGTGCATCAGCAGTTTTTCAGCTGTCTAAACTTGTAGTAAACATGTCCGAATACCGACCGGGCACGCAGAGCACGTGCCCAGGGGCCCTGACATCTAGGGGGCCCCCATTGATTTTATCAGTCATTCTCACTATGATATGATATTGTATATAAGTTCAGAACAAGTTCTCATTTACAACTGAAAAATAAAAATATTTATGTACAGTGTGTGCAAATGTGTCACGCCTTGGTCTTAGTATTTTGTGTTTTCTTTATTTATTTGGTCAGGCCAGGGTGTGACATGGGTTTATTTTGTGGTGTGTTTTTGTATTGGGGTTTTAGTAGGTATTGGGATTGTGGTTGAGTAGGGTTGTCTAGCATAGTCTATGGCTGCCTGAGGCGGTTCTCAATCAGAGTCAGGTGATTCTCGTTGTCTCTGATTGGGAACCATATTTAGGTAGCCTGGGTTTCACTGTGTGTTTGTGGATGATTGTTCCTGTCTCAGTGTTTTGTATTTCACCAGACAGGCTGTATAGGTTTTCACATTCCGTTTGTTGTTTTGTATTGTTCGTATTTATTCTTCATTAAACATGTATCGAATTAACCACGCTGCATTTTGGTCCGACACTCCTTCAACGGAAGAAAGCCGTAACAAAATGTAAAAGAGTAGGGAGGTAGGCAATAAAAAGGCCATAGAGGCTAAAATAATTAGAATTTAGCATTAATACTGGAGTGATGGATGTGCAGATGATGATGTGCAAGTAGAGATACTGGGGTGCAAAAGAGCAAGAGGGTAAGTAATAATATGGGGATGAGGTAGTCGGGTGCGCTATTTACAGATGGCTGTGTACAGGTACAGTGATCGGTAAGCTGCTCTGACAGCTGATGCTTAAAGTTAGAGAGGGAGATGTAAGACTCCAGCTTCAGAGATTTTTTGCAATTTGTTCCAGTCTTTGGCAGCAGAGAACTGGAATGAAAGGCGGTCAAAGGAAGTGTTGGCTTTGGGGATGACCAGTGCAATATACCTGCTGGAGCGCGTGCTACGGGTGGGTGTTGCTATGGTGACCAGTGAGCTGAGATAAGGCGAGGATTATCTGGGAGGCGGGACTGGGAGACTAGTCTGGATCAACGGAAAGATGAACAGATCAAAGTACAGAGGGATCCTTGATGAAAACCTGCTCTAGAGCGCTCAGGACCTCAGACGTGGGTGAAGGTTCACCTGCCAACAGGACAACAACCCTAAGCACACAGTGAAGACAACGCAGGAGTGGCTTCGGGACAAGTCTCTGAATGTCCATTGAGTGGCCCAGCCAGAGCCTGGACTTGAACCCGATCCAACATCACTGGAGAGACCTGAAAATAGCTGTACAGCGATGCTCCCCATCCAACCTGACAGAGCTAGAGAGGATCTGCAGAGAAGAATGGGAGAAACTGCCCTAATACAGGTGTGCCAGGTTTGTAGTATCATAACCAAGAAGAATCAAGGTTGTAATCGCTGCCAAAGGTGTTTCAACAAAGCACTGAGTAAAGGGTCTGAATACTTATGTAAATGTGAAAAATCAGATTTTTGCTTTGTCATTCTGAAAATAAACAATTTAATATATGTTTTAGAATAAGGCTGTAACGTAACAAAATGTGGAAAAAGTCAAGAGGTCTGAATACATTCCAAATGCACTGTGTTTCTCCCATGGGCAAAGAAATTCAAAAGGGGTGGTCCGAATGCATGGTGTTTCTCCCATGGGCAAAGAAATTCAAAAGGGGTGATCCGAATGTGCAAATTGTCCAAACAGATCCTCAAGGTAGATGGACGATTTGAAATATGTTATTGGACCATAAACACATATGGCTCATTAACCTATACGGCCCAAATAATGATGACCGACGGTTCATTGAAAATATATACAGTATAATAATTGATCAACCCTACAAGCAATACAAGATTATTATTTTGGTGGGTGATTATAAAATGGTTTTAAATACCTCTATGGGTTTCACACTACAAATGATCACCCTCAAGCAGTTAAGGAAATCACAAATATCATGGATATATTGGAACTAGTGGATATATGGAGGCTTAAATATCCTGACATAGTCATTCTCTCTGGTACCAAAAGTTTTCAAAGTGTTGATAGGGGGCAGAATGCGGTCGGACCATCACATAATTGGCATATACAGTATATTACTCTTACAGAATTTCTACATGTGCAAGGATATTGAAAATGTAATAAAATAATTTACAACAGACTTTTCCCGACATAACATAGGTAGAGCAGATCCCTTTATTGTATGGGACACTTTTGAATGTGCCTTTAGCGACCAAGAAATTCAGTACTCATCTCTAAAACAAAGGCACTTAGGTGAAGAGTCCATATTAACAAAGGAAATTGAGGGACTACCAGTACAGATAGATATCAATAAAAACTGTACTACAGAGGCTCAGAATAAGTTAGAGGAAATACAAAAAGAAATGGAGGAATTTATTCAAGAAAGATCAAGTGTAATTTACTGAAACTTGTTACAAATGACGGCGTTACCCATGATTCTCCAAACAATATTTTGAAAGAGGAAGTAAAGTACTTTAAGCATATGTTTTAGTTTCAGTCTCCTCCATCTCCACTAACCGAAGCTAATTGTATGGATTTTTTCCCTAATAATAATGTAAAATTAACAGCTGTACAGAAAGACTCACGTGGAGCCCAAATTACAGAGGAGGAACTTATTGATGCAATTAAAGCCTTTAAGTCAGTGAAAACTCCAGGGCTGGATGGCATACCAGTGGAAGTATACCAAACCTTTTTTGATGTACTGAGAGGACCATTATTAGCATGTTTTAACCACTCCTACATAAATGGTAGATTATCAAACACTCAACGATGTCTGATTTCATTATTACTGAAACAGGATCCAAGTTGTAAATTTAAAGATCCAGTCCATAAAAACATTGGAGGCCTCTTACACTTCAGTGTTGTGATGCAAAAATTCTAGCAAAATGCTTGGCGCATAGAATTCAAAAAGGTATTGTCGGATATTATTTATCCTAATCTGACAGTTTTTTTTACATAGACGATACTTTGTAGATAATATTAGACAAGTACTGGAAACAATAGAAAACTATGAAAAATCTGTGAAACCAGGCCTGGTATTTGAAAAGGCCTTTGATAAAGTACAACTAAAGTTTATATATAAATGTCTGGAATATTTCAATTTTGTAGAATCTCCTATAAAATGGGTTAAAGTTATGTATAGTACCCTAGGTGTAAAAGAGTAAATAATGGCTACTTCTCGGAAAGTTACAAACTGTCAAGAGGAGTAAAACAAAGTTGTCCACTATCGGTATATCTATTTACTATTGCCATCGAAGTGTTAGCTGTTAAAATTAGATCCAACAATAATATTAAAGGGTTAGAAATCCAGGTGTCATTGTACGCTGATGATTCATGTTTCCTTATGAATCCACAATTTGAATCCCTCCACAGCCTCATAGAGAATCTAGTTAATTTTTCTAACCTCTTTGGAAAACCAAATTATTAAAATTAATAAAACCAAATTATTGGATCACTAGAAAACACAACTTTTCCATAAGTACATTATTTTCTTTAAGAATGCACTGAAATGTTGTCTAAAATATAAATAGTAAAGTAAGTAGAAATACCCCAAAAAGTAGAACTTTAGAGTATTTTTACTTAAGTACTTCACACCACTGGCCGGGGGGGCTTTACTTGACTCATCGCGCTCTAGGGACTCCTTGTGGCGGGCTGGGCACCTACAGGCTGACCTCGTCGTCAGGTGAACTGTGTTTCCTCCGACATATTCGTGCCACTGGCTTCTGGGTTAAGCGGCGGGTGTTAAGAAGAGCGCTTTGGCGGGTCATGTTTTGGAGGACGCATGACTCGACCTTCGCCTCCCGAGCCCATTGGAGAGTTGCAGTGATGGGACAAGATCGAAACTGGGGAAAAAAAGGGTAAATAAATAAAAATGTGTAAATCTTGCCACCAATAGAATGTTCAATTTATGGTTGATACAAACTTCCCAGCTCTGCAGAATTTGCTGCGAAGAGACTGATAATTTATTTTGGTACTGTCCATATGTAGCTTGTTTTTGGTTACAAGTCCAGGAAGGGAATTGCAACATATGCCTGGAACTAATGCTACAGATAATAATACTGGGTGATTTGAAAAGGCATAGTCAATCGATCAAAAATATAATAATACTTTTAGCAAAATATTTTTCTTTCATTTACAATCTGTAGAAACTATGAGAATAGAAAGGTTCATTACTTTTGTGAAGCATCACAGCACAGTTGAAAAATATATGGCAAATAGAAATCCAATTTGGATGGTGTTAAGAGATAGATGGGAGGGGTTGAATGGAGCTAAAGGGTGAGACTAATAACAACAATATAACAAATATAAAATATACTGTATCCGTAAAATGTATGTCAGAACTTATATCAGAACTTTTGTGAAACAGCACAGTTAAAAATATATGGCAAATAGAAATAAAACTGGATGGACATCAGAAATAGATGGGAGAGGTTATAGATTCTGTCCATAAAATGTATATAGTATGTATCAGCTGGAAGTAGAAACCTAAGTATTGTTGTTCATTCGTTTACTATATAATACAGATATAAAATAATAATACATATATTATTTAAGTGTGTAGAATGGCAGGAAATTAGCTTTAAAACTGCAAATATGTCTCTCCGCACCATGGCACAATATATAGAATTGCAGAAAACTTTCTTTAAAACTGCAACATTTTCTCTACGCTCCATAGCAAAATGAGTAGAACTGCAGGAAATAAACCTCAAGAGAGGGGCTACTAAAATGTTTTTCAGTGAGGTGCCCCCCCCCCCTCAAAAAAATAAAAATAAAATCTTGCTCCGGGCCCCCAAAAGGCTAGAACTGGCTCTGTGTGTGTGTCAGTCTGTGTGTGTATGTGTTTTAAGCATTTAGTGCATGTATGTGCAGTGCACTTGTCTTTCTAGTTTGTGTGTCTGCGTTTCAGATGGCTTGATTTAACCAATCATATAAAATACAAACTCAAATATACATTTATTTCAACCACAAAGACAGGTGAAGTTTTCCAGTGCCTAGCAAATAACGGCACTTTTTGGTAGATGGTAAAATTAAAGGATCTGTCAACGGTAAAGGGTGTCACGCGCCAATGGTGGTCTTTCGGGAACAGCACTCTTGTCTTTTGACATGCATCTTTACACATCACGTCAGTCGACTATTGACAACAATGACATACATGTTTTTTTTCCCAGGTGTGTCTTTCAGACATCTGTCATGCGTCATGCAGCAAATGTAATCTTCAACATTTTTATAGATACATTGTAGTGGCTTCCTTTCGTCTTTACCATAGCCACTGCCCAAGCCTGAAGCGGGGTTGTTTGGTACGCATACAGTCCACACTCAAGGTTTCCAAAGGGCCAAACATTCAATGACATCCAGGGATATGGTGCAACAAAAATGTTTATTCTTCTTATATCTAACAAAGAAATGATTCTCCAATCAACTTAAAGCATAGAATACTTGATATGGAAGATACATATTATGACCTGTCTGTATGTCTGTATGGTCAAAAAACGACACCGCTCCCGCATCTAGCAAGGACCCCCTCCCCCGAAGGCCCAACTTCCTGCCTTTATCCTAACACACTTACCACAATAACATGAATAGGCAAGAGGAGGGGCCAAAAACTGAGTTACACTAACAACAAATGAATATATCTCAATCAGGTAAATATAAATCATAAAGATATGTACCTAATATTTCATCATTTACATTCATATTTAATATATTTACACAAATGTACATGGAGCTCGGTATGTTCAGTCTTTTATACAAATATGTCCAAATCGGCTCTAACATACATATAATTAGGCCTACTCCAATATAACAACTTAACATTTTCACGCGCAAATGTGCTTTTTATGCACAAAAGTAAAATGGTTATTCAATACCCTATCAGGACATTGCAATATATAACAAAACGTTTTTAAAAGTGTTTGGTGGTAACATTAAGCTAAGTAATGTCCATTGCTTTCATAATGAAATATTATTCTTATTGAATGCTTCATACTCATTCTTGATTTGTAACCACAACTCCAGACATAAATGCTCAGAAATAACATACCGCGTGTGAATTCAAACTCTTGCAAGTGATGCAACATGGAATATTATTGTGATATAATATGCCTCATCCATCAAAAGTCCCTCAAATGAAGTCAGAAATGTAGTCTAAAAGACCTCACATGAATGCATTGTGCGAATTGACATTGTGATTTTTGTTACCTGAGACATTTGAAGGAAGTCCAGGGGCAGGCGGGATTTGAAGGTAAAATATCAGGGGCGGAGCTTTCGGTGCTTGGTAGATCGATGCTTCTGAACTTAAAGGCAAAGTAATAAACTAAACAAACCGCCGGTTGCTGCTTCAGAGAGCCGCTCGCCTCCGTTATTTCTGCTCATTTTGGACAGAAAACGCTTCACGGGGTGCACAGGGTTTGCTGAGAAGATGCTTATTTTCCCACGACTTGCTTCGTATCTCATATCTATGTGACTGATTTTTGATAGATCAGACAAAGGTCACGTTATTGACCAAAATAGCACAGTTCTTTGGTTGTTTTTGGCTAGATGTAAGCCTTTAGTCGATGCGTTGCAGCCTATGACGATGATGTGTTGTAAAGGTATGGTAAGGTTCTATTTTCTATATTAATCAACTCATGTTTTATGGAAAGTGCCTTCTAGATAAATAAATATATATTGCGCAATGTATATCCTCTTGTGATGTCTGAATCGAAAAAGATTTCAACAAGCTCTCTTGGCCGATAAATATATCCTGCTTTGTGCTAGTTGATAGATAATGCTTTCGTAAGGTTATGCCCTGTACCATCCCAGCTGTGACTAATGCTGTGTTTGTAATTATGTTGGAGGAAGGAATTTACCGGTTGTGAAGTTGTAAATACCATTTGGATGCATTCACATGCTTTGAATTCTGCTGAGAAACGCTGATATGCTGCATAAACCATAAACTATAAATATAGCGATCATGCATGAAACAAATTATTGTGTTCAAAAACCAAATGAATAGATTACTTTTTATAAATAAAATGTTTTTGCAATTAACTACCGAAAATGCTGTTATGGAGATAATTTCGTTAGTAGGGGATGTCAGACGTCAGCAAGTGGGAGCTCAAATCTTATTGGTCACATACACATGGTTAGCAGATGTTAATGTGAGTGTAGCGAAATTCTTGTGCATCTAGTCTGACCGTGCAGTAATATCTAACAAGTAATCTAACAAATTCACAACAACTACCTTATACACACATGTAAAGGGATGAATAAGAATATGTACATATAAATATATGGATGAGCGATGGCTGTATATACTTATGAGATGAGTAATGTAGAATATGTAAACATTAATAAAGTGGCTTTAAATAAAGTGACTAGTGATAACTTTTAAGTCAATTTATTAAAGTGGCCAAAGATTTGAGTCTGAGTGTTGGCAGCAGCCTCTCTATGTTAGTGATGGCTGTTTAACAGTCTGATGGCCTTGAGATAGAAGCTGTTTTTCAGTCTCTCGGTCCCAGCTTTGATGCACCTGTACTGACCTCGCCTTCTGGATGATAGCGGGGGAACAGGCAGTGGCTCGGGTGGTTGTTGTCCTTGATGATCTTTTTGACCTTCCTGTGACAATGGGTGCTGTAGGTGTCCTGGAGGGCAGGTAGTTTGCCCCCAGTGATGCGTTGTGCAGACCGCACTACCCTCTGGAGAGCCTTACGGTTGAGGGCGGTGCAGTACCAGGCAGTGATACAGCCCGAAAGGATGCTCTTGATTGTGCATCTGTAAAAGTTTGAGTGTTTTAGGTGACAAGCAACATTTATTCAGCCTCCTAAGGTTGAAGAGGCATTGTTGCGCCTTCTTCACCACGCTGTCTGTGTGGGTGGACCATTTCATTTAGTCAGCAATATGTACCAAGACGAACTTTTAAAAAACTTTCCACCTTCTCCACTACTGTCCTGTGGATGGAGGGGGTTCCTGAAGTCCACGATCATCTCCTTTGTTTTGTTGATGTTGAGTGAGAGGTTATTTTCCTGGCACCACACTCAGAGGGCCCTCACCTCCTCCCTGTAGGCCATCTCGTCATTGTTGGTAATAAAGCCTACCACTGTTGTGTCGTCTGCAAACTTGATGATTGAGTTGGAAGCGTGCATGGACACGCATTCATGGGTGAACAGGGAGTACAGGAGAGGGCTGAAAATGCACCCTGGTGGGGCCCCAGTGTTGAGGATCAGTGGGATGGAGATGTTGTTTCCTACCTTCACCACCTGGGGGCGGCTTGTCAAAGTCCAGGACCCAGTTGCACAGGGTGGAGTCGAGACCCAGGGTCTCGAGCTTAATGACAAGTTTGGAGGGTACTATGGTGTTAAATGCTGAGCTGTAGTCAATGAACATCATTCTTACATAGGTATTCCTCTTGTCCAGATGGGATAGGGCAGTTTGATGTCGATGGCATCGCCAGTGGAACTATTGGGGCGGTAAGTAAATGGGAGTGGGTCTAGGGTATCAGGTAGGGTGGAGGTGATGTGATCTTTGACTAGTCTTTCAAAGCACTTCGTGATGACAGAAGTGAGTGCAATAGGGCGATAGTCATTTAGTTCAGTTACCGTAGCTTTTCTTGGGAACAGGAACAATGGTGGCCTCATTGAAACATGTGGGGACAGCAGACTGGGATAGGGATTGATTGAATATGTCTGTAAACACATCAGCCAGCTGGTCTGTGCATGCTCTGAGGACGCGGCTAGGGATGCCGTCTGGGCCGGCAAATGTTTTACTCACGTTGGCCATGGAGAAGGACAGCTGGCTGTGTCAGTGGTAGCGGGCCGTGTCAGTGGCACTGTATTGTCCTCAAAGTGAGCAAAAATCAAATTTATTTATTTAGCCCTTCGTACATCAGCTGATATCTCAAAGTGCTGTACAGAAACCCAGCCTAAAACCCCAAACAGCAAGCAATGCAGGTGTAGAAGCACGGTGGCTAGGAAAAACTCATGCAGGATTACTATTGCAACAACACATCATCAGTAGGGTAAAACTAACCTGTCTCACGACGGTCTAACCCCAGCTCCATAAAAATGGAGCTCTATAGGAGAAAGCCCTGCCTCCAGCTGTTTGCTTAGAAATTCTATGGACAATTAGGAGCAAAGAAGTTGTTTCATTTGTCTGGGAGCAAGATGTCGATGTCCGCAATGTGGCTGGTTTTCTTTTTGTAATCGGTGATTGACTGTAGACCCTGCCACATACGTCTTGTTTTTGAGCCGTTGAATTGCAACTACACTTTGTCTCTATTCTGACACTTTACTTGTTTGATTGCCTTGCGAAGGGAATAGCTGCACTGTTTGTATTCGATCATGTTTCAGGTCGCCTTGCCATGATTAAAAGCGGTTGTTCGCGCTTTCAGTTTTGGGCGAATGCTGCCATCAATCCACGGTTTCTGGTTAGGATTCTAGTCACAGTGGCTATGACATCGCCGATGCACTTGCTAATAAACTCGCTCAACGAGTAAGCGTATACATCAATGTTATTGTCTGAGGATATCCGGAACATATCCTAGTCCACGTGATCGAAGCAATCTTGAAACGTGGAATCCTATTGGTCAGACCAGCATTGTCCGCAAGTGGCTGTATGTGGTCAAGCACAGGAGAGGTGTTCGAACAGAGGTGCTTAAAGGAAGGCGCACAGGTAGGCCTCGTGAAAAACAATGTATTCTCTTGGAAGATAAAGCTGTTGGCATTTGATTGTAAGGAATTCTAGGTCAGGTGAACAAAAGGACTTGAGTTCCTGCTCAGGATGATAGAGGAATTAGTTTCCCACTAGCAATTACCAGTTGGAGGGCCGTTCAAGTGGATTTTTCCCAGTCTTATTTGGTAAATTTACACTTGGTTACAAACACAGCAATATTCCCTATATATTACCTGTTGTGCTTTTTAAATGCTACTGCCTATGATTAAATACAGACAACATGATCAAGAAACAACTATTGTCCTTTATAATTAATTATAGGGAATATTGTTTGTATTTGGCACTAGATACTTTGTATTAGGCTATATAGCTTGAAATGGGTTTATGCCTCCATTTATTTTAGCCCATGCTAACTTCATATAACATTAGCAACCATTAAAGTAATGAAACCCACTTGAATATTTGTGTGGAGAAGTGGTGCACACATAGCCCCTCTAGTAATTTAGTAGGATCTCTATGTCATAAACCCTCAAAGTTTCAGAATGGGGTGAAAATGGCAGCCATATTGGTCAGGGAGAAATCCAAACCTGTCTAAGAGGTCGTTATCAATAAAACGTCACAATAAGGTGCAGAATGTTTGATTTTCCTGCTGGGGGGCAAGGAGACCCCAAACTCTGCTAAAACAATTGACAACTGCCGTTTTCAAGGGATTGTTAAATAAATGTTTATTTATTTTTATTTCACCTTTATTTAACCAGGTAGGCTAGTTGAGAACAAGTTCTCATTTACAACTGCGACCTGGCCAAGATAAAGCAAAGCAGTGCGACACAAACAACCACACATTATAACTATTTGGTTGTAATATCATCACCTCTTGAAGAGCATAGTCAGAACTACAGATTATTCCATTCAAAACAACTGCGCACATTTAGCTCTATAAATCAGTTATACAGCAAGTATAATTTTCATGACCAGTAAACATCAAATGATTATGTAATTTCAGATATGTTAGGGTAGCCTCATGATATCTCTCAATATTGCCCACCATTAATTGGATATGAGTGATATAAAAGTTAATTATACCTGACAAGTATTAGTGGTTTAGGTTAATTTCCCCATCCACTGTGGGCTCTGCCTGTCAAGCAGTAGAAGAGCGCATTTGCCGATGTACTGTTAGCTGATAATGTTTACTTTGCAAGGCAAGCGACCCGTAAAAGCTTTGTAGCTACAGTTGGCTAAACATAGTGGTAAGTAGACGTAATGTACTTTTTTCTCCAACCAACATAGGCCTACCTAGTGAAGTTAGCTAACATTATCCTCTTTTCAAGCTTGTTTTGAAGTGTTCAATCATGATTGCTGCTGACAGACATGATAGGCTACATTGATTGATGGAACCACAACAAATTAGCTAGCTAATAACAGATCACCTCAATACGGCTAGTTAACAAGAGAACTTTCAGGGGATAAACTAGATCAGGGGTAGGCAACCCTGTTCCTGGAGTACTGCAGGTATTGGAGGAGTTTGTCCCACCTGACCAAATGAGCCAATTGATCAATTCAGTGATTGCCTACATTTAAAACACCTGGTTACTTTGAAAACATGAAGAGCCTGCGGCACTGCAGGACCAGGGTTGTCTGCCCTGAACTGGATGGCAATACCATCTGTAGTGGTGATGACAGTAGTCTTTATGACAACTTTACCAGGATGAGGACTTGCCGATGTCAAGCTCGTTCCAAAAGCCTAATCTCAGATGAAGCAAGCTAAATACCTGTTGTTTGACAAATGGATAGGAGAAACACTAAATGGATAGACTACCATCACGTATCTGAAATTACATGATCAATTCATGTTTACTGATAATGAAAAGCATGCAGTTACTTGCTGTACAACTCTGACGATAGAACACAACGTGGAATAATCAGAAATGTGTAGTTGTGACTATGCTCTTCAAGAGGTGACGATATTAAAACCAAATAGTTAACATTTATTTAACAATCCCTTGAAAATATTTAACAATTCCTTGAAAAAGGCAATGGTCAATGGTTTTAGCAGGGGGCTCCTTGGCCCCCAGCCGCCAAATCGAAACCTATGCACCGTATTGTGACATTTTATTGATAATGACCTATTGGAATGATTGGCAGTGGAGGCCTAATCCTGATTTTATTTATGCAGGAAAATGAAAGTATGGCATGTGATATATCAGAAATTGAGTAATAGAATATTGTCAACCTAAAATATTGTCATACAATTTTAAACAGTTTAAATACAGCTTCTAAAATATACAATACCAGTCAAAAGTTTGGACGCACCTACTCATTCAAGGATTTTTCTTTATTTGTACTATTTTCTACATTGCATAATAAAATGATGAAATAACACATATGGAATCATGTAGCAACCAAAAACGTGCAAAACAAATCTAAATATATTTTAGATTTTAGATTCTTCAAAGTAACCACCCTCTTAACCATCTTCACGTGAAATCCTTTTCCAACTGTCTTAAAGGAGTTCCCACATATGCTGAGCACTTGTTGGCTGCTTTTCCTTCACTCTGTGATTCAACTCATCACAACCATCTCAATTGAGTTGAGGTCAGGTGATTGTGGAGGCAAGGTAACCTGATGCAGCACTCCATCACTCACATTCTTGGTCAAATAGCCCTTACCCAGCCTGTAGGTGTGTTTTGGTTCATTGTCCTGTTGAAAACCAATTATAGTCCCACTAAGCGCAAACCAGATGGGATGGCTTATCACTGCAGAATGCTGTGGTAGACATGCTGGTTAATTGTGCCCTGAATTCTAAATAAATCACTGGCAGTGAAACCAGCAAAGCACCCTCACACCATCACACCTCCTCCTCCATGCTTCATGGTGGGAACCACACATGCAGAGATAATCCGCTCACCTATTCTGCGTCTCACAAAGACACGGTGGTTGGAATGCGTCAGACCAGAGGACAGATTTCCACCGGTCTAATGTCCATTGCTTTTGTTTCTTGGCCCAAGCAAGTCTCTTCTTCTTATGGGTGCCCTTTAGTAGGGGTTTCTTTGCAGCAATTTGACCATGAAGGTCTGATTCATGCAGTCTCCTCTGAACAGTTGATGTTGAGATGTGTCTGTTACTTCTGAGGTGCAGTTAATTGCCGATTGATGAACTTGTCCTCTGCAGTAGAGGTAACTCTGGGTCTTCATTTCCTGTGGCGGTCCTCATGGGAGCCAGTTTCATCATAGCACTTGAAGAAACTTTAAAAGTTCTTGAAATGTTCCAGATTGACTGATCTAATTGTCTTGAAGTAATGATGGACTGTCTTTTCCTTATGATTATTTGGGCTTTTATCTTCTTTATACCACCCCTACCTTGTCACAACACAACTGATTGTCTTAAACACATTAAGAAGGAAAGAGATTCCACAAATTAACTTTTAACAAGGCACACCTTGTTAATTGAAATGCATTCCAGGTGACTTAATGAAGCTGGTTGAGCGAATGGCAAGCATGTGCAAAGCTGTTATCAAGGCAAAGGGTGGCAACTTTGACGTGTCTCAAATATAACATATAATTTGCCTACTGCAGATGTGGCCAGGGCAATAAATTGCAATGTCCGTACTGTGAGACGCCTACGACAGCGTTACAGGGAGACAGAATGGACAGCTGATCGTCCTCGCAGTGGCAGACCACGTGTAACAACACCTGCACAGGATCGGTACATCCGAACATCACACCTGCAGGACAGGTACAGGATGGCAACAACAACTGCCCGAGTTACACCAGGAATGCACAATCCCTCCAGTAGTGCTCAGACTGTCCACAGTAGTCTGAGAGAGGTTGGACTGAGGGCTTGTAGGCCTGTTGTAAGGCAGGTCCTCACCAGACAACAACGTGGCCTACGGGCACAAACCCACCGTCGCTGGACCAGACAGGACTGGCAAAAAGTGCTCTTCACTGACGAGTCACGGTTTTGTCTCACCAGTGGTGATGGTTGGATTTGTGTTTATCGTCAAAGGAATGAGCGTTACACCGAGGCCTGTACTTTGGAGCAGAATCAATTTTGAGGTGGATGGTCCGTAATGGTCTGGGGTGGTGTGTCACAAGATCATCAGACTGCCTGCAATGACAACAAGCTCAATCTCAACGCTGTGCGTTACACGGAAGACATCCTCCTCCCTCGTGTGGTACCCTTCCTGCAGGCTCATCCTGACATGACCCTCCAGCATGACAATGCCACCAGCTATACTGCTCGTTCTCTGCGTGATTTCCTGCGAGACAGGAATGTCAAGTGTTCTGCCATGGCCAGCGACGAGCCCGGATCTCAATCCCATTGAGCACATCTGGGACCTGTTTGATCTGAGGGTGAGGGCCATTCCCCCCAGAAATGTCCGGGAATCTGCAGGTGCCTTGGTGGAAGAGTGGGATAACATCTCACAGCAAGAACTGGCAAATCTGGTGCAGTCCATGAGGAGGCGATGCACTACTGTACTTAATGCAGCTGGTGGCCACACCAGATACTGACTATTACTTTTGATTTTGACCACCCCTTTGTTCATGGACACATTATTCCATTTCTGTTACTCACGCCTGTGGAACTTGTTCAGTTTATGTCTCAGTTGTTGAATCCTATGTTCATATAAATATTTACACATGTTAAGTTGGCCGAAAATAAACAGTTTTTTTTGCTGAGTTTGCCCTAACCCTACCACCCCTCCCTTAATTGGAGTAAACTAATGGACAACAACACTTAGGCTTCTACTTCCAGGGTATACAAACTTTATACATTTTATAGTCACAGTATATTTTACAATAGTTATCTTCTGTTTGTTTTCACACTCGTCATTCAGCTACCCTCAATCCCTCCCATCTATGTCTGAAGAACATCCAGCTCCAGTTCTATTTGCCATATATTTTTAACTGTGCTGTTTCACAAAAGGTCTGAACCTATATACATTTTATGGACACAGTATATTTAACTTGAGCTATCTTGTTGTTTTTAGTCCCACCCTTCAGCACCACTCAACCCCACACCATCTATTTAAAAAAAAATGTATATTTGCCATATATTTATTTTTTATATTATTGATCGATTGACTTGACCCAAATTTAATGAACGGTATAGTATTACCGTTCCTTTCCCCTTTAAAAGCTTGAGACTCTGTCACAGAGGAGGTGTCAAGCCTAGAGACAGAATTTCAGCCAATTAAAAAACCCTGACCCCCCCCCCTTGTGAGCGCCAGTCGGAGAAAGTACGGGCACAAGGCCAGAGCAATGTGCGCAGTTTCCAAGGAAACTGCATGTCTTGACCTCTTCATATCCCTCCACATCCCATCCACCCTCAGCCAATGGATTCGTTTCCATGGAGATGTCTCTAGCTGAGTATGGAAACATTTAGTTGCCGAAACTCAATTGGAAAGGCACATGGGCAAATTATAAATAAAGTAAAATAAAATTGTATTTTTCACATGCGCTGAAAACAACAGGTGTAGGTAGACCTTACAATGCTTACTTACAAGCCCTTAACCAACAATGCAGTTTTAAGAAAAATACGTGTTCAGTTAAAAATAGATAAGTAAAACATTTGAAATAAAAGTAACAAATAATTTAAGAGCAGCAGTAAAATAACAATAGCGAGGCTATATACAGGGGGTACCGGTACAGAATCAATGTGCAGGGGCACCGGTTAGTCGAGGTAATGGAGGTAATATGTACAGGTAGGTAGAGTTAAAGTGACTGCATAGATAATAAACAGCGAATAGCAGCAGCGTAAAAGAGAGGGGTGGGGAGGAAATGCAAATAGTCTGTGTAGCCATTTGATTAGCTGTTCATGAGTCTTATGGCTTGGGGTAGAAACTGTTGAGAAGCTTTTTGGACCTAGACTTGGCGCTCCGGTACCGCTTGCCGTACTGTAGCAGAGACAACAGTCTGACCAGGGTGGCTGGAGTTTGACAGTTTTTAGGGCCTTTCCCTGATCACCTGGTATAGAGGTCTTGGATGGCAGGAAGCTTGGCCCCAGTGATGTACTGGGTCATTACGGACAACCCTCTGTAGTGCCTTGCGGTCAGAGGCCGAGCAGTTGCCATACCAGGGGGTGATGCAACCAGTCAGGATGCTGTCGATGGTGCAGCTGTATAACTTTGAGTATCTGAGGGCCTATGCCAATCTATTCAGTCTCCTAAGGGGGAATAGGTTTTGTCGTGCCCTCTTCACAACTGTATTGGTGTGCTTGGACCGTGATAGTTTGTTGGTGATGTGGACACCAACGAACTTGAAGCTCTCAACCTGTTCCACTACAGCCCCGTCGATGAGAATGGGGGGGTGCTCGGTCCTCCTTTTTCTGTATTCCACAATCATCTCCTTTGTCTTGATCACATTGAGGGAGAGGTTGTGGCACCACATGGCCAGGTCTCTGACCCCCTCCCTATAGCCTGTCTCATCGTTGTCTGTGATCAGGCCTACAACTGTTGTGTCATCAGCAAACTTAATGATGGTGTTGGAGTCATGCCTGCCATGCAGTACTGAGTGAATAGGGAGTACAGGAGGGGACTGAGCCACCACCCCTGAGGGGCCCCCTGTGTTGAGGATCAGCATAGAGGATAAGTTGTTACCTACCCTTACCACCTGAGGGTGGCCCTTCAGGATGTCCAGGATCCAGTTGCAGAGGGAGGTGTTTCGTCCCAGGGTCCTTAGCTTAGTGATGAGCTTTGAGGGCACTAAGATGTTGAACGCTTAGCTGTCGTTAATGAATAGCATTCTCACGTAGGTGTTCCTTTTGTCCAGGTGGGAAAGGGCAGTGTGGAGTGCAATAGAGATGGCATCATCTGTGGGTATTTTGGGGCGGTATGCAAATTCGAGTGGGTCTAGGGTTTTGGGGATAATGGTGTTGATATGGGCCATGACCACTCTTTCAAAGCACTTTATGGCTGCAGGTGTGAGTGCTACTGGTCGGTAGTCATTTAGGCAGGTTACCTTAGTGTTCTTGAACAAAGGGAATATGTTGGTTTACTTGAAACATGTTGGTATTACAGATTCAGCCAGGGAGAGGTTGAAAATGTCAGTCAAGTCACTTGCCAGTTGGTTAGCTCATGCATGGAGTACACGTCCTGGTAATCTGTCTGGTCCTGCGGCCTTATGAATGTTGACCTGTTTAAAGGTCTTACTCACATCGGCTACGGAGAGCGGGATCACACAGTCGGCCGGAACAGCTGATGCTCTCATGCATGTTTGAGTGTTACTTGCCTCGAAGCGAACATAGAAGTAATTTAGCTTGTCTGTTAAGCTCGGGTCACTGGGCCGCACGCGGCTCTGCTTCCCTTTGTAGTCTAATAGTTTGCCAGCCCTGCCACATCCGACGAGTGTCGGAGCTGGTGTAGTACAATTAGATCTTATTCCTGTATTGACACTTTGCCTGTTTGATGGTTCGTCAGAGGGCATAGCGGCATTTCTTAAAAGCATCCGGGTTAGAGTCCCCTTCTTTGAAAGCGACAGCTCTACCCTTTAGCTCAGTGCGGATGTTGCCTGTAATCCATGGCTTCTGTTTGGGGTATGTACGTATGGTCACTGTGTGGACGACGTCATCGATGCACTTATTGATGAAGCAAGTGACTGATGTGGTGTACTCATCAATGCCCTCGGAAGAATCGCAGAACATATTCCAGTCTATGCGAGCAAAACTATCCTGTAGCTTAGTCTTATTTGACCACTTATTGACCGAGTCACTGGTGCTTCCTGCTTTAGTTTTTGCTTCTACGTAGGAATATGGTCAGATTTGCCAAATGGAGGGCGAGGGAGGGCTTGTATGCATCTCTGTGTATTGAGTAAAGGTGGTCTAGAGATTTTTTCCCCTCTGGTTGCACATTTAACATGCTGGTAGAAATTAGGTAAAACAGATTTAAGTTTCCCAACATTAAAGTCCCCAGAAACTAGGGGCTCCGCCTCTGGATCAGCGTTTTCCTGTTTGCTTATGGCCGTATATAGTTAATTGAGTGCGGTCTTAGTGCCAGCATCAGTTTGTGGTGGTAAATAGATATCTATGAAGAATATAGATGAAAACTCTCTTGGTAAATGGTGTGGTCTACAAGCTTATCATGAGATACTCTACCTCAGGTGAGCAAAACCCCAAGACATCCTTAGATATTGTGCACCAGCTGTTGTTTGCAAATAAGCAGTTGAAGTCGGAAGTTTACATACACCTTAGACAAATACATTTAAACTTGGTTTTTCACAATTCCTGACATTTAATCCAAGTAAAGATTCCCTGTCTTAGGTCAGTTAGGATCACCACTTTATTTTAAGAATGTGAAATGTCAGAATAATAGCAGAGAGAATGATTTACTTCAGTTTTTATTTCTTTCATCACATTCCCAGTAGGTCAGAAGTTTACATACACTCAATTAGTATTTGGTAGCATTGCCTTTAAATTGTTTAACTTGGGTCAAACGTTGCAGGTAGCTTTCCACAACCTTCCCACAATAAGTTGGGTGAATTTTGGCCCATTCCTCCTGACACGGCTGGTGTAACCGAGTCAGGTTTGTAGGCCTCCTAGCTCGCACACACTTTTTCAGTTCTGCCCACAACTTTTCTCTAGGATTGAGGTCAGGGCTGTGTGATGGCCATTCCAATACCTTGACTTTGTTGCCCTTAAGCCATTTTCCCACAACTTTGGAAGTATGCTTGGAGTCATTGTCCATTTGGAAGACACATTTGTGACCAAGCTTTAACTTCCTGACTGATGTCTTGAGATATTGCTTCAATATATCCATATAATTTTCCTACCTCATGATGCCATCTATTTTGTGAAGTGCACCAGTCCTTCCTGCAGCAAAGTACCCCCACAACATGATGCTGCCACCCCCGTGCTTCACTGTTGGGATGGTGTTTTTTGGCTTGCAAGCCTCCCCCTTTTTCCTCCAAACACAACAATGGTCATTATGGCCAAACAGTTCTATTTTTGTTTCATCAGACCAGAAGACATTTCTCCAAAAAGTACAATCTTTGTCCCCATGTGCAGTTGCAAACCGTAGTCTGGCTTTGTTATGGAGGTTTTGGACCAGTGGCTTCTTCCTTGCTGAGCAGCTTTTCGGGTTATGTCGATATAGGACTCATTTTACTGTGGATATAGATACCATAGATATTGTACCTGTTTCCTCCAGCATCTTCACAAGGTCTTTTGCTGTTGTTCTGAGATTGAGTTGCACATTTTGCACCAAAGTACGTTCATCTCTAAGAGACAGAACACGTCTCCTTCCTGAGCGGTATGACGGCTGCGTGGTCCCATGGTGTTTATACTTGCGTGCTATTGTTTGTACAGTTGAACATAGTACCTTCAGGCGTTTGGAAATTGCTCCCAAGGATGAACCAGACTTGTGGAGGTCTACAATTTTTTGGCTGATTTCTTTTGATTTTCCCATGATGTCAAGCAAAGAGGCACTGAGCTTGAAGTTAGGCCTTGAAATACATCCACATCTCCAATTGACTCAAATGATGTGAATTAGCCCATAAGAACCTTCTAAAGACATGACATAATTTTCTGGAATTTTCCAAGCTGTTTAAAGGCACAGTCAACTTAGTGTATGTAAACTTCTGACCCACTGGAATGTGATACATGTGATACATGTGATACATCACTGTGATACAGTGAATTCTGTGAAATAATTATTATAATAATTATTTCTGTGAAATAATCTGTCTGTAAACAATTGTTGGAAAAATTACTTGTCATGCACAAAGTAGATGTGCATGACACAACTTGCCGAAACTATAAGAAGAAATTTGTGGAGTGGTTGCAAAACAAGTTTTAATGACTCCAACCTAAGTATTTGTAAACCTCCGACTTCAACTCTGTCTTACCAGAGTCTACAGTTCTATCCTGCCGATACAGTGTATGTTATTCATGTCGTCGTTCATCCAAGACTCGGTGAAACATAAGATATTACCATCCCATTGGTAGGATATACATGCTTGTAGTAAGTCTATTTTATTTTCAAATGATTGTACGTTGGCTAATAGTACCGATGGGAAATGCAAATTACCCACTCACCACCTGTGATGGCAGAAACATTATGTGCAAAATAAGTTACAAATAACCCAGAAAAACACACACAATAGCACAATTGGTTAGGAGACTGTAAAACATGTTTGCAATTTCTTTTCCTAAATGAGAATGCATTTGTGACAATTCTAATTGAAATGGAAAACATATAATGCATTATCATTTTCATGATTGTATATGCATAATATCTGACAATTTGAAAAATAAATAGCAAATTGTGTTTGATATTTCATTTCCATGGTGCTATCCAGTACAACACTGACACATCACTAAATGTTCAAATGACAAATCATTTATCATGTTTGCCATTTCATTTGCTTGTTGCGATAGCATGAATTGTGACAAAAATTAAAATTATTCTCAATTTGCAATTCACCATTTTTTTACATACTCTGTGTGGTTTAAGACTGTCAAAATTGTTATGGTCAATCAAATTCCATAAATCAATTGCAATGCTTCATTTTTCTATTTAGTTTCCTTCATTTCGTGTCAATCAAACACGGTGGGCGGGGTTCCGGTTACCTGAGGCAGAAGACATTTCCTGTGCTTGCTGTCAACAGTCGCTTTCGGTTGTAGCTGTACTGATATGGCATGTTTTAGGCTATCCCGGCAACAGCCAGTGAGAAACCCCACAGAAGAAGAACATCCAGTGTGTGCGAGGAGTTTGTGAGTGGGGACTATAAAGCTCAGTGTAGGGGACACTGGAAGCTACTAGTAGCTAGCTAATATGGCTATTATATGTAGCTAGCTACCGGTAGGTAACATAGCTAGCTAGTAGATTTAGAGAGCTTTTGGCAGCATTCTACCTTCTCCCTACAGTTCTCAACCATTAGATTCACCAACGGCTGCCTCATGTGAACTACAAACCCAACGCTGTGTTTTAATGTTTAGAAACGTCAATAATCATATCTTGTGATACAGCTTTCGAAACATATGGCCCTTATCTTTCACCAGCGAGAACGAATCTTTCAAATAAAAAAGACACACTTACTGTAGCAGTTTTGCCCAACTCAATACAGGTATGGGTGCCTCCATCCAACGAAACTACCCTTATGCTACACTTCCTGAGTTACGCTTACACACAGGTGTTCGAAGCATTCAAGATAGCTAGTTAGCACAGGTGGTCGCCTCTTGAGCTGTAACATGGAGGTAGGGCCGTGTGAGAACCTTAACCCCATCAAACTGTGTCGAATTTTAGGCCTGATATGAAAGATTACTCTAGCCCACTGGCTAGCCTAGCTAGCTAGTTACCTTCACAACAAGACATTGTGGAAGTAAGTATCCCATATTAGGTACTGTTACTTAGATAGATCAGAGGCAGAGTTTGCAAGCATAGAGGTAGATACCACCCTGCATCCCACTGCAGGCTTGCTTCTGAAGCTAAGCAGGGTCTGATTGGTCATGGTCGGTCCCTAGATTTGAGACCAGATGCTCCTAGAAGTGGTGTTGGAGGGCCAGTAGCAGGCACCATTTCCTCTGGTCTAAAAAAAATATCCCAATGCCCCAGGGCAGTGATTGGTGACATTGCCCTGTGTAGGGTGGGACGTTAAACGGGTGTCCTGACTCTCTGTGGTCACTAACGATTCCATGGCACTTATCCTTACAGTAGGGGTGTTAACCCCGGTGTCCTGGCTAAATTCTCAATCTGGCCCTCATACCATCACGGTCACCTAATCATCCCCAGCTTACAATTGGCTCATTCATCTCCTCTCCTCTCCCCTTTAACTATTCCCCAGGTTGTTGCTGTAAATGAGAATGTGTTCTCAGTCAGCTTACCTGGTAAAATAAGGGTACATTTTTATTTATTTTTATACCGTTTGCAAGTCATTACTTGGCAGTGATTGTGCAACCCAAAGACACATTGTGCTACACTGTGAACAGACTCAATGATTTGGACTTTTGTCCTGATTGTCCTCCCTTTTACCAAAGTGTGCCCTTTCAAACTTCCATGATGAGGAGTTTGCTAGTGCACACCATAATACAAGGGTGGAGACTTGGGATGTAGCCCTCAGGCACTCTCTCAACCACCTATATGCCTATTCCTGTAGCTGAGGGTTTTAGCGATATTGCAATGAGGGGATTTGATTAAGCTGGCCTGGGTGGGCAGAGATTGCACCAGGTGAAAGTGATTGTTTTGAAAATCGGGCCGCCGCCCCCCCAGGTGTGAGCCGGGTGCCCTGGCGAAATCGGCTCAAAACAAAGTGACGTTTGTCAAGAATGTGGAGTAATGATTTAGGATTCAGTGTTGTTTGCTCTTGGTAAAAAAAAACTAATATTTACCTTATTTGCCTTCCCAAGTAAAACTAGTAAAATTCTATCATATACTTTATGGAAAATACATGTTGCATATTTCTGAACAATGAACCGTGATGTCTTGTTGACGATATGACTTGGCGGCGCAGATTACTGTTCGTGTTGAGCAGGGCGCTCCTCCTCCCTCTCCGCTTTCGGGCCATGTCACGAGCCATAGCCCGGTGCACCCCGGTCCAGTTGAATTAAACTCCCTCAATATAACTCTACTCTATGACATGGTAGTGTACACAGTATAATACAAATCTAATTCTATTCATCTTGTAGTCCCATGATCCTCCCCCACTGAGTTATTGTATGTTATATTTTGTTTATTGTAAATCAAGCTTTCGTTTGCATGCTAGTAAACGTCAACGTTACAGTATTTCATTATTTTATCCCGCAGGGGACAGTAACAGAGACTTTGTAAGGGGGCAGATAATCTATGATAGAGATTGATTATGAGTTCCTGTTGTCTGATTTGAAGGCTACAAAAGGTATTTTTGGAAGAAAATAGCTAATTAGCTCATTTTCCCCAGACCTGACAGTGTGCCTTTCAACTAATCTATTTTGTGTTCCAACCCTCAGGAAACTATGATGTAATTTCTGTGTACGGGCAACCCCAACAGCTCCTCCAGCAGAAGCTGCTTCCTCCTGCCTTCCAGATGCTGCTGACCAAGTTGTCCACCATCTGACAGGTAATGATGCTCTCCCACAGGAAGCAAGGGCTGAAGGGGCACCAACATGGCTGAAAGATGTCTTGCTACCCTGACCCCCCCCCCATTCCTGTGGCCTGCACTGGTTACTCCCCTTCATAGAATGGACTAAAGATCAATGGAATTGTACATTTGGTTAATGTAGTTCAGTGTTCCTCTTTCTTGCCTAATGGACAACAGTGGGAACATTGTCATCCCTACCTGTGCTGCAACGCCTAATTGAACTACTCAATAAGACCACACTTGGGTAAATGGAGTGAATGAGTAATTGGTTACGACAACATGCACTAAACCAGAGCATACAGTTAATGTGAACAATAAAAAAAGACGTGAATTGAATTGTGACTAGTTTACTTATCATGAGTTGTACATTGATCTTCTGTGTTTTAGGTTTCCATCCATGCTGTCCAGTTAGCATAATATGTGCTCCTTTTTCACAGGCGGTTCTGGCTGATGACCTGTCGCCATAGCTGATAGAAACCCAGAAGGAATATCATCCCCAATGATACTGCTAATATTAGTAACTGTACTGATGAGGAACAGGAGGGCAGGCTTATCCATTGTCCCTGAACTGCTTGAAGTGTAGAGTCAAAATGACAGTGCCACTTTGTTACCGCTAGTCACATGTTTGAGAAGATGTTCTGCAAAAATAATAACAATACAGAGATGGTCTTGCTCTTCAATGAGGTTCTGACAATCATATGTTGGAATCCATTATAAAGAAAACCTACAGTAGTTGAACACTCTGTGTAGGTAGTAACCTGTTTGTTGAACGCCAGTGATTCTAAGAACAAAAATAACTGTTACCTGTAGGACAATGTCTCTATCACAGGTCACCAAGGGTACAACAAGGCATATCCTTAATAAAATACATTTTCATGGCTAATTGTGCATGCCTCTCATTTCCCACTTAATATGCAATATAGTTATACCTATGGCTTGCATAACCAACTCAGTGCCCTTGTTGTTAGTGTCCTACCTAAGAGTTGAAGGTTGGACAGTTCAATCCCTGACCGAGTCATACCAAAGACTGTAAAAATGGGACCCGATGCGTCTCTGCTTGGCACTCAAGATAGATTGGGGGTAAGGCCCTGCGATAGACTAGCGTCCTATCCAGGGGGTGTACTTGTACATCAAGCTGCCTCACATTACAGAAACAGGAGATATGCTCCTGCTCCTATGAGTCGTTGTGGCTCACACAAGCTAAGGCTCATGCAAAGCTCCCCTCTTTCTTACTTTGGCTTACAGCTTAAACAGTATTGAGTCAAGGAATAGCTTTACTGCTCAATAAAATCTGTTGCCACAGTACTGAAGAGGCAGAGCAAGCAGGCTTCTTATCTCGTTGGGATAACCTAGGGTGCCATGACATATGTAACAACCAGCAGTTTTTGTAAATACTCCTCCACCAAGGACGAACTCAAAGGCTAATGGCCAAAGGGGTCCTTTTCACTCTCTCACACACAGTCACTGTATCAACAAATATATATGTGTATATATATATCTACAGTGCCTTGCAAAAGTATTCATCCCTCTTGGCATTACAACCTGTAATTTAAATGTATTTCTATTTGGATTTCATTTAATGGACATACACAAAATAGTTGAAATTGGTGAAGTGAAATGAATAACTTGTTTTAAAACATTTATAAAAATAAAAAACAAAAGTGGTGCGTGCATATGTATTCACCCCCTTTGCTATGATGGATTGGGCTAAATACAGGGAAATTCTTGAGGGAAACCTGTTTCAGTCTTTCAGAGATTTGAGACTGGGACGGAGGTTCACCTTCCAGAAGGACAATGACCCTAAGCATACTGCTAATGCAACACACGAGTGGTTTAAGGGGAAACATATACATGTCTTGGAATGACCTAGTTTTGCCTTGAAGAATGGGCAAAAATCCCAGTGGCTAGATGTGCCATGCTTATAGAGACATACTCCAAGGGGGGTGAATAGTTATGCATGCTCAAGTTTTTCAGTTTTGTCTTATTTCTTGCTTCACAATAAAAAATATTTTGCATCTTCAAAGTGATAGGCATGCTGTGTAAATCAAGTGATACAAATCCCCCAAAATCCTTTTTAATTCCAGGTTGCAAGGCAACAAAATAGGACCACTTGGGACTGGTTACTTGTAAAGAATTAAAACATTTTCATCAGATTTTCAAGTTTTGTCTATCCACATTATCTGCAGTGAGCACAGATCGGCTTGCTGTGACAATGTCAGCTGCTGTGGAGAATAGCCTCTCGCTAGGGACAGAGGTCCCAGGCACAGCCAGGTAGCACCTTGCTAACATGGCAACATATTAGCAGGGGAATACAGTCCACTTCCCTGTATGAGGTCACCTCCTCTTCTATGACCTTGACCTTTGACTTGGGTCCCTGCTCCTGGGTCGTGAACAACTCTCCAAAAAGCTCAGCCATGGCAGACTTATTTTCTGGAGGAGAACCCGTCATCTGCCGTCTCTGGAGAAGGGTTGGCTCCTGTGGCATCTGTGGCTTGACCCTGCAGAATTAAATTAGATGAAAATTACTATCTCTGAAGTGGCTTTAAAATATGATTTGTTGTTAGAAATATATATCAGACACTATTATACAATTACAATTATTACTTTATAATTAATTGTTAAATCACTAATTAATAAAATAATAATTGTCACATTAACAAAATAAATGCAATACCTGTTGTATATTGGTCACAATCTCTGCTGTGAGTTCATTGTAGACTCTCAGACGAGCAGCAGCAACCAGGTGCAGCAGGGACTTGAACCGGGGGTCCAAAGTGGTGATCTTGTGTAAGAAGTCTTGGACACCAGGGTCAGCATATATGAACTCTGATAGCAGTCTTGACATCCCTTACTGCAGGTTCATCTTCATCAGATGCCACCATTGATTTCAGGATCATTGTTTTCATAGGCAGGACCATGAAAACTGATGGAATGCTCTCAGTGCATATCAGTGTTGTGACTGTTTTGAGAGGTTTTCACACTTTAACTTCCTCTGCTAGTTAAGACTGTCATTTTCAGACAAAGTCACAATATCTTTGACATTCTTCTTCACAGCTTGATCAGTCAGTGTAGAATACACTGCAACTTTCTGCTCAAGGTATCGCTCAACCACGTCATGGCTTGAATTCCATCTAGTAGGGACATCTTGGATTAGTTTGTGGTTTGGCAGCTCCAGCATCTCCTGTTTTGTCTTGAAAACATGTGCAGCAGTTGTGCTTTTATGAAAGAAGGATACCACCTTCCTGATCTTTGCTAAGAGGCGAGAGACTGGATTCATAGACATTGCTTTTTGAGATGCTAGATTAATAACGTGAGCAAAGCATCCTGTCTGTGGCCCCAATCCAGCTAGTGCAACTGCATTTACAATATTACTAGCGGTGTCAGTGGTCACAGGAATCGTTACATTATCCCAACCTCCACACTGCAACTACTTCCCGTAGCTCTTCCCCCAAGTTTACACTGGTGTGACGACTCTCAAGGGGACGTGTTTGAAGATCAAGGCTTTTTATCTCCCACTCTGCCGTAATGAAATGAGCCGTTACAGTAAGGTAGCACTCTGTAGCTCTAGATGTCCAACTGTCTGTTGTTAGAGCAACAGACCCCATTTCTGACAACTCACTCTCAAGTTGTTCTTTTGTTTTTTGTATAAGGCAGGTTTCAATGTCTGTGGAAAAATGTGTACAGGAAGGAATAATGAAGCACAGCTTGACCACTTTATTAAACATATTTCTGAACCCCGCGTTCTCTACCACAGAGAAGGGTCTCATATCTTCCGCTATGAATTTTGCTGTCGCTGCGTTGATTTCTTTTGCCCTATCGGAGTCAGCTGCATATTGTTGCCTGAAGGATGTGGGGAGAAGTGGTTGCCGATTCAGCTACGAGACTAAACAATTTTTTTTTTAAAGACAAGTTTATTACTATGTGGATATTTTTCCCACGTAAATTTATACGCCATTGGTTTATGCAATAGTATTTTTGGGAGATATATAAACGCAGCAAAAAAAGAAACACCCTCACTGTCAACAGCGTTTATTTTCATACAAAAAAATATTTGTATGAACATATGTCACGTCCTGACCTGAGATATCTCTGTTTCCTTCATATTTTGGTTAGGATGTGACTAGGGTGGATACGCTAGTTTTTGTATTGTCTAGGGTTTTGTAGATCTAGGTATTTGTATGTTTATGGTGGCCTGATATGGTTCCCAATCAGAGGCAGCTGTTTATCGTTGTCTGTGATTGGGGATCATATTTAGGTAGCCATTTCCCTTTTGGTGTTTGTGGGATCTTGTTCTATGTTAAGTTGCCTGTCTGCACTATTCATATTAGCTTCACGGTTCGTTTTGTTAGTTTGTTCAGTGTTCATTCTTTTAATAAATTAGACGCACGCTGCACCTCGGTCTCCTCCTTATGACGAACGTGACAACATAGCAAGATTCAACAACTGAGACATAAACTGAACAAGATCCACAGACATGTGACTAACAGAAAGGGAATAATGTGTCCCTGAACAAAGGGAGGGTCAAAATCAAAAGTAACGGTCAGTATCTGGTGTGGCCACCAGCTGCATTAAGTACTGCAGTGCATCTCCTCTTCATGAACTGCACCAGATTTGCCAGTTCTTGCTGTGAGATGTTACCCAACTCTTCCACCAAGGCAACTGCAAGTTCCTGGACATTTCTGGGGGGAATGGCCCTAGCCCTCACCCTCTGATCCAACAGGTCCCAGGTCCCAGGTCCTAGCTGGCCATGGCAGAACACTGACATTTCTGTCTTGCACAAAATCACTCACAGAACGAGCAGTATGGCTGGTGTCATTGTCATGCTGGAGGGTCATGTTAGGATGAGCCTGCAGGAAGGATACCACATGAGGGAGGAGGTCTTCCCTGTAACGCACAGCGTTGAGATTGCCTGCAATGACAACAAGCTCAGTTCGATGATACTGTGACACACCATCCCAGACCATGATGGACCCTCCACCTCCAAATCGATCCTGCTCCAGCACAGGCCTCGGTGTAACGTCATTCATTCGACGATAAACGCGAATCCGACCATCACCCCTGGTGAGACAAAACCGTAACTCTTCAGTGAAAAGCACTTTTTGCCAGTCCTGTCTGGTCCAGCGACGGTGGGTTTGTGCCCATAGGCGTTGTTGATGCCGGTGATGTCTGGTGAGGACCAGCCTTACAACAGGCCTACAAGTCCTCAGTCCAACCTCTCTCAGACTATTGCGGACAGTCTGAGCGCTGATGGAGGGATTGTGCGTTCCTGGTGTAACTCGACCAGTTGTTGCCATCCTGTACCTGTCCCGCAGGTGTGATATTTGGATGTACCGATCCTGTGCAGGTGTTGTTACACGTGGTCTGCCACTGGGAGGACAATCAGATGTCCGTCCTGTCTACCTGTAGTGCTGTCTTAGGCGTCTCACAGTACGGACATTGCAATTTATTACACTGGCCACATCTGTAGTCCTCATGCCTTCTTGCAGCATGCCTAGTACATGTTCACACAGATGAGCAAGGACCCTGGGCATCTTTCTTTTGGTAGTTTTTCGGAGTCAGTAGGTCTCTTTAGTGTCCTAAGTTTTCATAATGTGACCTTAATTGTCTACCGTCTGTAAGCTGTTAGTGTCTTAACGACCATACCACAGGTGTATGTTTAAACAGTGTTTAAACCCTTTACAATGAAAATATGTGAAGGTTTTGGGATATTTACGAATTAACTTTGAAAGACAGGGTCCTGAAAAAGGGACATTTCTTTTTTTGCTGAGTTTATGTGTATATATTTTCCAAGCTATAATATATGATGCATGTATTGTTCAGTGCGCAGTGCGTACCAAACTGTGCACCGTGGACCCTGTATCGAACGGTTCAATACGAATACACGCACCGCTTCACTGCTAATATATATATATATATATCATTTATATATACTGTATGTATAATTTGTTACACCAGAATGATTTTAGTTGGTTATTTCCATCTACTCATCTCTCAAAATGTGTTGACTTTCCTCTCAGCATAGCCAGCTAGCTAGCTACATACAGTGGGGCAAAAAAGTATTTAGTCAGCCACCAATTGTGCAAGTTCTCCCACTTAAAAAGATGAGAGGCCTGTCATTTTCATCATAGGTACACTTCAACTATGACAGACCAAATGAGAAAAAAAATCCAGAAAATCACATTGTAGGATTTTTAATGAATTTATTTGCAAATTATGGTGGAAAATAAGTATATGGTCACCTACAAACAAGCAAGATTTCTGGGTCTCACAGACCTGTAACACAGCCATTTTTCATCATCAGTCACAAAAATCAGAAATAGAGAAATGAATCACTAACCTTTGATGATCTTCATCAGATGACACTCATAGGACTTCATGTTACACAATACATGTATGTTTTGTTCGATATATATATTTATGTGAAAAAATCTCAGTTTACATTGGCACGTTACGTTCAGTAGTACAGAAATACTCATAATAAACATAATAAAAGATACAACTATTATGCATGGAATTATAGATACACTTCTCCTTAATGCAACCGCTGTGTCAGATTTAAAAAAAATTACGGAAAAGGCACACCATGCAATAATCTGAGTACGACGCTCAGAGACCAAAACAACCCAGACAGATATCCGCCATGTTGAGCAGTCAACAGAAGTCAGAAATAGCATTATAAATATTCACTTACTTTTGATGATCATCATAATGCACTCCCAGGAATCCCAGTTCCACAATAAATGTTTGAGTTGTTCGATAATGTCCATCATTTATGTCCAAATACCTCCTTTTTGTTCCCGCATTTAGTACAGTAATCCAGATTCATGACGCGCGATCACTAGGAGCAGACGAAAGTAAAAAAGTTCCGTTACAGTCCGTAGAAACATGTCAAACGATGTATAGAATCAATCTTTAGGATGTTTTTAACATAAATCTTCAATAATGTTCCAACTGGACAATTCCTTTGTCTTCAGAATTGCAATGGAACTCAAGCTAAACATGAACGAGCGTGGCTCTCTGGCAGACCTCTGACTCATTCCCCTCTCATTCGCCCCCACTTCACAGTAGAAGCCTCAAACAATGTTCTAAAGACTGTTGACATCTAGTGGAAGCCTTAGGAAGTGCAACATGACCAATACCCCACAGTATCTTCGATAGGCAATGAGTTGAAAACCTACAAACCTCAGATTTCCCACTTCCTTGTTGGATTTTTTTCTCAGGTTTTTGCCTGCCATGAGTTATGTTATACTCACAGACATCATTCAAACAGCTTTAGAAACTTCAGAGTGTTTTCTATCAAAATCTAGTAATAATATACATATCTTAGCTTCTGGGACTGAGTAGCAGACAGTTTACTCTGGGCACCTTATTCTTCTAAGCTAAATGTGTTAAATGTGTCAGTGTTGTACTGGATTGTACCATGGAAATGCAATATTAAACTCACTGCTATTTCTTTTGAAATTGGCAGGCATTATACATGGTCAATCGTAAAAATTATGCTTTGAATTTTGTCACAAAAATTGCATACCCATTTAGCAAAAGCAATGGCAAACATGATATTGATTTATCATCTGCCCATAAGAATATTAAGATTGAATTAAGTCACTCATAGATTTCCATAGCTGGAAGCATTTTCCAGTTCCCGTAAAGTGTGCCTAGGCAATGGTCGTAAATAAGTTGAGTTTTCTCCTAACACAGTCCATATGGGAAGGAAATAGAAAACGAGACAGTAGAATCTAGCCAATTTTGTTTGGTTTAAAGCACTCTGGAATGATTACATGTGGAAAACATGTGTACCAACCTTTGTGAGAAATACATGGAGGGAAATAACCTTCACTAAATAGAACATTTTTTATCTTTACGCTAATTTTCTAATAATAAAGGAAAATGAATAAAACATTCCCATTGATTTGACACTGTAAAGTTCTTGTAAATCTCTTGCACACACACACCATAAGGATTTTTTACTTTTTATCCCTTTTTCTCCCCAATTGGTAGTTACAGTCTTGTCCCACCGCTGCAACTCGCGTATGGACTCGGAGAGGCGAAAATCGAGAGCCATGCATCCTCCGAAACACAACCCTGCGAAGCCGCACTGCTTCTTGACACTGCTCAACCCGGAAGCCAGCCGCACCAGTGTGTCGGAGGAAATTCCGTACAGCTGGCGAACGTGTCAGTGTGCATGTGCCTGGTCCACCACAAGAGTCACTAGAGCGCGATGGGACAAGGACCTCCCGGCTGGCCAAACCCTCCCCTAACCCGGACAACGCTGGGACAATTTTGTGCCGCCTCATGGGTCCCCCGGTCGCAGCCGGCAGCGACACAGCCCGGGATCGAACCTGGGTCTGTAGTGACTCCTCAAGCGCTGAGATACTGAATGCCTTTGACTGTGGCGCCACTCGGGAGGCCCATCATAAGGATTTTTATTGAATTAACACCACGGCAATGATTTAGCATAGGCTACATTTTCTATTAATTTGACATGGTGACACAAACATGCATAATGCTGGTGTAACCCATTTGGTTGTGCATAATACTGTTACAATATAGATGTCTTCATTACGCCTAAACTAGCTCAGCTCATATAATCTAGGTTGTACTTGTGTAGTAGTGAACAACAGAAATAAACACAGATTTTTCAACCATTTGTGGGTGTGTGTCTGTACATACTTGTTAGTTTGTACGTGTATTTGTTTTTTTATTGTGTGTGTCCATGTGTACGTGCGCATACGTATTTATTTGTACATGTATCAGTATGCAATGTGTGTGTGTTTGTTTGTATCTTTGCTCATGTATTTTGACTGAGTGTGAGTGTATTTTGTGAGTGCTCCACAGTGATCTCCTGTGTTTGCTACTTTCCTAGGCAGGCAGGCAGTGGCCAGGATGGTATGTAGATTTTTTTTCCTGTGACCTGTTCAGACTCATCTACATGCCTGCCTGTCACTGTGGGTGCGTTGTTGGCCAGGGACCTGCCCACATCTCCAAGACAGCCAGAGAAAGGGTGAATGGAGAGAGAAAGCAGGAGGAGAGGTACAGTAGGTTGAGGGAGGAAGGTGAAAAAGAGAGAAAGAGGAGAAAGTTAGAGAAGGAGAAAAATGTGAATTGATTTGTTTGCATTCTTTTTCATTTGCTCTATTTTACTTTCTCTCTCTCTCACTCGCACACACACACACACAATGTTACGCATGTGAATTAAAAGAAAAACATTAACCTGTAATGTTTTGTCATTTAAGGAATGAAGTAGAGTGCAAATGATGGCACAGGTAGACCACACTATTCAGCCCTATACCAGTGTAATATCATTGTTTTATTGTTATAACAATCTTATTGTGAACCAGTAGTGTAGCCAGAAATTCGTTGGTGTATGTCCCTGCAGAAATGTGTGTGTGGACCCCAACCTCATGCTATTCCACACATTTTGCCTTGAGGCTGAGAGGAAATATAGCATTTTTAAAGCTAATTAAAGCGAAACTACACAGTTGAAGTTGGAAATTTACATACACCTTAGCCAAATACATTTAAACTTGGTTTTTCACAATTCCTGACATTTAATCCTAGTATAAAGTCCCTGTCTTAGGTCAGTTAGGATCACCACTTTATTTAAAGAATGTGAAATGTCAGAATAATACTAGAGAGAATGAATTATTTAAGCTTTTATTTCTTTCATCACATTCCCAGTGGGTCAGAAGTTTACATACACTCAATTCGTATTTGGTAGCATTGCCTTTAAATTGTTTCACTTGGGTCAAATGTTTTGGGGAGCCTTCCACAACCTTCCCACAATAAGTTGGGTGAATTTTGGCCCATTCCTCCTGACAGTGCCCGTGTAACCGAGTCAGGTTTGTAGGCCTCCTTGATCACACACGCCTTTTCAGTTCTGCCCACAAATGTTCTATAGGATTGCGGTCAGGGCTTTGTGATGGCCACTCCAATACCTTGACTTTGTTGTCCTTAAGCCATTTTCCCACAACTTTGGAAGTATGCTTGGGGTCATTGTCCATTTGGAAGACCCATTTGCGACCAAACTGTAAACTTCCTGAGTGATGTCTTGAGATGTTGCTTCAATATATCCACATCATTTTCCTACCTCATGATGCCATCTATTTTGTGAAGTGCACCAGTCCCTCCTGCAGCAAAGCACCCCCACAACATGATGCTGCCACCCTCGTACTTCACGGTTAGGATGGTGTTCTTCGGTTTGCAAGCCTCCCCCTTTTTCTTCCAAACATAATGATGGTCATTATGGCAAAACAGTTCTATTTTTGTTTCATCAGACCAGAGAACATTTCTCCAAAAAGTACAATCTTTGTCCCAATGTGCAGTTGCAAACCATAGTCTGGCCTTTTTATGATGGTTTTGGAGCAGTGGCTTCTTCCTTTCTGAGCGTTCTTTCAGGTTATGTCCGGCCTTTCACGTTATGTCGATATAGGACTCGTTTTACTGTGGATGTAGATACTTTTGTACCTGTTTCCTACAGCATCTTCCCAAGGTCCTTCGCTGTTGTTCTGGGATTGATTTGCACTTTTCGCACCAAAGTACGTTCATCTCTAGGAGACAGAACGTGTCTCATTCCTGAGCGGTATGACAGCTGCGTGGTTCCATGGTGTTTATACTTGCGTACTATTGTTTGTACAGATGAATGTGGTACCTTCTGGCATTTGGAGGTGTGGAGGTCTACATTTTTTTCTGAGGTCTGTGCTGATATCTTTAGATTTTCCCATGATGTCAAGCAAAGAGGCACTAAGTTTGAAGGTAGGCCTTGAAATACATCCACAGGTACACCTCCAATTGACTCAGATTATGTCAATTAGCCGATCAGAAGCTTCTAATGCCATTACATAATTTTCTGGATTTTTCCAAGCTGTTTAAACGCACAGTCAACGTAGTGTATGTAAACTTCTGACCCACTGGAATTGTGATTCAGTGAATTATAAGTGAAATAATCTGTTTTTAAACAATTGTTGGAAAAATGACTTGTGTCATGCACAAATTAGTTGTTCTAATCGACTTGCCAAAACTATAGTTTGTTAACAAGAAATTTGTGGAGTGGTTGAAAAACGAGTTTTAATGACTCCAAGCTAAGTGTATGTAAACTTCCAACTTCAACTGTAGGTGTGTTGACTGTGATAACTGGATTATGAGCTGCTAAATGAACGATATGTATAGAAGCACAGTGACTTGAATCAATGTGGTCATATTTGTGGCTTATTGGGTGTGTGACTTTCAGTTTGTTATTTTTGGCCACCCATGTTGTAGGAGTGTATGTCATTCCAGTGCACTGCTTGCTATGTTTTCTATCTGATCTGATGGTGTCTGCAGGTAAAATACAAATAATGCCCCAATTGTAACAGTGACAAGTAGAGCGCATTTGAAAATCTGATTGGGTGGGCCTGGCTTCCCAGTGGGTGCACCCAGGCCCACATGTGTCTACGGGGCTGTTGTTCAACCCGCATTTTTGTTAGCCTTACTAATGAAATATTACTTATGGCAATGAAATGTTGTACGTATTTGGTATTTTCTGATTTTTAATAGCAATATGCTTTATGCAGGGCAGTGCAAATATTTTTTTGTTTTGTTTTACCTGCAATGATGGTGAAGGTTCACCTTCTAACAGGACAACAGCCGTAAGCACACAGCGAAGACAATGCAAAATTGGCTTCGGGACAAGTCTCTGAATGTCCTTGAGTTTACCAACCAGAGCCTGGACTTGAACCCGATCCAACATCTCTGGAGAGACCTGAAAATATCTGTGCAGCGACGCTCCCCATCCAACCTGACAGAGCTAGAGAGGATCTGCAGAGAAGAATGGGAGAAACTCCCCAAATACAGGTATGCCAGGCTTGTAGCATCATAACCAAGAAGAATCGAGGTTGTAATCACTGCCAAAGGTGTTTCAACAAAGTACTTAGTAAAGGGTCTGAATTCTTTATTTCAGTTCTTTTTTTATACATTTGCAGAATGTCTAAAAACCTGTTTTTCCTTTGTCGTTATGAGGTATTGTGTGTAGATTGATGAGGAAACATTTTTATTTAACCTTTTCACACGTACCAACAAATGAGTGTGATCCTTCTACAGTTGTCACTGCAGCGTACCCTCAAACTGGTGTGATCCTTCTACAGTTGTCACTGCAGCGTACTGCTCAAACCGGTGTGATTGGAACACTTATTTAGAACGTTCAGTTTCGATTGACACAACAGTCAGTGTTTGAGCTGGCCACACTGTTTTCTCACAGTGTTTTCTCTCCTTACACTGTTTTCTCTCCTTACAAAGTTATGGACTGAATGTGACCAGTTTATGTTTGGATGCAATGTTCAGACATTCACAGAAGTAGCAACAGCATAACACAATCATCCAAACTGGAAAATCTAGGCTACATTAGTCCTAGAGCTAACTGAGGGAAAGATTGACATAACACAGCCGTCATATTTAAATAAATAACTCTGATAGCAATTACTATTTTTAATTCATCACATCATGGGTGAGGTCACCATTGATTGAAATAATTGAGTAAAATACTTTCTATAAAACGAAAGCAAATCGACGATGGGTAGGTTGTGCGCGCCGTCATGTTTTTTGTTGTTGTGTCAACCAAAGATAATAAAGAGGAGACCAAATTCATCTTGTCTGTTTGCAGATTGCATGTTGAAGGGGGTGTGTCGTCTATGATCATTCACAAACCTTCACTTCCAGAAGTTTATTTGAAAGATGAGTGAAAAAGTGAATCCATTTTAGAGTAAGGCTGTAACGTAACAAAATGTGGAAAAAGTCAAGGGGTCTGAATACTTTCCGAATGCACTGTACATGTGACTTCTGCCATCAGAATACGAAGATCGCATTGAAAATCTGGCTGACCACTCCAGGTGGTGTTCAGGGATACATTGTATGCAGGTTTCTCCTCAGTCTGGATACAATCAGGCTACCGTAAGTGCATACAGTGGGCGACATCATCAGCACTCCTCCCACACAGCACTCCTTTCATTATAACGTTGGCGGAAATAATTCCTAGCGTGTGATGAATGTGTTTGCTGGCCTCATAAATGCTAGCCAGCCAGCTAATATTTAGATTTTTTTTTTTTTTGGCTAGAGTTATGCTAACTTGTTTGCAATCCCTTTAGCGTTGCTTGCTAGCTAACTATAGAGGTTAGCTGGCTAGTTAGCTACAGTAGTTAGCTACTGCCATCAGTTGTTGTTGTGTTATCATATTTAGCCTATTCCACCGTTTGTAGAATGTATACTGGCATTTGAATATAGCGTTGGAAAAGGGAATCCTGACATACTGTGGACATGGTAGACACATTTAAAAGTAGGTGTAGATGTATGACATGTTTGGAATTCCATGATCAGAATAGAAAAGCTGCATGAACTGTCAAGTCTAGACATGGCCAGAGTAGACACTTTGGCCTAACCTCCTCAGCTTCTGCCAAACAAGAAGAGAAGGATAGAAAAGAGCTGTAAGCTTTGAGCTATCCTTAAAAGCCCAACGTCTCTTTTGTCTTTAGTCTTAGTAGACATGTGCTGTGCTGATGTTGACATGCTTTTCCAAACACACAATGCTTTGTTGCCCATATTTACTATGTAATATTATTTTTACTATTAAATAACTACTATTTCTTCCACTCTTATGAGGTATGTGTGAAAAACCTGTATTTGACTGAAAGTTTTGTGAATAAATGTATATTTTCAAATATACTGCGAGTGTGAATTTCTAAAACTTAAATCAAACCGCATGTCTCATGCTTCTGTACTTGATCTATCCCCTAAACTGAATGGGTCATTTGGTTTTATATAGCCACATTTCTGCAGTGATCTTGGTTTGGTTCAGATTTTTGACAAATTCTACATGTTACACCTGTGTTGAAATCCCCAGATATGAGGTCCATAGACCTATCACTTTGTCTAATTAAGAACATATGTAAGACTACTCTCCAGTGCAAGACTGATGGCACCTAGCCACAGAAGGTTCTGATCTTTGCCTAAAGTGATGAAAGCCCCCTCATTCGCTACATTTTGGTAGGTAGTGTCTCTTCCTCAATTCATCTTTCTTTCCTTGATTCCTTGCATCCTCTCTTCTTGTCTCCTATTCAAACATAATTGAAGAAGGTCCAAGAGGAGGGACCTTGGACCGTCTCCTCCAATACAGTTCAGATGGAGGCAAGGAGATAAGATGCAAGGAATCGCAGAAAAACTCATTGAGATTGAGTCAGTGTCTCATGGTCTGACATCATGCTTAGGCCTGGGATTTCCAGACTGTCAGTGCCAGCTGATGACATGTGAGAGACAGCCTAAGCCTTTCAGCTTGATTAGTGGGTTTGGTGCGTTTTCATCACTCCAAAATTGTGGCATTGGTAAGCCTAATTAAAGCAGTGGAGAAAAACGATTTCCCCACAAACATGGTCAATAATCTTCTTAACAATACTCTGAACAATTGTTTGTCACAGTTCTTATGGAAGCTCACATTTATTTTGATACTGTTTAAGATTCATTATTTCAAAACAGTTCTGAGATGGCCACGCTCTTTATTGTATGGTCATATTAAGCCGAAATGATTTCACACATCTTGATGTACCTCAGTAATACTCTATAACTACTGAGGTACCTAAAATGACAATCAACTGTCTATGGTAATTGCAAATACGAAACATAGAACCAGGGGTGCAACTTAGGTTTTAGAAGTGGGGGGGACATAATATTATCGTCTGCATGGTCCTAAAGCACACCGTTGCCTCGTATCACATTCCAATGATAAAACTGGGGGGGACAAAAATTCAATTTCAGAATGTGGGGGGACATCCCCCCCCGTCCCCAGTGAAAGTTGCACCTCTGCATAGAACACCTCTGCATGATTGAATAGTAATGATTTGCAATTTCAAATTACTTACTGTGTATAGTATATTACTGTGTTACTACTACTGCTTTATGACACTGGTATAAGTGCAACAACGTACAGTTGTAAAACACACATTGAGAATATTCATATATCCTGATTAGAACTGCAGGGATCACACTTCCAATAATATACGCTCTGAATGTAAGGCATTGTCTGTCACACATTATAACACCCACACAGTCAACAGCAGGGTGAACAAAGCTAAAAACCAGTTCAGCAACATTCAGGGACTTGATGTCATCCTTCTGCTACTGGGTCTAAAGTCAGTACCATACTCATTGTGAAACAACTTCTCATACCAGGAAGAAAACACTTTTCTTAGAGTGGAGTACAGACAGTCCATATACACTGCTATATCCACATCTCTGTAGCGATTGAGAGGGAACACCGTCGATCATCAGATCAGTTACATATTGTTTACACTTTACATGAGTGTTCTTATACTGTGTAATTATTCCTGTAAGTACATTGTAATAACTATTGTCAGAACTCATTGTTTGAATGTACCAACAGCAGTAACACTATCCCGAGTCTAGCCCTAACCTAAAGTAGGCCTGTAAGTATATTAACATTGCGTTATTACAATACACTGTACGTGCATGATTAATAACAGTCATTTGGGCACTGTAATGTAAAGTGTGATCCATGTTTCTGTACAAGATTGTTACAAATGTTCTAATAGTAGGTGTTCATTGGGGAACTTCATCTGGGAAATGAATCAAGCAAATCAATCAAACGTATTTATAAAGCCCTTTTTACATCAGCAGTTGTCACAAAGTCCTTATACGGAAACCCAGCCTAAAACCCCAAAGAGCAAGCAATGCAGATGTATAAAAAAAAAAATAGGAACAACTCCCTAAAAAGGCAGGAACCTGGGAAGAAACCTAGAGAGGAACCAGGCTCTGAGGGGTGGCCAGTTCTCTTCTGGCTGTGCCGGGTGGAGATTATAAGAGTACATGGCCATTAATGACAGATCGTTGTTCAAGGTGTTCAAACATTCGTAGATGACCAGTAGGGTCAAATAATAAGTAGTTATAGAGGGTGCAACAGGTCAGCACCTCAGGAGTAAATGTCAGTTGGCTTTTCATAGCCAAGCACTCAGATCTAGAGAGCAGGTGAGAGAGAGACAGAGACAAACAGCAGGTAGCATGACCGTACAGGACACTGAGACGGGGGTGGGTGGGGGGTCAGGGGACATGACCGTGGAACAGGTCAATGTTCGATAACCGCAGACAGAACAGCAGAAACTGGATCAGCAGCACGGCAAGGTAGAACGTCCGGTGAACAGGTCAGGGTTCCATAACCGCAGGCAGAACAGCAGAAACTGGATCAGCAGCACGGCAAGGTAGAACGTCCGGTGAACAGGTCAGGGTTCCATAACCGCAGGCAGAACAGCAGAAACTGGATCAGCAGCACGGCAAGGTAGAACGTCCGGTGAACAGGTCAGGGTTCCATAACCGCAGGCAGAACAGCAGAAACTGGATCAGCAGCACGGCAAGGTAGAACGTCCGGTGAACAGGTCAGGGTTCCATAACCGCAGGCAGAACAGCAGAAACCGAATCAGCAGCACAGCCAGGTGGACTGAGGACAGGGACAGCAAGGAGTCATCAGGCCAGGTAGTCCTGAGGCATGGTCCTATAGCTCACATCATTCGGGAGAAGATAGCAAGAGATGGGAGAATTAGAGGGTGCTTACCTAAGACCACAGAGGACACCAGATAGGAGAGACTAACCATATCCACCCGGCACAGACTATTGCAGCACAGTAGATACAGGACACTGAGACAGGAGGGGGGGGGGACACTGTGACACCATCCAAAGTTGCCCCCAGACAGGGCCAATCAGGCAGAATATAACCCCACCCACTTTGCCAAAGCACAGACTCCACACCACCAAAGGGATATTATCTTACTACCCTGACACAAGGCTGAGTATAGCTCACGAAGATTGCCCCTACTGCACTATCCCAAGGGGGCGCAAAACTGGCAAGGAAAATTACATCAGTGACTCATCCCACTCAAGTCGAGTATAGCGAAAAAGGCCTGGCATGATGTAATGCACCTCTTCTAGGGCATGGGAGAGCGCAAGCAAGCCAGTGACTCAGCTCCCGTAATAGGGTCAGTGACATAGAATCCCAGTGGTGCGAGGGTAGCCGGCCAGGCAGAGACAGCAAGTGTGGTTTGTCACTCCAGTGCATTTCCGTTTACCTTCGCACCCCTGGGCCAGACTACACTCAATCATAGGACCTACTGAAGACAAATTGCAGATACTGATAGTGAGGATTCGTTCCTTCAGTCACTTGCATGAACACAAAAGTTGGTTATTAGAAAAGCACAAACATAAAATGTTCCATCACATTCCCTCCTCGTATCACACCATCTGGAATACTTATCATTACATTTAAAGGTAAGCATTAGATTATAGCTTCTATGAAAAGGTTCTATGCTTTTATTAAAGTAAGGACAATCAACACTTAAAACCAGACACTATCATAATAAAGGTGGCACTTCTATTAATGGGTGTGAATTTAACAAACACACACACAGCAGGTTAAATAACACAAATAGGCAAACTGAGAAAAAAACAAGCTGCAGCCCATTTGGCAATTTGGGATCCCCATCTTCCAAACAGGGAATCCAACCAATTTGCAGGTACCACTGGTTGTGAGGAACTATTCTTAGCAATAGTTGTAATGTATGCGGCAAAGAATGATCTTGGACAAAAGTACAACATTCATCGCCAATGATTGCACAAGTGGCCCCTTGACCTGCTAAAAGATAGGCAAGAGCCTCTGTTTTGCAGAGCCAATTTATGCAATTATTTTAGCATTGCCAATTTGCTCTACGTCTCTAGAGATCTCACAAATTGTCTAGGGCACATTGTTGGTTATAGTCTTAAAAGGCAATTTTTCCTTATCAATGCAGTAAAGTTCACAACTTAATCAGACCCAACCCCAGGGCCCAGCAGGGCTCTCCTTCCACAATGACCATTTACTTCTGGGCCTTCAGAAAGTATTCAGACCCCTTGAATTTTTGCACATTTTGTTTAGTTACAACCTTATTCTGAAATGTATTAAAATAAAAATGTTCATCAATTTACACATCAACCTTTAATGAAAAAAACAAATACATAAATACCTTATTAAATAAGAATTCAGAACTTTAGCTATGAGACTCAAAATTGAGGTCAGGACCATCCTGTTTCCATTGATCAATATTGCAGTCCACCTGTGGTAAATTCAATTGATTGGGCATGATTTGGAAAAGCACTCACCCAACTATATAAAAGGTCCCACGGTTGACAGTGCATGTCAGAGCAAAAACCAAGCCATGCGGTCGAAGGAATTGTCTGTAGAGCTCCGAGACAGGATTGTGTCGAGGCACAGATCTGGGGAAAGGTACCAAAATACTTCTACAGCATTGAAGGTCCCCAAGAACACATTGGCCTCCATCATTCTTAAATGGAAGTGGTTTGGAACCACCAAGACTCTTCCTAGAGCTGGTTTCCCAGCCAATCTGAGCAATCGGGGGAGTAGGGCCTTGGTTAGGGAGGTAAGCAAGAACCCGATGGTCACTCTGACAGAGCTCCAGAGTTCCTCTGTGGCGATGGGAGAACCTTCCAGAAGGACAACCATCTATGCAGCACTCCATCAATCAGGCTTTTATGGTAGAGAGGCCAGACGGAAACCACTCCTCAGTAGGCACATGACAGCCCACTGCCAAAAGGCAACTAAAGACTCTCAGACCATGAGAAACAAGATTCTCTGGTTTGATAAAACAAAGATGAAACAGTTTGGCCTGAATGCCACCCATAACATCTGGAGGAAATCTGTCACCATCCCTACGGTGAATCATGATGGTGGAGGCATCATGCTGTGGGGATGTTTTTCAGTGGCAGAGACTGGGAGAATAGTCAGGATCAATGAAAAAGATGGACGGAGCAATGTACATAGAGATCCTTGAAGAAAACCCGCTCCAGAGGACTTAGGACCTCAGATGGGGATGAACGTAATTCTTCCAACAGGACAACAACCCTAATCACACAGCCAAGACGATGCAGGAGTGGCTTCAGGACAATTCTCTGAATATCCTTGAGGGGTCCAGCCAGAGCCCGAACTTGAACCCGATCGAACATCTCTGGAGACCTGCAAATACCTGTGCAGCGATGCTCCACATCTAACCTGACAGAGCTCGAAAGGATCTGCAGAGAAGAATGGGAGAAACTCCCCAAATACAGGTGTGCCAAGCTTGTAGCATCATACCCAAGTAGACTGGAGGCTGTAATTGCTGCCAAAGGTGCTTCAACAAGGTACTGGAGTAAAGGGTCTGAATACTTTTGAAAATGTGATAACTCTGTTTAAAATATTCAAAAAAAATGTTTTTGCTTTGTCACTTCTGAGAGAAAAGGCAGTTGATGGCTTCGACTGGATGCTGTGTACTGGTTGCTGGCTGACTCAGGTCTCACGGTAGAAGTGGTGAAGGACAGGGCCATATTGAATGCCATTGGCACCATTACTTCAGCCGGTTAGAGGGGAAGAGGCTCACACTGTCCTCAGCCGAATTATCACTTCCATGCATCTAGCCACCATCTGTGATCATCACCTTTTCCTTAACCTCGAGAAAGGACAGACAGGAACAGTTTGGTGGATTTCTGATTTATGAAATCCAGACAAATTATGTATGACAAATTACTACTACCAATATTCTTAATACCGATTTCTAAGACAAATTTAAAAGAGAATAATACACAGTTGAAACCATTTTTTTCCCCCAAAATTGGCTTATACTCCTATCATCTTGGCAATCTCACCTTAGAGTTACAGGTCAGGGAGATCTCATACCATCCAGCAGACACAATCTGGTGAGATTTGTATTGAAGCAAGCCAAAAACAAAACAGTAATACACTTCTTCATATAATCACTCAAGGTGGGGAAAACTTTAATCCATTTGGAGTAACTGTCAACCATTACCAACATATTTTTTCCCTTTCACAGGCAGGCATGTTAAAAAATGTATTAGCATATTTACCAAAGGGCCCCAGGGGACTGGTAATTCCCCATTTGGACACGACTCACATCGTGATTTATGCATCCCCAAAAAACTGCCTGTTAAATCAAAATAAAAAATAAAATTAGAATTACAACTTGATAACTCCATAGGGAAATCATTGTATCCCATAAGGTAAAATAGACTAGAGACAGGTGTACCTCATTCAGGGGCAGCACTCTCTCTTGTTCTGAATCACACATAGGACTGATGATAAATTACAAACTTCTTCCTAATTATCTAGTGTTTACATAGCCCATTTAAATTTCACCCAATGTCTATAGTCTTTCTAGTGAGGGTGATCAGGCTGCACCAGAAAGTCAGAACAGAGGTCAGAGGTCATTCAACGCCATTAAGTGAGTGTACCTCAGACATTTTTTAATGATATTTAATTTTGTGTATCAGGTTTAAAATTGAGTTTTTCAGTACATTCCTTATCAAGAAGGTACTGGATGTGCCCTTTAAGGTGCTGTAATGAATACTCACGGAGAAAAAGGTGTAGATTCACGTGCAGAGCGTGGCAGATGTTTATTTCGCCTTCACAGAAGGCAGGAAATGGTCATACACAGGTAGGCAAATAGGCAGGTGAATCAAAACTAGGAATAAAGGCTGTAACTGGTTCTCACAAACGAGCTAGGAAAAGGCTTAGTGGAGTCACAAAGGCACAAACAGCATGAACTGAACTAAATGAGGAGCTGATGAGACCAGGTGAGTAACTTAAACAGGTGAAATCAATGAACAAAAATGAAAGACAGGGCTACGTTCAAGAACACAAAGAAACAGAGCACAAGGTTGACTAAGAAAATAAATACAGACCCTTACAGGTGCATCCTTTGTAACCCGTGAAAAACCCACTGAAACCAAAATAAAAAGACCCCACACAAAAAATGAATATTAACACCACTAACAAATATTCATAACAGGTAAAAACAAACAAAATGCCCTTACTTAATTTGGGAACTCCCTTAACAACTGGATCCGGGTACCTTTATGCTAACTCCCAAGGCACCTGCCTCAGAAAGCATTTCAAAGAGAGAGAGATACAGAAACATTGATAAACATGTCAAAAAATACTTGGTAGCGGACATTCCATCAATGCAGGAAATAAATAAATAAACATGTACTTAGTTTTCACATCTTAATCAGGCCTAAACATTCTTAATCTTAATTGAGTTTACTGCATCTTGGGCAGGAAGTCTTGATAAAACCATACGTATAGAGAATTATACTTCAGACACATCAGATGATACGGTGTCCCGTAAAGCTGGATAGGCACCTTCTAAAGTAAACAATCCCAGAGCCCCTCTCTTGTAATCTTAGTCTTTTTGACCTGTTGTACTGACAAACAGTTCTGTACTAACTGTCCCTGGGGCATAAACTAGTCAAAATATGAAATCGTGTTGTTTAAAAAATCTGGAAGGATTATTAATTGAGTAATAATAATTGGAAATTGGCAAAAACGTGTCTTATTCAACTACTCATATCTCGGTCATACAGCCTTGTGGGAAGCTGCTATAGACCACCATGTGCTAACAGTCAGAATCTGGATGACATGTGCGAAATGCTTGATAATGTACAGTTGAAGTCGGAAGTTTACATAAACCTTAGCCAAATACATTTAAACTCAGTTTTTCACAAATCCTGACATTTAATCCTAGTAAAAAGTCCCTGTCTAAGGTAATTTAGGACCACTTTATTTTAAGATTGTGAAATGTCAGAATAATAGCAGAGAGAATGATTTATTTCAGCTTTTATTTCTTTCATCACATTCCCAGTGGGTCAGAAGTTTACATACACTCAAATAGTATTTGGTAGCATTGCCATTAAATTGTTTAACTTGGGTCAAACATTTCAGATAGCCTTCCACAAGCTTCCCACAATAAGTTGGGTACATTGTGGCCCATTCCTCCTGAAAGTGCTGGTGTAACTGGGTCAGGTTTGTAGGCCTCCTTGATCGCACACACTTTTTCAGTTCTGCCACAAATCTTCTATAGGATTGAGGTCAGGACTTTGTGATGGCCACTCCAATACCTTGACTTTGTTGCCTTTAAGCCATTTTGCCACAACTTTGGAAGCATGCTTGGGGTCATTGTCCATTTGGAAGACCCATTTGCTACAAGGTTTTAACTTCCGGACTGATGTCTTGAGATGTTGCTTCAATATATCCACGTAATTTTCCTACCTCATGATGCCATCTATTTTGTGAAGTGCACCAGTCCCTCCTGCAGCAAAGTACCCCAACAACATGATGCTGCCACCACCGTCCTTCAAGGTTGGGATGGTGTTCTTCGGCTTGCAAGCCTCCCCCTTTTCCCTCCAAACATAACAATGGTCATTATGGTTAAACAGTTCTATTTTTGTTTCATCAGACCAGAGGACATTTCTCCAAAATGTACGATCTTTGTCCCTATGTGCAGTTGCAAACCGTAGTCTGTTTTTTTATGGCGGTGTTGGAGAGGTGGCTTCTTCCTTGCTGAGCGGCCTTTCAGGTTATGTCGATATAGGATTTGTTTTACTGTGGATGTATATACTTTAGTACCTGTTTCCTCCAGCATCTTCCCAAGGTCCTTTTCTGTTGTTCTGGGATTGATTTGCACATTTCTCACCAAAGTACATTCATCTCTAGGAGACAGTACGCGTCTCCTTCCTGAGCGGTATGACGGCAGCGTGGTCCCATGGTGTTGATACTTGAGTACTATTGTTTGTACAGATGAACGTGGTACCGTCAGGCGTTTGGAAATTGCTCCCAAGGATGAACCAGACTTGTGGAGGTCTACAATTTTTTCTGAGGTCTTGGCTGATTTCTTTAGATTTTCCCATGATGTCAAGCAAAGAGGAACTATGTTTGAAGGTAGTCCTTGAAATACATCCACAGGTACACCTCCAATTGACTCAAATGATGTCAATTCGACTATCAGAAACTTCTAAAGACATGACATCATTTTCTGGAATTTTGCAAGCTGTTTAAAGGCACAGTCAACTTAGTGTATGTAACCTTCTGACCCACTGGAATAGATGCAGTTAACAAGAAATTTATGGAGTGGTTGAAAAACAAGTTTTAATGACTCCAACCTAAGTGTATGCATACCTCCGACTTCAACTGTATGTGATTTCAACAGATAGGTATATTTTCTGGGTGATTTAAATATTGACTGGCTTTCATCAAGCTGCCCACTCAAGGAAACACTTCAAACTGGAACCAGTGCTTTTAGCCTGGTTCAGGTTATCAGTCAACCTACCAGGGTAGTTACAAATAGCATAGGAATGAATTCATCAACATGTATTTATCACATCTTTACTAATGCTGCAGAAATGTGCTTGAAAGCAGTATCTAGAGCCATGTGCTGCAGTAATCACAATGTAGTAGCCATATATTAGGCTGGGCCTAATATAATATATAAGAGGTTATACAATATGTTTTGTAGTAATTCCTATGTTGTTGGTGTGAAGAATATTTGTTCGTCCGTGGTGAGGAGCAAACAGACGTTGCACTTGACACATTTATGAAATTGCTTATTCTAGTTACTAATAAGCATAAACTCATTAAGGAAATTACTGTAAAAACTGGATTGACGAGGAATTGAAAAATGGTTTGGTTGAGAGGGATGAGGCAAAAGGAATGGCAAATAAGTCTGGTTGTAAAATCGATTGGCAAATGTACTGCAAATTAAGAAATTATGTGACTAAAATGAAAAAAGAAGAAACTCCACTATTAAACAACGGTAAATTACATAAAGAATGATTGTAGAAAGCTTTGTTGCACCTTCATTCATTAAATCAGATGGCTCATTCATCATAAAATAACTGATATTGCCAACTACTTTTATGATTTTTTTCGTTGGCAAGATTAGCAAATTTAGGCATGACATGCCAGCAACAAACGATGACACTACACATCCAAGTATATCTGACCAAATTACGAAAGACAAGAATTGTAATTTTGAATTACGTAGAGTGAGTGTGGAAGAGGTGAAAAAATAAGTTGTCTATCAACAACGACAAGCCACCGGGGTCTGACAACTTGGATGGAAAATGACTGAGGATAATAGAGGACAACATTGCCACTACTATTTACCTACTGGAAAGTGTGTGCCCTCAGCCCTGGAGGGAAGCAAAAGTAATTCCGCTACCTAAGTAAAGCCCCCTTTACTGGCTCAAATAGCTGACCAATCAGCCTGTTACCAACCCTTAATAAAGTTTAGATATAATGCTATTTTACAGTGAAAAAATTTGAAAACAGACTTTAAGCATGCTTATAGTGAAGGACATTCAACAAGCACAGCACTTACACAAATGACTGATGATTGGCTGAGAGAAATTGACGATAAAAAGATTGTGGGGGCTGTTTTGTCAGACTTCAGTGTGGCTTTTGACATTATTGTTCATAGTCTGCTGCTGGAAAAAGGTATGTGTTATGGCTTTACACCCTCTGCTATAATGTGGATTAAGAGATACCTGTCTAACAGAACACAGAGGGTGTTCTTTAATGGAAGCCTCTCCAACATAATCCAGGTAGAATCAGGAATTCCCCAGGGTAGCTGTCTAGGCCACTTATTTACTAACGACATGCCGCTGGCTGAGTAAAGCCAGTGTGTCTGTGTATGCGGATGACTCAACACTATACACTCCAGCTACTACAGCGACTGAAATGACTGCAACACTTAACAAAGAGCTGCAGTTAGTTTCAGAATGGGTGGCAAGGAATAAGTTGGTCCTAAATATTTAAAAAACTAAAAGCTTTGTATTTGGGACATGATTCACTAAACCCTAAACCTCAACTAAATCTTGTAATAAATCATGAGCAAGTTGAGGTGACTAAACTGCTTGGAGTAACCCTGAATTGTAAACTGTCATGGTCAAAACATATTGGTACAACAGTAGCTAAGATGGGGAGAAGTCTGTCCATAATAAAGCTCTGTTCTATCTTCTTAACAGCACTATCAACAAGGCAGGTCCTACAGGCTCTAGTTTTGTTGCACCTGGACTACTGTTCAGTCGTGTGGTCAGGTGCCAAAAAGAGGGAATTAAAAAAATTGCAATTGTCTCTTGGATGAGCAAACACTAATATGCATGTCAATCTCTCCTGACTCAAAATAGTACTTGTATTTGGGAGAGGTATTGACATGTTGAAAGCACCGAGCTGTCTGTTTAAACGACTAGTACACAGCTCAGACACCCATGCATGTCACAGTTTCTGTTTCATTTTTAAGTGTGCTCCCTTAGGTTACCGCTGGAGGGCACTCTTACTTTGTTTCTAGTGTCCAGGTTACCCTGATTGTTATTATTGGTTTCACCTATGGTTGTTTTCCCTTTCGGTTCACCTGTTGCCTCGCTATTTAGGTTCTTCTGTGGGCAGGGATCTTAGGTCTCATGTTTTGAATAGTGTGCTTGTGTGCTATTGCTTTGTTTTTTTCTGTGAAAACCTTAGTAAATGTTCTGGATTTACCCTTACCTCTGCCTGCTGTGTTTCTATGTGCCTGGGTCCGAGTTCATACTAGCATGATTGTCACAGTAGACCTAAGCCACAATTGACCCAGCAGAGAATTTTCCGTCATCCGAGCTCCACCATTTACAGTCGGCTCTCACCCACCATGGAACTGTGATTGGTCGCCATGAGGCGCGGATGAAGACATTGTCGGAGGAATTAAGAAATCTTGTGTCCGCTCTGCAGACATTTCAGACGGGAGCAACGGCTGCTACACCTATGGCAGTTCCTAACACTCCACTCCTACCAGCTCATTGTCTTCTCATTGTCTGAGCCTCATCTCCCGTTACCGCTATGAGGGACATCCTGAGAGGTGTCGTGGGTTCCTGCTCCAATGTTCGCTGGTCTTCAAGCTGCAGGCATCAACGTTTCCCACTGAGCGTTCCAGTGTCGCATACGTCATCTCCTTGCTCTCAAGACGGCTCTGGCCTGGGCCACGGCCTTTTGGGAGCGACAATCAGAAATTTGTTTAAATTGGCAAAGCTTCAGGCAGAAGATAAACAGGGTTTTTGATCACCCTATCAGTCGGAATGCTGCCCAAAGATACATTGCGCTTCAGCAGCCGGAGCATTGATGATTACGCCATTGACTTTCGGATGCTCGCCACTGAGAGCGTTTGGAATACAGAGGAATTTCACTCAGCCTTTCTGAACGGACTCAGCAAGGTACTCAAGGATGAATTGGCTTCCCGGGACAACCCATACACTCTGGATGAGTTCTGGCCATTTGGATTGACAACCGGCTTCGGGAACGTCGTCGGGAGAGGACAGAGGAGTTCCGTATTGGTTCCAGTGTTTCGGGTTCTGCTGAGGGAGTCGAAGCTTTGTTGGTTCCACTGCCTTATGCTGCATATGCTTGTTCTGTATGCCGTTGGGGCATCCTTCATGTCCTTCAGAGGAGTCGATGCAATTAGGACACACCAGACTGTCCGCTCTGGAAATAAGGCGCAGGATTAACTAGCAACGTTGTCTTTTCTGTGGACAGTCTGGACATTTCTATGCCTCCTGTCCCGAGCTGACGGAAACGGGATGACTCATCAGTATATGGGAGAATACTGGCAAGTCAGATACAGTCTCCAGCTGCCGATACGGTACGCACCTTGCTTCCGGCCAACCTGTGGTGGGACAATCGTCAGTTGGACATTCCTGCTTTCATAGACTCTGGGGCTACCTGCTGTTTTCTAGATCGCACATTAGCTCACCAACAGGGGCTGCCTCTCACTAAGCTGGACATTCCATTGGTTGGTCAGTGCGCTGGATGGTCAACCCCTAGGGTCTGGGAAGGTGAAACACCTCACCATGCCTGTTCAGCTACGAGTTCTGGATTACCATGTGGAACTTATCCAGTTACATCTGGTGGAATCCCCTGAGCTTCCCCTGGTTCTTGGACATCCGTAATTCTCAAATTGACTGGCCCTCTGGAAGAGTTCTAGGATGGAATCCTTCATGCCAGTTCACCTGCCAGCAACTGTCTCCACCCCTTTCCGGCCCTGCTCGTCTGGAGGCTTCCAACTCTCCTGTTCTCCCGACTGGGGATGACAAGCCTGATCTTTCTTGCGTACCTTGGGATTACTGGGATCTTGGTCAGGTCTTCAGCAAACGAAGGGCCAGCGAACTACCTCCTCACAGGCCCTACGATTGTGCAATCCACCTCCTGCCCGGCCAGAGACTGCAGCCATGAATAGTTATCTTGAGGCGCTGGCGGCTGATTTTATTCGGCCGTCCACTTCACCTGCAGGAGTGGGTTTTTTCTTTGTTGGGAAGAAGGATGGGGGATTACGTCCCTGTATCGCTTACCGGGGTTTAAATAACATTACCATCAAGAACCGTTACCCTCTTCCTCTTATGTCTTGAGCTTTTGAGAGACTCCAGGGAGCTACGCTTTTCTCAAAATTGGATTTACTGAATGCATACCTCGACAACAGCCAGTGAAATTGCAGGGCGCCAAATTCAAAACAACAGAAATCCCATAATTAAAATTTCTCAAACATACAAGTATTATACACCATTTTAAAGATAAACTTCTTGTAAATCCAACCACAGTGTCCGATTTCAAAAAGGCTTTACTGCGAAAGCACACCATGTGACTATGCTAGGGCAGCACCTAGTCACAGATAACCATACAGCTATTTTCCAGCCAAGGAGAGGGCTCACAAAAGTAAGAGATAGCGATTAAATTAATCACTAACCTTTGATGATCTTCATCTGGTGGCACTCCCAGGTATCCATGTTTTGTTCGATAATGTCCCTCTTTATGACCAAAAACCTCCTTTTTGTTTGCGCGTTTTGTCCAGTAATCCTAATTGGAATGCATACAATCTGGTGCGCATCATACAGGGAGACGAGTCCAGATGAAAAGTTTTAAAAAGTACAATAAAAGTAGAAATATGCCAAACAATGTTTAAAATCAACCCTCTGGTTGTTTTGTCATAAATAATCAATATTTCAACCGGACAAAAGCTTCGTTAATAGAAAATGAGAAAGGCGCGTTCCCGATCAGGCACATTGACTGATGTCTGGAAATTTCCACTGGCCACTGATTGAAAGTGCTGTATCTCCCTCATTTTTCAGAGTAAAAGCCTGAAACAATGGCTAATCACTGGCCACATGTAGAAGAAGCCATAGAGCTTGTGAACTAAGTCTAAGTCCTAAGTCTTTGTATGGTGGATAGGCTTTCAATGGAAAAACAGCCTTTCAAAATATAGTACTTCCTGGAAGGATTTTCCTCAGGTTTTCGCCTGCCATATCAGTTCTGTTATACACACAGACATTATTTTAATAGAAACTTTGGAGTGTTTTCTATCCAAATCTACTCATTATATGCATATCCTCGTTTCTGGTCCTGAGTAGCACGCAGTTTAATTTGGTCATGCTTTTCATCCAAAATTCCAAATGCTGCCCCCTACCCTAGTGAAGTTAATGCTCCTGCCATTCTCCAGGCCCTGGTTAATGATGTGCTGCGTGACATCCTCATCTTCTCCAGGTCCATGGTTGAACATGACCAACATGTTCGCCAGGTCCTTCAAAGACTCCTCTCTCATCACTTGTTCGTGAAGGCCAGAAAGTGTGAGTTTCACGTTCCTCAGATATCCTTCCTGGGGTACATCGTGTCAACGCTGTGTAAGGATGGACTCCCAAAAGGTAGGAGTGGTGGTCAACTGCTCGTGGCCCAGCACTGTCAAGCAAGTCCAGTGTTTTTGGATTTTGCTCATTTCTACCAGAGATTTGTGAGAGACTCTATTTCTGTGGCTGTGCCATTGACAGCGCTCACCAAGGGCGCGACTGGGCATGTAGGCTGGATCTCTGCTGCTGAGAAGGCGTTCCAGGACCTGAAACGTTGGTTTTCTTCAGCACTCATTCTTGTTCATGCGGATCCTTCTCTTCCCTTCATGGTAGAGGTGGACGCCTCTGACGTTGGTGTGGGTGCGGTTCTGTCTCAGCGCTCGGCTAAAGACCGAAAGCTTCATCCCTGTGCCTTCTCACCCAGACGTCTCTCTCCAGCGGAGAGGAACTATGATGCCATAAATCGGGAGCTTCTTGCAGTCAAACTGGATTTGGAGGAGTGGCAGCACTAGTTGGAGTGTTCGGAACACCCCTGTATGGTTTGGACTGACCACAAAAACCTGGCCGACATCCAGGAGGAGAAACAGCTCAGTCCCTGGCAGGCTCGTTGGGCTCTCTTCTTCACTCGGTTCAGATTCACGTTATCTTACCATCTGGGGTCTCGCCAGTTTCCCAGTTCCAGTGAGGATCGGCCGCTTGTATCCATCATCCCCAGGTCGCTCATCCTTGCGCCGGTGTCCTGGAGTATAGAGACTGTGGTGAGGGAGGCGCATGGTAGGGAGACAGTTCCAGACAGCTGTCCACCTAACATACTTTTTGTCCCTATTGGAGTACGGTCCAAGGTACTTCAGTGGGCTCACTCATCGTGTCTCACTTCTCATCCGGGAGGGCAGCGAACGCTAGAGATTTTGAAAAGGAGATTTTGGTGGCCTTCGGCGGATGCAGACACTAAAACCTTCGTGGCTTCTTATCCGACTTGCGCCCGGAACAGGACTCCTCGTCAGCAGACTCTGGGGCTTCTTCATCCGCTTCCAATACCTTCTCGACCCTGGTCTCATCTCTTTACGGAACCCGCTAGCGGGCTGAAATTCCACAACATACGGTGATCGCTACATAAATAGTCATATTAAACATTCATGAAGATACAAGTGTCTCACATGTATCGAAAGTCTAGAGTCTTGCTAATCCAACTGCGTTGTTAGATTTAAAAAAGGATTTACTGCGAAAGAATACGATGTGATTATCTGAGCATAGAGCCCCATAAAAAACAACAATTTTAACCAGCACAGGCATAACATAATCACAAACTGCATTAAGTATCAAAAGTAAAAGTATAAATAATTTATCATTCCTTATACTGTATTAACCAAACCAAAAGGCACGGTTTTCTAAATGTATTGATAGCAAGGGGCACACTCCAACACTCAGACAAAATGTACAAACGAAGCATTTGAGTTTAGTGAGTCCACCAGATCAGAGGCAGTAGGGACGATCAGGGACGTGTGTGAATTGGACCATTTTCCTGTCCTGCCAAGCATTCGAAACTTAATGAATACTTTTAGCTGACAAGGAAAATGTAAAATGTCAATTATTTTCTATACAACTGTAGTGAAGTTAAAGTAAACATTGCCAAAAATATAAATAGTAAATTACAGATTCCCCCAAAAAATGTTACTTGAAGATCACTCTCAAACCTTTTGTATAATTTCAGCCAGTAGCTTTGAAAGTGGTGATCATGAGCCAAAAGTGTTCCCCATTTTTTGTGCACTACGTCGTTCATTTCGTATGATATGTTACGTCCTGCAAAAAAAACGTTTATTTTTGTTGTTGTTGTGCAATTTGTACGATTTATTAGGAATCCAATTCATACTACATGTTACGAATTTGTTGTTCTTAAGATCTTTAAGTACTGGTACTTTAGTTTACACCACTGCCAATAGCATCCCAACACACCCTTTTCAGCCTGCACAAACCACATTATATGTGTTTGCCAACTGAGAACCGATCACCCCATTGACACTGCTTTGGAGTCTGATACCCAGGCCCAGGTTTCAGATGAATGGAACCTTAAGTGCGCAATTGCAAAAACTGGTTCACTAAACGGTTCACAAATAAAATAGTTTAATTTGTTAAATCATTTAACAGTGTATGTATTTGACAATGGGTCAATTGCTTTAATCATCAATTAAAATGTTTTAGACACATTAATAAACAGTTATGGTTAAAATTGTGAAATAGTAATTAAACTGCCAAATTGTAAGCTTGGTTGAATAACGGTTAATAAATGCACTTAAATGGTCAAAGGACAAACCCTTATTCATCATGTAATCTTAAATGTTCAAAGGACAAACCCTTATTCATCATGTAATCTTAAATGGTCAAAGGACAAACCCTTATTCATCATGTAATCTTAAATGGTCAAAGGACAAACCCTTATTCATCATGTAAACTTAAATGGTTTTCACTGTTGAAGAACATTATGAAGGCATAATGTCTTCCCATCTGTGCAACACGCTTGAAACAACCTGGAACGTGTCAGCTTGTGTCGACACTGACATCATGTGACAATGTGCAAAGAATGGGGTCAAGAACAAGGTCAGTGTACAAAATAATCAGAGTGTAGCTAAGTTACCTAATCTAGAGCTGGCAAATAGCTATGCTATGGTCGCTAATTGCTAGCTAACTACAGTAGCTAGCTGTCACGACTTCCGCCGAAGTCGGTACCTCTCCTTGTTCGGGTGATGTTCAGCTGGCGACGTCACCGACCTTCTAGCCATCGCTGATTCATTTTTAATTTTCCATTGGTTTTGTCTTCTCTTCCATCACACCTGGTTCCAATCCCATCAATTACATGTTGAGTATTTAACCCTCTGTTTCCCCTCATGTCCTTGTCGGTGATTGTTTGTTGTATGTATTGGTGCAAATTTTGTTCTGGTGTGCGACGGGTTTTGCACCCTCTTATTTTATTTTATATATTTTGGTTTTCTGAGTTTTTGTATATTCATTAAACTGCTCCGTTTATACCAAGTTCACTCTTAGTACAGGTGCATGATGGCAGAGATGTTTCACCGGAAGTGTAAATGTGAAGCATCCAATGGGAGTTTCCTCTACGCACCAAATATGGTGGGGAGAGGAAGCTCAGTGGCTGATAGTACGAGATGGAACTCGACTGACATCCTTCCAATCTTCTCATCGATTAAACATTTGATCTCAATACAGTGTTCGGTTCCCAAAACTACAATATGTTACGAACAGACTCAGTGGACTAAGTTTTGTATACTTTACCCTTTGCCAAAGTTTCATAAAATTGTGTTGTTTAGGAGTGCAAGGGCGAGTTAAGTTATTGCCCATGCACACTTCACAGATTAGGCATTCCCTAACGGAAATGTGCAAATTGAGTTAGTTATAAAAATCTTTGATGATAGCATGCACTTTTATAGCTAGCTGCATATCAAGAACTAGCCAGGTAGATAGCCAGGCCAAGTTAGCTATATGCCTAAACTAGAGAAATCATGATGATGATAACTAGTATAGAGGAACGTAGTGTCTAATGCTAAATTATCATACATTATTTTTCTCTACCACAGAGTTCCACACGGTTTCAGACACTAGGATGGGAAAATGCTTACAAGAAAGAAATAGATCGCTCTTACTGACAGTTGTGGCTGCTTTGCGTGATGTGTTGTTGTCTCTACCTTCTTGCCCTTTGTGCTGATGTTTGTGCCCAATAATGTTTGTATCGTGTTTTGTGCTGCTACCATGTTGTTGTTGTCATGTGTTGCTGCCTTGCCATGTTGGTGTCTTAGGTCTCTCTTTATGTAGTGTTTTGTTGTCTCTCTTGTCGTGATGTGGGTTTTGTCCTATATTTATATTATTTATTTTTTATCCTAGCCCCTGTCCCTGTAGGAAGCCTTTTGTCTTTTGGTAGGCCATCATTGTAAATAAGAATTTTAGGTATTTTTACATGTTGCAATAAAGTTGACTAAAGTAGAAGCCTATCTATTGTTTGTATTTATTTTCACTTGGTAATGAGTAGTAGGCTTAAGTAATTATATAGAAAGGGCTAGAGCCTGTGTAACACCTAGTAATTATATTGTACTTATGCAGCTCTTACATGTATTCTGTGGTGCAATTGTGTCTTTATTCTCCCACTTGGATCTCGTTTCCAGAAGCATTAACTTGAGGGCCATGTTGTCAGGATGGGTACTGTACTGTATAAGTACACATTCGTTACAAGTAAGAACCCCGCAAGATACACTTAATTTTACCTAGCTAAATCCTGTGTAACAAACAACTAGTAATTACATTGTACTTAGGCAAACATTACATGTACTATGCTTTGAAATAGTGCCTTATTCCACTCGTATTAGATCTGTTTTCATAAGCTCAACCAACTTCACCCATATGGTATGCTTTATAAGTGCTATCAACAACGTTGTCTGGAGATATATTGTGAACAGTGCACATTCATGGGTAAGAACCGGATCCCAATGTTCGCCACAGTTGCTAATTAATCAGATGCAGCTGAGAAGAAGCGAAACAATAAGTTGGTGAACTTAGTGGAAACCTGCCCATTTGTAACAAGCCTTGGTAACAATAATTTGTTGTTACACGTTTGTAATTACAGACTGCAATTACTACCAGTTACATGTTACTATTACACTATAACTATGAGTTGTTACAGTTAAAGACAATACTTGTTACATTGTAATTACACTGTATGAAGGACTACTGAAAAAGAAGTGTTGCCTGATAGTGAACTATTCAACAGTCAGACTATCTGTAAATACATTGTATCAGCCAGAACAACTTTAATGTCTTCACCCAGATCTCCTACAAAATATGAAGAACATATTGGTCTTGTGGATTCGTCCGTTATTCTGGAGATGCTTTCTGTTTTTTTGGGCAATACTGCGCCTCCGTTCTTTACATGTGTGTTAATGAATGTGTGCATTTTGGGATTATTCACTTTTTCGAGAGGGATGTTGATGCTTGCAAAAGCCATGTGCTCAGCATTTACGTTTGTGTATTTCTATAGCAAATAAATGGCTACTTTGTTCGGAAATAGGCTACATTTTCTAGATAAAATTGCTATTATTCAAATATAATGTTGATAACAGACAATTAAAGTTAAATATTTATGTTGATAATGTCCGTAACCTCTAGGCTAATTATTTGGTGCATTAGACTGCTGATAAGAATAATTGTTGGCAAACATTTAATTTGAAGTCAATCCACATGGTTGGGATTTTATTTTGGACTAATTGGATAATTATATTAGATGTTCATGGAATGCACACGTGATAATTAATTCACACATGGTGTGAGAAGGTGCTACACTATATTGGCCTCTTGAGGTGGGACAAAATATGACTACATTTTTTACCATATTGTTTGTTTTGGTTTTCAACAGGTTTTTTTGGGGCTGTTCACGCACACCTTTTTTTTTCTTGAGGCAAGTCGAAGTTGGTAGCCGAAGTCTAAGCCCGGTGATTGGTCAACAGTACTACTCCTAGTAGGATTGGGAATTTTGGAAGTGATTCTACAATTAAGTGTTTGTTGTCATTCAATGAGAGATGAATAGTTTTAATGCAAATTATTTCACTTGAGAAATACTGCATCAAACATCTTAGTTAGATGCAATTAAGATTTAGACCACCTCAGCAAAAATGTCTAAATTAATGACAGATTTCTTGATTTAGCTTGACTATTTTGAGGAGGTATATACTGACTGTTGTTGCTATAACGTCTCAAGAGTGACAAATATTAATATTGCAGATATTTTGCGTTCAAGCAAAGGTATTTTAAGGGAGTATGCGAGGCACAGACATTCGCTTCCCTTAGCCAAGTTCTGCTAGGAGCAAACTGAACCTAGTATGTGGGCGCTTTTAATGTTGAGAAGTCTGTTTGACTAGCTATGCCACATTTCTGTATAATGATCTACACTGCACAGTTCTCTAGATACAATCAGCGTGTCAAATCTCTACCCCTTCATATTCACCACGTCTGCATTGGAAGAGTCTGCTTGCAGTTATGTGGCCCCTGAAGTCTACACAGAGAAGCGGGAAAGAGAGACCCAGGAGATTGAGAACACTTTCCCGGCAAGCACCTCTCCTTGTACCCTCCCTAAGAAATCACCCTTCTGCTTGAGAACCCCAAAAGACCTTGCTGTGTACCGTAGGTCCTTGTAGTTCCAATTAAATTGATAGATGTGACTGAATGTAGGCCTATAGTATAGGTCTATATTCTGTGTTTTGTCAGTACAGGACCTTTTTTACTTCTATACTATTATTTTAAATGTATGTATTTCCATCCTTGTCTATTTTTTCTATCCTTGTCTATGTTCTGCATTATGTCATGTGTCATGTTCTGTATGGACCCCAGGAAGAGTAGTTGCTGTTTTTGTCTATTATTGTCCTGTATTATGTCATGTTTCATGTTCTGTATGGACCCCAGGAAGAGTAGTTGCTGTTTTTGCAATAGCTAATGGGGATCCTAATAAAATAACAAATACTTCCCCATGTCTCCTTTATATTAAACAGGAACTGTACGGACGAGAGTTCGGAGAGTGGTGGGAAGAGGGAGGGAGAGAGAGAGAGAGAGAGAGACTGTTCTCATTGTGTTGCCTATATCCTGTAGAACCAGTCCATGCACATGGGTGTGACTCACAAATCTGTTCCAGAGGAGCTGGATGTAGCTTGAGGAGTGAAACAGATCAATGGTTCCCATAGCTTGAAAGGGTTGTGGAGACCTAGTAGACCCCAGCCCCATCTAGCGACCTCACCCAAAGAGGACAACTCAATCCTGCTTTCGGTTTGTAACTGGAGGCACTGACCCTGTGGGCCTTTCTGCTCTCTCGCCAAGCTTGGGTCCTCTCTATGGCTTTTGTTCAGCACTAGTCAGGGATATTTGTCATTACATAATATAGCATCACATCTATAGTTTTGTAGTTTTGGCAGATTTCTTTCTCTTAAGATTTTTAATGCATCAACACATGATTTCATTGGCCTCATGGATCCATTTGATGCAGGCAAGTTGAAAAAAATATACATAATAAATTATATTAAAATACATTCTGGAAAAGTCTATTCCACTTCTTATTTTTTTTCTCATCCCTCCTCACAAATCTAAAGTAATACAGTTATCCCGACTAACATGAAAGAGAGATCTTCTAACGTGTACATTTTTAGAACAAGGTCACAGAATTAGCAGTGCATGTTTCTGGAAATCTGGAACACCCTGAATTCCTGAGACAGAGAGCGAGCTAAATAGTCCTCCATAAACAAATGCTTCGAGCCTTAATTGAACATCTGTAGCCCCTCCAATGTTCGCACAAAACCCATGCAGGCACTGTGAGAAAGAGGGGGTGGTGGTGTGTGTTGGAGAGGGTGGGGGGGGGGGTGTCTTTTCTGAGTCAGGGAGTATAGAGTTGCATGTTGTTTCGGGTCAAGGGCTAAGCCTATCAGGTATCAAGGTAAGACCCAAGTGCAGACTGTGTGAAGTAACAATGTTTATTTTAACAACAGGGGCAGGCAAACGACAGGTCAAGGCAGGCAAGGGTCGATAATCCAGAGTAGGAGCAAAGGTACAGGATGGCAGGCAGGCTCGGGGTCAGGGACAGGCAGAGTTCAGAAATCCAGAGGTGGAGAAAAGGTACAGGACGGCAGGCAGGCTCAGGGTCAGGGACAGGCAGAGTGGTCATGTGGGCGGGTACAAGGTCAGGGCAGGCAAGGGTCAAAAACCAGGAGAACGAGAAAAGAGAGGCTGGGAAAAGACAGGAGCTGACCGGACAAACGCTGGTAAGCTTGACTAACAAGATGAACTGGCACAGACAGATAGAAAACACAGGTATAAATACCCAGAGGATAAGTGGGGAAGATGAGCGACACCTGGAGGGGGTGGAGACAAGCACAAGGACAGGTGAAACAGATCAGGGTGTGACAAAGCCATAGTGTGCAGCCTTATGAGTATATATGTAGGAACATTTCAATGTACGCTGTAGTATTAATGAAGAATGGATGGATGAGTCACCATTGAAAGTGCTTCTTGGTTCAGGACTAGTTTTATCTGTGTCAAGGAAACCAGCCCATAGTCTATTTATATGGGCACAAGTACTGTTCATGACACAAAGTGAACATTTTGCAAGTTTAAAGCTTATTTCCTATAATTCTACACATTTTGTCATGGGGTGCAGAGAAAATGTTGTGGTTTTAAAGCAATTCTATACATTTTGCCATGTCTAATGTTTCTAGAGTGATGTAAGTGACCCAAACATTACAAAAACATCTATGGGCTAAAAAAAACTAGCTAAAATATTTTCCGCTGACATGGGCTGGTTGATCTGGACATTTCGGACGGGTTATAAATAGCTCTCTAGTGTATGACAAGAAGAAAACTGATGATACCCAATTTCGAAATTGCACCATGTGCATTCTACTATTACAATGTTCAAGAGTAAGTTCAAAGCCAAACTGATTTCCTAAATTTAATTAAATGCTTTCATTATTCTTTTTTTTTTTGTGGGGTCTGTCTGTGGCATTGTCTAGGTTTTATGTGTGTGCGTGCCTTGTTGTGTATGTGCTTGTTGCATTTGTGTAGTTAGTGTGTGTGACTTTGCCCACTGGTGAGTTGGATCATCTAGGTTTCTGTGCCAGTGTGTATGTGTGTGTGTGTGTGTGTATCGTGTACGTATACCACATGTAGAAGCCATCCTTTCATGTCTAATTTTGGATACCAAGACCAACTAAAGAACGTGTTTTAAGAGTGTAGTGATGACATGTTTCAGTGAGTGCTGCACTATACATCTTTCAAGACATTGGGGCCAATTCAGACCCGAGTTAAGCACGCAAAAATGGAATGCATGTATTCTGACCTTTAACATAAGCATGAGAGTACATGCTTTTCTCCAAATATTAGTTTGTGGTGGACTTCTAAGAAATGAAGGTGTGGCCAAAGTGTGTCTACAGATACAACGTATTCTGACCTTGACTTTATTCCCTCATAATTCCACCACATTTACGTGTGAGGAAACCATGAATAGGGTTGAGCAAACCTGCTGGTTCAGAGTGGAAAAAGCATCTACTTAATTTTTTTCTGAAATAAACACAGTGGTTTGCGAAAGTATTCACCCCCTTGGCATTTTTTCTACATTGTTACCTTACAACCTGGAATTAAAATAGATTTTTGGGGGGTTTGTATCATTTGATTTACAGAACATGCCTCCACAAGATGTTAAATATTTTTTTATTGTGAAACAAACAAGAAATAAGACAAAAACCAGAAACTATTAACCCCCCCAAAATCAATACTTTGTAGGGCCACCTTTTGCAGCTGCAAGTCTGTTGGAGTATGTCTCTATAAGCTTGGCACATCTAGCCACTAGGATTTTTGCCCATTCTTCAAAGCAAAACTGCTCCAGCTCCTTCAAGTTGGATGGGTTCCACTGGTGCACAGCAATCTTTAAGTTACACCACATATTCTCAATTGGATTGAGGTCTGAGCTTTGCCTAGGCCATTCCAAGACATTTATATGTTTGCCCTTAAACCACTCGAGTGTTGCTTAGGGTAATTGTCCTGCTGGAAGGTGAACCTCCATCCCAGTCTCAAATCTCTGGAAGACTGAAACAGGTTTCCCTCAAGAATTTCCCTGTATGTAGCGCCATCCATCATTCCTTCGATTCTGACCAGTTTCCCAGTCCCTGCCAATGAACAACATCCCCCCCCCCCCGCATGATGCTGCCTCCACCAGGCTTCGTGGTGGGGATGGTATTCTCGGAGTGATGAGAGGTGTTGGGTTTGTGCATAACGTTTTCCTTGATGGCCAAAAAGCTCAAGTACCTTCTTCCATATGTTTCCCATATACCTTTTGGTGAAAACAAAACGTGTTTGCTTATTTTACTCTTTTAGCAATGGCTTTTTTCTGGCCACTCTTCCATAAATACCCGTCCTGTGGAGTGTACGACTTAAAGTGGTCCTATGGACAGACACTCCAATCTCCGCTGTGGAGCTTTGCAGCTCCTTCAGGGTTATCTTAGGTCTCTTTGTTGCCTCTCTGATTAATGCCCTCCTTACCTGGTCCGTGAGTTTTGGTGGGCGGCCCTCTCTTGGCAGTTTTGTTGTGGTGCCATATTCTTTCAATTTTTTATAATGGATTTAATGGTGCTCCGAGGGATGTTCACAGTTTCAGATATGTTTTATAACCCAACCTTGATCTGTACTTCTCCATAACTTTGTCCCTGACCTGTTTGGAGAGCTCCTTGGTATTCATTGTGCCGATTGCTTGGTGGTGTGCCTTGGTTAGTGGTGTTGCAGACTCTGGGGCCTTTCAGAACAGGTGTATATATACCGAGATCATGTGAAAGATCATGTGACACTTACATAGTCCACCTGTGTACAATCTAACAAATTATGTGACTTCTGAAGTTAATTGGTTGCACCAGATCTTATTTAGGGGCTTCATAGTAAAGGGGGTGGATACATATGCACCACTTTTCCATTTTTTATATTTCACTACACCTATTTGGACTATTTTGTGTATGTCCATTAAATGAAATCCAAATAGAAATCCATTTAAATGACATGTTGTAATGCAACAAAATAGGAAAAATGTCATGAGGTATGAATACTTTTGCAAGGCACTGTAGCAGCATTCTCCATGAGAGAAGGGGATCGTAAATACACATAGCAATTGTTTTAGATCATTTTTCCTTATGATCCCTGAATAAGAATGTGAAACCAGTCATATTGAAGCAAACTGAATATCATATCAACGTGACATTTATTGCGGCCCCTTTTCCACAGTGAAGGAGGCTGTAAAAGGCGGTGCTGTTATTCCTCATTTTAATACAGAATGGCGCCAAAGGAGATGGCTGCCATTTTAGGATCCCGTAACCAATTTTCCTATTGTGTATGTTTATTCGCATTATTTGTAAGTTATTTTGTACATAATGTTTCTGCCACCGTGTCTTATGACTGAAAAGAGATTCTAGACATCAGGACAACGATCACTCTACCCATACTGGAGGAATACCTTTTCTTATCTTTTTATAGCTGCATGGACAGTCTTGAGTAGCTTGGATGAAAAGGTGCTCATTGTAAATGGCCAGCTCCTCAGTCTCTGTTGCTAATATATGCATATTATTTTTAGTATTGGATAGACAACACTGAAGTTTCTAAAACTGTTTGAATTATGTCTGTGAGTATAACAGAACTCATATAGCAGGCAAAAACCTGAGAAATTCCACTTCCTGTTGTTTTTATATTCTGGGGGTGGCAGAATTTCAACCAAGCTCTCATTGAAATTACAGCGAGATATGGATAAGTTTTCACATCCTACGCCTTCCACTAGATGTCAACAATCAATAGAACTTTGTCTGATGACTCTAATGTGAAGGGGGTCAAATGACACAGGAAATAGTGACCACTGCCACGAGTTGACCATGCTTTCACTATGCGCGTTCACACGGGAAGGACCTGCGTTCCATCGCTCATCTGAAGTCATTCTAATTCTCCGGTTGGAACGTTATTCAAGATATATGTAAACAACATTCTAAAGATTGAGTCAGTACATCGTTTGACATGTTTCTACTGACTGTTACGGAACTTTTGGACATTTCGTTTGTGACTTTGGAATTATGACTTTGGAATTGTTTACCAAACGCGCTAACCAAAGTAGCTAATTGGACATAAATAACGGACATTTTCAAACAAATCAAGCATTTATTGTGGACCTGGGATTCCTAGGACTGCATTCTGATGAATTTCATCAAAGGTAAGGAAACATTTATCATGTATTTTCTGGTTTCTGTTGACTCCAACATGGCGGCTAATTTGGCTTCTGTACTGAGTGCCATCTCAGATTATTGCATGTGTTGCTTATTCCGTAAACCTTTTTTGAAATCTGACACAATGGTTGTATTATCATCTACATTTATGATGAGTATTTCTGTTGAAACAAGCCAATGTAAACTCAGATTTTATTTATATAAATATGAACTTTATCAAACAAAACATGCATGTACTGTGTAACATGAAGTCCTATGAGTGTCATCTGATGAAGATAATTCAAGGTAGTGATTAATTTTATCTTTATTTCAGCTTTTTGTGAATGTTATATTTCGCTTGAAAATGGCTGTGCTTATTGTGGTTTGGTGGAGACCTAACATGATCGTTTGTAGTGCTTTCGCTGAAAAGCATATTTGAAATCGGACACTTTGGTGGGATTAACAACAAGATTACCTTTAAAATGATATGAAACACATGTATGTTTTAGGAATTGTAATTATGAGATTTCTGTGGATTGAATTTGGCACCCTCTATTTTCACTGGTAGTTGTCATATCGATCCCGGTATTGGGATTGCAGCCATAACAAGTTAAACGAGTCGGACGGGAAGGATTTACTTCACTTTTACTTATTTACTTTACTTCTTTTTTTTTTCATGAAATCATAAGTACAATATAGTAAAACACAGTTTAGCTTGTTGTTAATCCACCTGTCAGATTTCAATACAGCTTTTCGGAGAAAGCATAACAAGCATTTATGTAAGAGCATCTCAGTAGACAAAATATTACAAACACTAGCAGCCAAGTAGAATGGTCACGAAAGTCAGAAAAGCAATAGATTAAATCGCTTACCTTTGATGATCTTCGGATGTTTGCACTCACGATACTCCCAGTTACACAATAATGTTCCTTTTGTTCCATAAAGATTATTTTTATATCCAAAATACCTCCATTTGTTTGGCGCGTTATTTTCAGAAATCGACAGGCTCGAGCGGTCACGACATCGCAGACGAAAATTCCAAATAGTATCCGTAATATCCACAGAAACATGTCAAACATGTTTTATAATCGATCCTCAGGTTGTTTGTAAAATATGTAATCGATAATATATCAACCGGGACTGTCGCTTTTTCAATAGGAGAGGGAGAGACAATGGTTGCCCCACTCTGTTGCCCAAGCAAAACTCACCCAGCTATCCACTGACGCGATGTTATCTTTCTCGCTCATTTTTTGAAATAACAGCCTGAAACTATGTCTAAAGACTGTTGACACCTTGAGGAACCAATAGGAAAGGGAATATGGTTGATATCCCTTTAAATGGAGGCAAGGCTTCAATGGAACAGAGAGCTTTCAGGAAAAACAGGCAGTGGCTCGGGTGGTTGTTGTCCTTGATGATCTTTATGGTATTCCTGTGACATTGGGTGGTGTAGGTGTCCAAGAGGGCAGGTAGTTTGCCCCCTGTGATGCGTTGTGCAGACCTCACTACCCTCTGGAGAGCCTTTCGGTTGTGGGCGGAGCAGTTGTCGTACCAGGCGGTGATACAGCCCGACAGGATGCTCTCGATTGTACACCTGTAAAAGTGTGAGTGCTTTTGGTGACAAGCCGAATTTCTTCAGCCTCCTGAGGTTGAAGAGGCGCTGCTGCTTCTTCACCACGCTGTCTGTGTGGGTGGCCCAATTCAGTTTGTCCGTGATGTGTATACCGAGGAACTTAACTTACTACCTTCTCCACTACTGTCCCATCGATGTGGATAGGGGGGTGCTCCCTCTGCTGTTTCCTGAAGTACAAGATCATCTCCTTTGTTTTGTTGACGTTGAGTGTGAGGTTATTTTCCTGACACCACACTCTGAGGGCACTCACCTCCTCCCTGTAGGCCGTCTCATCGTTGTTTGTAATCAAGCCTACCACTGTAGTGTCATCCACAAACTTGATGATTGAGTTGGAGGCGTGCATGGCCATGCAGTCGTGGGTGAACAGGGAGTACAGGAGAGGGCTCAGAACGCACCCTTGTGGGGCCCCAGTGTTGAGGATCAGCGGGGTGGAGATGTTGTTACCTACCCTCACCACCTGGGGGGGGGCGGCCCGTCAGGAAGTCAAGTACCCAGTTGCAAAGGGCGGGGTCGAGACCCAGGGTCTGGAAGGTACTATGGTATTAAATTCTGAGCTGTAGTCGATGAACAGCATTCTCACATAGGTATTCCTCTTGTCCAGATGGGTTAGGGCAGTGTGCAGTTCGGTTGCAATTGCATCATCTGTGGACCTATTGGGGCGGTAAGCAAATTGGAATGGGTGTCAGGTAGGATGGAGGTGATATGGTCCTTGACTAGTTTCTCAAAGCTCTCAAGTTCAGTTTCCTTAGCTTTCTTGGGAACAGGAACAATGGTGGCCCTCTTGAAGCATGTGGGAACAGCAGACTGGGATAAGGATTGATTGAATATCTCCATAAACACCCCCGCCAGCTGGTCTGCGCATGCGCTGAGGATGCGGCTGGGGATGCCGTATGGGCCTGTAGCTTTGCGAGGGTTAACCCATTTAAATGTTTTTACTCACGTCAGCTGCAGGAGACTCCGCAGGTTTTGGTAGTGGGCCTTGTCAGTGGTACTGTATTGTCCTCTAAGCGAGCAAAGAAGTTGTTTAGTCTGTCTGGGAGCAAGACATCCTGGTCCGCGACGGGGCTGGTTTTCTTTTTGTCGTCCGTGATTGACTGTAGACCCTGCCACATACCTCTTGTGTCTGAGCCAATGAATTGCGACTCTACTTTGTCTCAATACTGACGCTTAGATTGTTTGATTGCCTTGCCGAGGGAATAGCTACACTGTTTGTATTCTGTCGTGTTTCCGGTCACCTTGCCCTGGTTAAAAGCAGTGGTTCGGCTTTCAGTTTCGCGCAAATGATGCCATCAAACCACGGTTTCTGGTTTGGGAATGTTTTAATAGCTGCTGTGGGTACAACATCGCTGATGCACTTGCTAATAAACTCGCTGACCGAATCAGCGTATTCGTCAATGAAGAATGAATGAGAAAACCCTTTACAATGATGATCTGTTAAGTTATTTGGATTTTTACAAATTATCTTTGAAAGACAGTGTCCTGAAAAAGGGACATTTCTTTTTTTTGCTGAGTTTATATCTAGCGGAAACATAAAATAGCTGAACATATTTCCCTAGCGCAAAAATAGCTGTCTCTCCTAAGCTCACTGGCACGAGAAACACTGAGTGGCCCTAATAGAAGAGCTGATACAACCTTAAAAGTTTGCAACATCTTCGGGATGGACCCAGTTGATTGATTTTATGCAGTGTTGTAATTCACTAGCGATAGCTCAAGTCAAGACAGATAGAAAGGGAGGTAGACAGGTGGTGTAGAGAGATTAATGCGATTGAGAGATCCTGAATTTTCATCAGGATATTTTCTGCCGTTTTTATTTGTCTGCTTTAGGTCTATGTATTTTACTTTGTTGACGATGGAAGTTATAGGCGTATTGCTGCATTGGCCTATAGACTATCTCTGAGTTCCATGTGCTAATTTCTTTAGTTGTCAATGGATTACAGTGTATCAATGTGTCCATATGGCAGAGGCAGGTGCTCTCACATTAGTTGAATTTGCATTTTTAGATTTTTATAATTTTAAACTAAAACATTATTATTGAAACTGTTCCATTGAAAATGCACATATGAAAATCCTAACCGGTCGGTAGAAATTGTAGGATAAATTGTGAGCTTTGGCAAACTTGAAACTATGGGCTTTACTATTACAACCATAAAAAAATTGTGCACACGCAATCACATAGGAAGTCCCAGCACTTCGACCAGCAAAGCCAGAACTTTTAGCAAATAGTCGATTCATTTCAGACATTTAGTAGTGTCGGTCTCAAGAGCCCTTTTTTTAATTGCTAACTTTTTCAGCACCATCTTTCCATTTTTTTATGATCCATGATCTTCTGTTCTGACTGAGTGACTGACGGAGAGCAACGATTATGGATATACTGACAAGATACATGTCTCTCCACCCTAACAATTGTCCACAAAGTGGCTCGGTGGGCTGTCTAGCTCCTGCCTATCCTTTCTTTGGATTGGTGGATACAACTCAATATTGTAATAATTTTTTCAATAATCAATGGGGATTGTTGATGTCAACTGCCTGTATTCAATGGAGAGAAATGCTATGCTACTAGCCGAATGCCATGAATAAGCATAGCCATCTCGAGACAACTCCGATATAAAGTGTTTTTTTTCTCAAAGTTGCCAGGATGTCACGTGTCCTACTTATATCAGTACACTCGTTCTTAAACTCCTAACTTGAGACTCGACTTGATGTAAAATAACTATCTTGGAACCTACACCTCGTAACCTCAAGACTCGTGAGACTTTGACTTGAAACTGATGACTTGAAATTATCTGGCCAGATTTTGTAATGTTTTGTCACTCATTTTGTGCTCACTCAGGGGAGGGGATGAAACAATCTGAAACAATTACACCTGCTGGTTAGACCATTCAGATTGCTAGATTGGGTGCAGTGCAAACATAAAATTGTAGGAAGAGAGGATTGCCATAATAAATAGCTCCAAAAATTGCTCCAAAAATTGATCAAGAATACCAAACATTGTTTTTGCTTAAGTTGTTAATTTTTGGAGCTATTTATTGGCATTTTTGGACTGGTGCAAGCAATTTGTTTCACCCAGTTTCAGCTATTTATTATGGCAATCCTCTCTTCCTACAATTTTATGTTTGCATATCTGGAATTTGTTGTTAAAATGAATTATTACTGTGGTGAAAAACTCCTGCCGGTGGAGAGCCCTTTGTTCTCTTGTTGAAATGTTTGGTGATGCTTTTACACTTTTAACTGCGCTTATTGAAACACTTAGACATTTCTGTTTCATGTTTGATATGACATTTTCATTTAGCCTACCATGTCTTACCCTCTGAGTGGGTGCAAGCTTATTGTGCGCATGGACGTTAGAAGTTCTGTTTATTTAATTCAATGTATGGTTTCCTTTGTTATGTCTTCCGTGAGCCCTTTTCTGGTTGTGCATATGCCTTCCCAATGAAAATGTGAAAAAATCATTAATAATCATATCCAATTGGTAGTTACAGTCTTGTCCCACTGACATGCTGCAGAGCCCATGGTGAAGTCTGCTCAAAACAAAGTGGTCTACGGCCTCAGGAGAGAAAATGCGAGTTACAGTCTTGAGAGCCAGGAGGGCGAATCTTCCGAAACACGAACGCGCCAAGCCGCACTACTCGCTTAACCCGGAAGCCAGCTGCACCAATGTGTCAGAGGAAACACCATCCAGCAGATAGCCTAGTGGTTAGAGTGTTGGGCCAGTAACTGAAAGGTTGCTGGATTGAATCCCTGAGCTGACAAGGTAAAAATCTGTCATTCTTCCCCTGAGCAAAGGCAGTTAATCCACTGTTCCCCGAGTGCTGAACACGTGGGTGTCGTTTAAGGCAGCCCCCTGCACCTTTCTGATTCAGAGGGGTTGGGTTAAATGCAGAAGACACATTTCAGTTGAAGGCATTCAGTTGTACAACTGACTAGGTATCCCCCCTTTCCCCAAATGGTGACTGAGTCAGCTTGCAGGTGCCTGGCCCACCACAAGGAGTTGCTAGAGTGCAATGGGACAAGGACATCCCGGCTGGCCAAACCCTCCCCAAACCGAGACGACGTTGGGCCAATTGTGTGCTACCTCATGGGTCTCCTGGTCATTACTGGCTGTGACACAGCCTGGGATTGAACCTGGGGCTGTTGTGACTCCTCAAGCACTATGATGTAGTGCCTTAGACTGCTGCACCACTTGGTAACATTTATTTTAAGGAAAAGAGATGTATGTTTCATAAACGATGCATCATGCTGCCTTGTTGACAAAATGACAGAGCAGTACAGCTTACTGTTTAATTTAAGAAGGGAGCTCTCCCCCACTTTCGCCTAGTGACGTCATACCCTGTGGCTCAGCATAATTGAATCCGCTCAATATAGAACCAGTATATTGGTTGTAATTACCAACTGGGTAATTGTATGGTCCTGGGAGGTACCAAGTGCTTATATGCAGGTTACCTGTTTGAGCTTGTGTTAGACAGATTCGATTTAGTTTCTCAAAGGGAAGCTTGCAGTCTTGCCCTCTACCTGTGTCTGTTCAGATAGGACAGGCTACACCAGATACAGAAGCTATTTATTTTGGGTTATTGCCAGTGTATATTTGGTAAATCTGCTTGTACATTTTGGATGATATGGCATTTTCACCATTGAATCACAAATAAATCTACACTCTGAGCACATCAACCATCCTTGCCGTCTGCTGGCTTCATGCCCTTATGACTCCTACAAGGTCCACATTGGTCTGGTAGTCTAAGTAAATAGACTAGCAATTTGTAGTTGAACAAGTCATTTCATGAATATATACTGAACAAAAATAAAAACGCAACATGCAACAATTTAAAAGATTTTACGGAGTTACAGTTCATATAAGGAAATCATACAATTAATATAAATAAATTAGGCCATAATCTATGGATTTCACATGACTGGGCAGGGGTGCAGCCATGGGTGGGCCTTGGAGTGCATAGGGGGAGCAAGGCCCAGGCAATCAGCAAGAGTTTTTCCCCACAAAAAGGATTTATTACAGACAGAAATATTCCTCAGCACCCCCCCACACACACACCCCATCAGACGATCCCGCAGGTGACAAAGCCAGATGTGGAGGTCCTGTGCTGTGCTGACGTGGATACATGTGGTCTGTGGTTGAGGCCAGTTGGACGTACTGCCAAATTCTTTCAAATGAAGTTGGAGGCGGCATATTGTAGAGAAATTTACATTAAATTATCTGGGAACAGCTCTGGTGGACATTCCTGCAGTCAGCATGCCATTCCTGCAGTCAGCATGCCAATTGAATGCTCCCTTACCATCTTCTGTGACATTGTGACAAAACTGTTCATTTTAAAGTGGCCTTTTATTGTCCCCAGCAGTGTCCTTTAATTTATTATTTAACTAGGCAAGTCAGTTAAGAACAAATTCTTATTTTCATTGATGGCCTAGGGGGTTAACTGCCTTTTTCAGGAGCAGAACGACAGATTTTTATCTTGTCAGCTCGGGATTTGATCTTGCAACCTTTCGGTTACAAGTCCAACACTCTAACCACTAGGCTACCTGCCACTTGAGACATGACTTGTGACCCGTCATGTCTTTGGCTATGCCGGATTAATGTGATATGACATGCTATTCTCGAAAAATGATTAAGCTAATCAGATAGATAATTAACTAGAAAGTCAGGGCACCACAAAATAATGTTTGTAGAGCTGTTGTCTTCTGAATAAACTCTTAAAGACCTAGTAATATTTTAGATCAATAGCAGTCAATATTAATCGTCACCTTATTTCAGTCTCATCTGAAAGTTGCAAATTCTTGGTTATCTTCACGAACCCTGGCTAACAAGTTGAATCAGCAATATAAACTTTGGTTTAATTATTTATTTACTAAATACCTAACTATTCACACAAAATTACATATACACAGAATGCAAATTATGTCATACAGAAAACATTCCTGGTGGACGGAGCCGAGATGACGGCTGGTTACACAAAGGAAAGGGGGTTGGGTTTGAGTGAAAGAGCGGGAAGACTAAGGAACAAAGGGAGAAGCTATGCTATCATAAATACAGTATCTTATGCATTCTAAATTACCGCCCATTTGGAAAAGGAAAATGCAATAAATATTTACTCTGAGCTGCGCCTCAATAGGTTGGTTGTAGATGGAAGGACGTGTTGCCCAACAGTGATCTTCCTGTCCTCGGAAGAATGTCTCTGGTGGTAAACTGGATACGTTGTAGTATCGTCGTTGAGTGTTAGGCTGGATTAGTCGTCCGTCCTTTCATAGCCCACTGTTACAGCGGCCACTGTTAACTCAACGGCTAGGAGGTATCACTTCTGTAGTGAATAAGAGTTCAAAGTTCATACCATTCTCAACCAAAGCTCACACTGAGGTTGGCTTAGTTCTGTAGTTGACATGTTTGTCCTTTTAACGTGGGACCGTCGTCCTCACGTCCCTCGGAACAGGAGGTTACATTTTCGTCAAGGGTTTTATATAGTGGTAGGAGAGAAGGCATGTTTCATAGTTTACAACCAAAGTCTCTTCACATGGGTGGGCCCCTGAGTGAGCAGAGCTTTACACTTATGAAAACCCAATCATTTGGAAGATAAAATTCCATTTCACCTTTTCACAAATAGTTTCATATTTAAACATTTAAATTGATAGGAAAGGGAGAAAGGTATTTATGGGGAGTCATAAACCTTACCCACAGGCCAACGTCATGACACTCTACTAAACTTGTTCTTAGAATGCACAACTTGGACTTGACTCGAGACTCTATCTGTTCTACGTGTGACTCGACTTGACACTCAAACCTTATGAATTGAGATATGCTTGTGGCTCGAATAACAGTGACTTGGTCCCTCTGATCAGAAAGGGGTTGAAAAATTTGTTTTAATGACTCCGACCTAAGTGTATGTAAACTTCCGACCTCAACTGTACATGTGTGCGTTTGTCATATGATAATTTCCTATAGGTAGTAACTTTTAAAAAAACAACAGAGACCAGGTCAAGTTTTGCTCACCATTTTACATTTTGAAATAAATCAATACTTAATTACATCAAAAGGGGGCAACTGCACAAGAATGGGAGGACAAACAAAGAAAAGACTGTGGTTAAAGGGATGATGAATCCCAAACAGCAGTTGTCCATGTACACAAGTGTAAAGATAAAGTAAGAGCACCCTCCTCATTCATGAGTGAAGGTAATCACAGTCAAAAGGAAGGCAGTAGGCAGAAAAGAAGAAAACAGTTTGAAACAAGGAGGTGTCTGACCTTCTTTGATGATGTGTTTTTAACTGTGAATTTGCGCCACTTCAGCTCAGTTAATCAGAAATCCGGCCCATCTTGGTCGGGGGCAAGCCGCTGCCAACTTGTCAGCCGAATGCTCAATATGTATTATTATGACAACAGAGAAATTGCACAAAAGTCATTAAAAAACTGGCCAATCGGCTGCCGACCGAGTCATTTTGTAGTAATTATATATATATACAGTACCCGTCAAAAGTTGACACACCTACTCATTCAAGGGTTTTTCTTTACTTACCTATTTTCTACATTGTAGAATAATAGTGAAGACATCAACACTATGAAATAACACATATGGAATCATGTAGTAACCAAAAAAGTGTTAAACAAATCAACATATTTAATATTTTAGATTCTTCAAAGTAGCCACCCTTTGCCTTGATGACAGCTTTGCATACTCTTGGCATTCTCTCAAGCAGCTTCCGGCGCCGACAGAGATGGCCGCCTCGCTTCGCGTTCCTAGGAAACTATGCAGTTTTTTGTTTTTTTACGTGTTATTTCTTACACTAGTACCCCAGGTCATCTTAGGTTTCTTTACATACAGCCGACAAGAACTACTGAATATAAGATCAGCGTCAACTCACCATCAGTACGACCAAGAATATGTTTTTCGCGACGCGGATCCTGTGTTCTGCCTTACAACCAGTGTAACCGAGTGGATCACATGCAGCGACCAAAAAAAAAAAAAAAACGACTCAGAAAAAGAGGGAAACGAAGCGGTCTTCTGGTCAGACTCCGGAGACGGGCACATCGTGCACCACTCCCTAGCATTCTTCTTGCCAATGTCCAGTCTCTTGACAACAAGGTTGATGAAATCCGAGCAAGGGTAGCATTCCAGAGGGACATCAGAGACTGTAACGTTCTCTGCTTCACGGAAACATGGCTAACTGGAGAGACGCAATCCGAAGCGGTGCAGCCAGCGGGTTTCTCCACGCATCGCGCCGACAGAAACAAACATCTTTCTGGTAAGAAGAGGGGCGGGGGCGTATGTCTTATGGCCAACGTGACATGGTGTGATGAAAGAAACATACAGGAACTCAAATCCTTCTGTTCACCTGATTTAGAATTCCTCACAATCAAATGTAGACCGCATTATCTACCAAGAGAATTCTCTTCGATTATAATCACAGCCGTATATATCCCCCCCAAGCAGACACATCGATGGCTCTGAACAAACTTTATTTAACTCTCTGCAAACTGGAAACGATTTATCCGGAGGCTGCATTCATTGTAGCTGGGGATTTTAACAAGGCTAATCTGAAAACAAGACTCCCTAAATTTTATCAGCATATCGATTGCGCAACCAGGGGTGGAAAGACCCTGGATCATTGTTACTCTAACTTCCGCGACGCATATAAGGCCCTGCCCCGCCCCCTTTCGGAAAAGCTGACCACGACTCCATTTTGTTGATCCCTGCCTACAGACAGAAACTAAAACAAGAAGCTCCCACGCTGAGGTCTGTCCAACGCTGGTCCGACCAAGCTGATTCCACACTCCAAGACTGCTTCCATCACGTGGACTGGGAGATGTTTCGTATTGCGTCAGACAACAACATTGACGAATACGCTGATACGGTGTGCGAGTTCATTAGACCGTGCGTTGAAGATGTCGTTCCCATAGCAACGATTAAAACATTCCCTAACCAGAAACCGTGGATTGATGGCAGCATTCGTGTGAAACTGAAGGCACGAACCACTGCTTTTAATCAGGGCAAGGTGTCTGGTAACATGGCTGAATACAAACAGTGCAGCTATTCCCTCCGCAAGGCTATCAAACAAGCTAAGCGCCAGTACAGAGACAAAGTAGAATCTCAATTCAACGGCTCAGACACAAGAGGTATGTGGCAGGGTCTACAGTCAATCACGGACTACAGGAAGAAACCCAGCCCAGTCACGGACCAGGATGTCTTGCTCCCAGGCAGACTAAATAACTTTTTGCCCGCTTTGAGGACAATACAGTGCCACTGACACGGCCTGCAACGGAAACATGCGGTCTCTCCTTCACTGCAGCCGAAGTGAGTAAGACATTTAAACGTGTTAACCCTCGCAAGGCTGCAGGCCCAGACGGCATCCCCAGCCGCGCCCTCAGAGCATGCGCAGACCAGCTGGCCGGTGTGTTTACGGACATATTCAATCAATCCCTATACCAGTCTGCTGTTCCCACATGCTTCAAGAGGGCCACCATTGTTCCTGTTCCCAAGAAAGCTAAGGTAACTGAGCTAAACGACTACCGCCCCGTAGCACTCACATCCGTCATCATGAAGTGCTTTGAGAGACTAGTCAAGGACCATATCACCTCCACCCTACCTGACACCCTTGACCCACTCCAATTTGCTTACCGCCCAAATAGGTCCACAGACGATGCAATCTCAACCACACTGCACACTGCCCTAACCCATCTGGACAAGAGGAATACCTATGTGAGAATGCTGTTCATCGACTACAGCTCGGCATTCAACACCATAGTACCCTCCAAGCTCGTCATCAAGCTCGAGACCCTGGGTCTCGACCCCGCCCTGTGCAACTGGGTACTGGACTTCCTGACGGGCCGCCCCCAGGTGGTGAGGGTAGGCAACAACATCTCCTCCCCGCTGATCCTCAACACTGGGGCCCCACAAGGGTGCGTTCTGAGCCCTCTCCTGTACTCCCTGTTCACCCACGACTGCGTGGTCATGCACGCCTCCAACTCAATCATCAAGTTTGCGGACGACACAACAGTGGTAGGCTTGATTACCAACAACGACGAGACGGCCTACAGGGAGGAGGTGAGGGCCCTCGGAGTGTGGTGTCAGGAAAATAACCTCACACTCAACGTCAACAAAACTAAGGAGATGATTGTGGACTTCAGGAAACAGCAGAGGGAACACCCCCCCATCCACATCGATGGAACAGTAGTGGAGAGGGTAGCAAGTTTTAAGTTCCTCGGCATACACATCACAGACAAACTGAATTGGTCCACTCACACAGACAGCATCGTGAGGAAGGCGCAGCAGCGCCTCTTCAACCTCAGGAGGCTGAAGAAATTCGGCTTGTCACCAAAAGCACTCACAAACTTCTACAGATGCACAATCGAGAGCATCCTGGCGGGCTGTATCACCGCCTGGTATGGCAACTGCACCGCCCTCAACCGTAAGGCTCTCCAGAGGGTAGTGAGGTCTGCACAACGCATCACCGGGGCAAACTACCTGCCCTCCAGGACACCTACACCACCCGATGCTACAGGAAGGCCATAAAGATCATCAAGGACATCAACCACCCGAGCCACTGCCTGTTCACCCCGCTGCCATCCAGAAGGCGAGGTCAGTACAGGTGCATCAAAGCTGGGACCGAGAGACTGAAAAACAGCTTCTATCTCAAGGCCATCAGACTGTTAAACAGCCACCACTAACATTGAGTGGCTACTGCCAACACACTGTCAATGACACTGACTCTACTCCAGCCACTTTAATCATGGGAATCGATGGGAAATGATGTAAATATATCACTAGCCACTTTAAACAATGCTACCTTATATAATGTTACTTACCCTACATTGTTCATCTCATATGCATACGTTGATACTGTACTCTATATCATCGACTGCATCCTTATGTAATACATGTATCACTAGCCACTTTAACTATGCCACTTGGTTTACATACTTATCTCATATGTATATACTGTACTCGATATCATCTACTGTATCTTGCCTATTCTGCTCTGTACCATCACTCATTCATATATCCTTATGTACATATTCTTTATCCCCTTACACTGTGTATGACAGTAGTTTTTTTTGGAATTGTTAGTTAGATTACTTGCTCGTTATTACTGCATTGTCGGAACTAGAAGCACAAGCATTTCGCTACACTCGCATTAACATCTGCTAACCATGTGTATGTGACAAATAAAATTTGATTTGATTTGATTTGAGGTAGTCACCTGGAATGATTTTCCAACAGATTCCAACAGGAATCTCAAAAATGAAATATATTTTGATTTGTTCAACACTTTTTTCTTACCACACGATTGTATATGTGTTATTTCATAGTTTTGATGTATTCACTATTATTCTACAATGTAGGAAATAGTCAAAATAAAGATAAACCCTGGAATGATTAGGTGCATATATTTATATCTACTCATGTATATTTAGCCCTGTAACGGTTGTCGTCGGGAGCAAGAGAGGACCAAGGTGCAGCGTGGTAAGTATTCATTGTAATTTAATAAGGAATGAATACTGAAACAAAAACAATACACGACAAACGAACAATCCTGAACGGTGCAACCAAACACCGAACAGAAAATAAACACCCACGAAACACAGGTGGAAAAAGGCTACCTAAGTATGATTCTCAATCAGAGACAACTGATCTCTGATTGAGGCCGAACACAGAAACCAACATAGAAAAACAAACAGTCTGCCCACCCCAACTCACACCCTGACCATACTAAAACAAAACAAAGGAACTAAGGTCAGAACGTGACAGTACCACCCACAAACATGGTCCGTCCCTTCTGGCAATCCGCCCATCTGTAGTAACTTTTCTTTGCAGATTTGCTGGCGATCAAAGAAAATATGATGATCTCCAATGTTTCCTTTCTTTTTGTTTGCTCCTTTTGGACCATTTCCTTGGAGAGGTTCATGGAACCAGCAATCTTGTCAATGAGCGCTAGATGTTTTTCATCTAAAAAATAAGACAAATAACAATTTATATTTTTGTTTACATACGGCCATCATCATAATCTATTCTTTCCAACACATTTTCAAGTAATATCAACACACATTCAATAACACACAAAATCTACACAACTTGCACCAATTGAAATGCATGCATGAATACACACACACACACTTGGCTTTAATAATGTTACGCTAGCTAGCTAGTCAGTCTACTTGTGTGCCTCATCACACACAGAGACACTGACAGACACACACACACAAATACACACTCATTAGTCACTCAAAGCCAACTACATTTGATTAATAGTTTGACTAAAACTTGATTAATAGTTGAATGGCAAGCATTTATCATTGGTGAGTTTATTCATCTGATCACGTCTCTTGACCATGTCCTCGGGGGTAAAAGCATATAGCAGAGCTTCCCTTCCTTGGACTTGTAAGTGCACCTGAACTCACGAGCCTTTTCAATTTCTTTCTCAGCTTTACTGACATTATTCCCCTCGACCTACAAAAACACCATAAGTGACGGATCTATCAATAAATCAAATACTGTATATTTATACATCTCTTTTTACATCAGCAGATGTAACAAATTGCTTATACAGAAACCCAGTCCAAAACCCTAAATGGCAAGCAATGCAGAAGCACAGTGGCTAAGATCCACTATTAACGGGTGGTCTTCCTCGGTTGCCTTCTCAAGGGACTCGGCCTCGACTTCAGTGCGCTTGTCTGAGTCGGTTTCTGTGCTGTCTGTGGAGTCTGATGGAGAAGCTCTCAGGTGTCAAAAAGTAGTCGGCAATAAGTTGACACCACTGATCATCTGAACCAGCTTTTTACAATTGCTAGGACCCATTTCTCAATACTTAGGTCACTTTTCAAAACTCTTCACACAGTTCTCCTAACCAACTTTCAGCTTGGCACAGCAGTTAATTTCACATCCAAAATGCACTAAAATTACCAAAACACTTCATACATGTCTCAAATCAACTCGTTCTTCCATAACACTAGCAAAGGTTGTCACCCAACAAGCACACTTGGTCACTCATGAACCAATGACCTAAAAAACACTGACAACAGGTAGCATTACACAATGTTTTCTTTTATCAAATTTGTGCCTCGACACAATACAATACAGTAGCAATACTAGTCAACCCTGTCTTCTGCATTTGGCGACAGGTTCTCATCCACATCACATCTTATGTCATCTTGGACAATAGACCTAGGAAATAATTTTTTGGCATGCCAGGTCCATCTCTGGCAATCTTCTGCAGATATGTACAGGCATCCAGCATTAATTGCTTCCAGGAGGGACATTTGATCATGTGGATGATGGTCAAAAACCTTCCACCTCCATGAGGAAAAGTGACACCATCCTGGGCTGCATATCGCTCTGTGACTGCACGGGAGTGGTGAAATGCCACATTGTCCCATACAATTACAAACGTTGGCCGATTTCACCTCACTGCAACCTTTTCCTCACCTGGCACAACCCTTCCATAGAGGTCATCCTGGAATGAAATGAGATGCTCTGTGTTGTACGGCCCAATTAGCGGTTTGTGTAACAGCAATCCGTAAGAAGATATTGCTGCACACATTGTGATGTTGGCACCCCTCTGGCCCGGGACATCCGCTGAGGCTCTTTTCCCAATCACATTCCTTCCTTGCCACCATGTTTTGGCCAAGTTGAAACCAGCCTCATCCACAAAGATGAATATGTGGGGTGTTTGCATGGCTTCAATCTCCATAACTCTCTAAAATACATCCACAAGACAGCATAAGAGTTAGGCTATTATGGTAGTTTACATTATACCTAAAAACATGCCATTGTGTGCCTCTGCCCTGAAGATATCCCTCTAGTGGTGTGGGGGCTGTGCTTTGGAAAAGTGGGTGGGGTTATATCCTTCCTGTTTGGCCCTGTCCGGGGGTGTCCTCGGATGGGGCCACAGTGTCTCCTGACCCCTCCTGTCTCAGCCTCCAGTATTTATGCTGCAGTAGTTTGTGTCGGGGGGCTAGGGTCAGTTTGTTATATCTGGAATACTTCTCCTGTCCTATTCGGAGTCCTGTGTGAATTTAAGTGTGCTCTCTCTAATTCTCTCTTTCTCTCTTTCGGAGGACCTGAGCCCTGGGACCATGCCTCAGGACTACATGACATGATGACTCCTTGCTGTCCCCAGTCCACCTGGCCGTGCTGCTGCTCCAGTTTCAACTGTTCTACCTTATTATTATTTGACCATGCTGGTCATTTATGAACATTTGAACATCTTGGCCATGTTCTGTTATAATCTCCACCCGGCACAGCCAGAAGAGGACTTGCCACCCCACATAGCCTGGTTCCTCTCTAGGTTTCTTCCTAGGTTTTGGCCTTTCTAGGGAGTTTTTCCTAGCCACCGTGCTTCTACACCGGCATTGCTTGCTGTCTGGGGTTTTAGGCTGGGTTTCTGTACAGCACTTTGAGATATCAGCTGATGTACGAAGGGCTATATAAATACATTTGATTTGATGATTTGATTGATTTGCCCTGATTGGTTTTGTTCAAAACCAGTTCTGTATTTTATAGCCATCTTACCTGGACATATTGGTTCCTGAGGTGCTTGACTCGTCCAGAGTTCCTCTCAAAGGGGACAGTATACAACTGCTTCATTCTGATTTGATGTTGTTTCAGGACTGTGGAAATAGTTATGCTTTCATTGTGAATTTTTCTAAATATAATATTGTCTGCCAACACTGTCCCGAGTTTTATGCCATTGTTTCTGATGGCCGTATCAACGATTGCAGTTTCCTGCACAGCAGTAAAAATCCTACCTCTCCCGCCTGTGGCAGGAATACAAAAACAATTACACACAAGTGGGTTTGGAGGCTTTGCTCAATTTACTTTTGTAATCTGCAGTTCATTCAGATGTCCTTGCAGAATGCACATCTTACCTGTTTGTTGTTTGCTGGAAATTTCTCACAATAGATGCCACTGTTGAGTGTTGCAGATTTCGATTGCACTCTCAGACCAGCCTCTCTCATTGACAGACCACGATTTATTACATGATCAATTATAGCAGCCCTAATCTCATCTGAGACTACGGCTCTTGATCTTCCTCAGTCTTCTTCCACCATGCATACTCCTCTTCCTCTCCCAGCCTTTCTTCTTCCTCTGTCAGCCACTTCTCTATCTCTGGCTGGGTCCATGTTTACATTACAGTACAGCATTATTCCTAAAATGTCCCCTTTTGTAGAGATGGTAATGGCATTGAAAGACTAACACCTGGGTAGGTGTTAAGCTACAATGGGAATCAGCCGTGGTTGGTCTAATTGTTTTGATAGTATTTCATTTTTTAGATTTGGAATATATTTCAATACGGTATTACTGTAGAAATGTAGCAAATTGCTATCTTATTCAATTTTGTGTTATGTTAAGTTTAACAGTTTAGAAAAGAGTATGTAAACATGTGCAAATTGGCCTGTAGGCACATAGAGTTTTGGTGGTGGTTGTGTCTGAGTGAGAAAAGAATTCATGAAATTTGAAAGATGTAGTCATTGAATGCATTTTGTGCAAAAGCAATTCAAAATTATTCACAATTTAGCCCACATTGGCTGCTGTTGCGCTCACTGCGTGAAGAATTTGAGAAAGGTGACCTAAGTATTGAGATGGGTCCTAGCGATTGTAAAAAACTGTAACAATCTAGCGATTTCTCTTTCCCGGGAATTCAATACACAGTATAAGACAGTATCTCATTCCAAAATAATGTGCAATAATATGGAGTTGGTCCCCCCTTTGTTGCAGTAATGGCCTCCACTCTTCTGGGAAGGCATTCCACTCGATGTTGGAACATTTCTGCGGGAACTTGCTACCATTCAGTCCCTAGAACATTAGTGAGGTTGGGCAATTAGGCCTGGCACACAGTCGGCATTCCAATTCCTCGCAAATGTGTTTGATGGTGTTGAGGCAAGTTCTTCCCTACCGACCTCGGCAGTCCATTTCTATATGGACTTCGCTTTGTGCACGGTGGCATTGTCATGCGGAAACGGCCTTCCCCAAACTCTTGCCACAAAGTTGGAAGCACAGAATTGTCTAGAATGTCATTGTATGCTGTAGCGTTAAGCTTTCCCTTCACTGGAACTAAGGGCATAGCCCCACCATTATGATAGAGCACGTCACTAATGTACTGAAAACCCTATTGAATGAAAACTCCATGAGAAAATATGTTGGCCAGCAAGTGGGAGGGTTTTCAGCAGTTGGATTAAATCAGGGGTTCCCAAACTTTTAGGTCAACGACCCCCATTTTGATATCTGAAAATTCCCACGACCCCAACCATGTTAGTTTTTAAATTGGGGCCATAGCAGTCAATAGCAAAACACTCAAACAGTATTTATGATTGTATTCTCAACTCACCATTACATACTTTTAAAGTGGGGCTATGACAGTCAATTGCAAATTAGTCTGACAATTTATCTGATCACCACTAATGAGATGGTGTGCTTGATGCATGTCACGTCTGAACATCTCAAAGTCAGGGGGCGTGGTCCACAGGGCGCACATAATCTCTCCTGCCGCATCCAACCTGTATCTATTTGTTTTAAATGCAAACAAGAACACTGAATCAGCGTCCCATGAGTTTTAATGCTCGGAGGAAGACGGCACAGTTTTTCCTTTGAGCCAGGAACCAAAACTCCCCCATAGTGACCTGTGAATGCATTGTCTGCCGCATTCGGTCACATGACAACTCGATCAGCTGTTCAATTTACCTTACCTGCATGTCAACTGAGCCAGAATCACAGTGAAATGGATTTAGCTGATTCGGTCACTCATCTGTAGATTTTTTCTTTGTATTTCCCCTGCATACTTGGGTTCAGTTTGTTAATTTTCCCAAATATGTCTATTACATAGGCAGAGATACACATGTTCTTTTCATAGAAATCCTGTTTCCATTGATCATCCTTGAGATATTTCTACAACTTGATTGGAGTCCACCTGTGGTAAATTCAATTGATTGGACATGAATTGGAAAGGCACACACCCATCTATATAATGTCCCACAGATGACAGTGCATGTCATTGCAAAAACCAAGGCATGATGTCGAAGGAATTGTCCGTAGAGCTCCGAGGCAGGATTGTGTCAAGGCACAGATCTGGGGAAGGGTACCAAAACATTTCTGCAGCATTGAAGGTCCCCAAGAACACAGTGGCCTCCAACACTGATGATAATTGTTGATTGATGATAATTGTTTTTTATAAATACATTTTAGAATAAGGCTGTAACCTAACAAAATGTGGAAAAAGTAAAGGGGTCTGAATACTTTTGAATGCACTGTAGTTTTGCGAACAGGTGTGTGCGATGATTTTACAATCAAAGTTATCTGCTGCAAATCTCAGAGTTCTGCGCTCAGCTCTTTTACCGCCAGTTGCTCTCTGTGTTTCCATTCTAGCTCCTTTTGGGCTCCCGGGTGGCACAGTGGTCTAAAGCACTGCATCTCAGTGCTAGAGGCTTCACTACAGACCCTGGTTCGATTCCAGGCTGTATCATAACCGGGTGTGATTGTGAGTCCCATAGGGTGGTGCACCATTGGCCCAGTGTCATCTGGATTAGGGTTTGGCCGGGGTAGGCAGTCATTGTAAGTAAGAAATTGTTCTTAACTGACTTGCCTAGTTAAATGAAGGTTAAATGAAGGTTAAATGAAGGTTAAATGAAGGTTAAATAAATAAATAATTCAGTGGGTGTATCATACAATGTGTCCATATGGCATGAGACAGACTCATTCATAACTAGAGTTCAGAGGCCTGTCTGCTGTCCCATGATAGATGGAGCCCCATCTGTCCATTCGATCCCAAGGAATCAGATTTTCTTCAGTAGAGCCACGCAGCACACTGAACATCCCCTGTGCCATTTCATACTCAGGAATCGTGAAACGGAACATTATGTCCTCGTGAATAGAATCCCCTGACATGTAGCGAACAAAAGTCAAATGCATCCCGGCCCTCACAGCTAAAGTCAATTTGGAGAGCATAAGGTGGGGAGTTTGAGTCGTTCAGTCAGTTTCCTCTTGATTGCTAGCTAGAGCATCAATTCTTAATTTCAGAGTGTTATCTGACAAAGGTAGGCTATTGATGTGAGTTTCTGTGCCTCTGCCTCCCCACACATTGTTTTCACCATATTAATTGCGGCAGGTAATATCAAAGTCTCTGCAATAGTGTGTGGTTTCATAGCATAGAGGGCTTAGTCATTCCCTGTGGGAATGATTCAGGTGTGACAGTCAAGTGCGGCCTTTTCAAATCAAAGTTTATTTGTTACGTGCGCCGAATAAAACAGGTGTAGGTAGACCTCACAGTGAAATGCTGAATACAACAGGTGTAGGTTGACTATACAGTGAAATGCTGAATACAACCGGTGTAGGTAGACCTTACAGTGAAATGCTTACTTACAGGCTCTAACCAATAGTGCAAAAAAAGGTATGAGGTGAACAATAGGTAAGTAAAGAAATAAAAACAGCAGTAAAAAGACAGGCTATATACAGTAGCGAGGCTATATACAGTAGCGAGGCTATATACAGTAGCTAGGCTATATACAGTAGCGAGGCTACATGCAGACACCGGTTAGTCAGGCTGATTGAGGTAGTACGTACATGTAGATATGGTTAAAGTTACTATGCATATATGGGTGAACAGAGAGTAGCAGTAGCGTAAAGAGGGGTTGGCGGGTGGCGGGACACAATGCAGATAGCCCGGTTAGCCAATGTGCGGGAGCACTGGTTGGCCGGGCCAATTGAGGTAGTATGTACATATATACACTCCGGTACCGCTTGCATTGCGGTAGTAGAGAGAACAGTCTACGACTGGGGTGGCTAGGGTCTTTTACAATTTTTAGGGCCTTCCTCGGCCACCTCCTGGTGTAGAGGTCCTGGATGGCAGTGATGCTCCAGTGATGTACCGTCATACGCACTACCCTCTGTAGTGCCTTGCAGTGCGGTCTTAGTGCCAGCATCTGTCTGTGGTGGTAAATAAACAGCCACAAAAAGTATAGCTGAAATCTCTAGGCAAGTAGTGTGGCCTGCAATTTATCACAATATACTCTACTTCAGGCGAGCAAAATCTAGAGACTTCCTTAGATTTCGTGCACCAGCTATAGTTTACAAATATGCACAGACCGCCCCCCTCGTCTTACCGGAGTGTGCTGTTCTCTTGCCGGTGCATATATCCCGCTAATCCATGTCATCATTCAGCCACGATTCCGTGAAACAAAGGATATTATAGGTTTTGATGTCCCGTTGGTAGGATATTCGTGATCGTACCTTGTCTAATTTATTGTCCAATGATTGCACGTTGGCGAGTAGTATTGATGGTAACGGCAGCTTTCCCATTCGCCTTCTGTGGGTCCTCATGAGGCATCCCGCTCTGTGTCCCCTGCGTCGCTTCCTCTCGCAAAATAATGGGGATGTTGGCCCTGTCGTGTGTTTGGAGAATGGCTTGTGCGTCTTGTTTGTTGAAGAAAAAAAATCTTTGTCTAATCCGAGGTGAGTGATCGCTGTTGTCACGCCTTGGTCGTAGTATATTATGTTTGTCTTCATTTATTTGGTCAGGCCAGGGTGTGACATGGGTTTTTGTGGTGCGTTTTTGTCTTGGGGTTTTGTGGGGTGTCTAGCATAGTCTATGGCTGCCTGAGGCGGTTCTCAATCAGAGTCAGGTGATTATCGTTGTCTCTGATTGGGAACCATATTTAGGTAGCCTGGGTTTCACTGTGTGTTTGTGGGTGATTGTTCCTGTCTCTGTGTTAGTTGTCACAAGATAGGCTGTATAGGTTTTCACGTTCCGTTTGTTGTTTTGTATTATTCGTTTGTTCATTTTATTAAAGAACATGAGTAACCACCACGCTGCATTTTGGTCCGCTCCTCTTTCAACAGACGAACGACGTTACAGCTGTCCTGATATCCAGAAGCTCTTTTTATCACAAGATACGGTTGCAGAAACATTATGTACAAAATAAGTTACAAATAATGTGAAAAAAACACATAATAGCACCATTGGTTGGGCGCCTGTAAATCTGCTGCCGTTTCTGCCAGCGCCATTTTAATGACAATCTAGGGGCGCTCTCTGCTTGAATTTGAACTTTTAGATTTGAATCATTTTCATTTAGATTTTGAAGCTTAGCCACATGACAATTATTTTGAAAGATGAAGACGATATATTTCTATTTAATTATTATATTTTCTTACCAGGATTTTTGAGATTCTCCCATGACCCCATTTTCATATCAGGCATCTCCACATGGGGTCCCGGCCCCTAGTTTGGGAACCGCTGAATTAAATGTATTCAGCGCACGCAAGGGAACCATACCTGCAAACCTGCATAAGGTAAGTCTGAATACCAACTACTGAGAAGTGTGTGCAGGAAAAGTGTGTGCAGGAAAAGTGTGTGCAGGAAAAGTGTGCGCAGGAAAGGTGTGCGTAGGAAAGGTGTGCGTAGGAAAGGCGTGCGTAGGAAAGGCGTGCGTAGGAAAGGCGTGCGTAGGAAAGGCGTGCGTAGGATAGGCGTGCGTAGGATAGGCGTGCGTAGGATAGGCGTGCGTAGGATAGGCGTGCGTAGGATAGGCGTGCGTAGGATAGGCGTGCGTAGGATAGGCGTGCGTAGGATAGGCGTGCGTAGGATAGGCGTGCGTAGGATAGGCGTGCGTAGGATAGGCGTGCGTAGGATAGGCGTGCGTAGGATAGGCGTGCGTAGGATAGGCGTGCGTAGGATAGGCGTGCGTAGGAAAGGCGTGCGTAGGAAAGGCGTGCGTAGGAAAGGCGTGTGCAGGAAAGGCGTGTGCAGGAAAGGTGTGTGTAGGATAGGCGGCAATATCCTACTTACATTACAGACAGACAGAAATGACGGATCAAATCAAACATAATGTTATTGGTCACATCCACAATTTAGCAGGTGTTATGGCAGGTGCAGCAAAATGCCTATGTTCACATGCACGCACACACAGGACAGTAGGGAATCCCAGCATTGCACCTTGATAACAAGCCTTTTCCAAATGAGCCCTTGTCAGGCCATCGCTCTTGTTTGCTCAAACACATGTCTATTGATCCAACCACGGTGTTAATCTGTTTCTAGACACTTCTTCCCTCACATTCATCAGTCCTGGTAAACACATTCATCTCCGCCTCCTCCTCCTCTTCCTCTTCTGGAGTGAGTGACTGAGTGAGAGTAAAAAGGAGAGTGGTTAAAAAAAAAAAAGAACTATTCTGGGCAGGCTAGCAGTTTATGCGTTGCAAAAATACAAAGGTTTGGAAGTGGAGGTGTGCCAACGTATCATGCTTACAGTAGGGACAGGATATTGGAATCTTGACTTGAGATATGTGTCATTTTCTCATTTTCAGTAGGTTCTATACAGTTTACAGTATTTGAAGTGAGCGCTATCACCTAGAACAAGTCTACTAACAAATATGTTATGAGAAATGTTACTGTAAATATCACAGCTGACTAAGGATAGTGTGGGTGTGTGTGCATGTGTGTGTGTCTGATTCAGCTTTTGTAGGCTTGTTTCAGGTTCTGAATTATCATTGTTGCAGTTGGTGTTTAAGTTAGTGTGGGAAAGAGCATGATAATGTGTGTACTGTATCGGTGTGTGTGTGGCTATGAACTGTGTGTGTTAGCTCTAGCTGGTGCTCTAGCTGTTAGTGTGTGTGTGTGTGTGTGTGGCTATGAACTGTGTGTGTGTTAGCTCTAGCTGGGCGTGGGTGCTCTAGCTGTTTGAACGCTGTGGTTAAGCTGTTAGCCTGAAATGAATGCAGGGGGAGCTCAGGGCTCCCTTTGAAGTTTGTCACAGGGGGTTTACCACTCCCACCAGGGGGGACAGGGAAAAAACTGAGAAAAAAAGGGCCAACTTTAAACTGCTTTGTTTCAGGAAAGACGACTGCTTCTCCTCCTCTCTAGCCCACCCTAGAAGTCGTATGTGGAAGAAGATTTAACAGAAAACAGAGGACAGATTTAACAGAAAACAGAGGAAAATAAATATTTATTTTGGGAATAAACATCCAGTCCCAAAACATCCTGATTCCCTGTCTGTCCACTTTCGATATTTGTCTGTCTATCTGTCAGTTTGTCTGTCTGCTTATAACAGTGTGCCTGTCTGTCATTGCAACCACCTGTTTTCTCTGACTGTCGGTCCTGCAGCAGCCCCCCTCCACCTGTTTTCTCTGACTGTCGGTCCTGCAGCAGCCCCCCACCTGTTTTCTCTGACTGTCGGTCCTGCAGCCCCCCCTCCACCTGTTTTCTCTGACTGTCGGTCCTGCAGCCCCCCCCCTCCACCTGTTTTCTCTGACTGTCGGTCCTGCAGCAGTCCCCCGATTTCTCTGACTGACGGTCCTAGGCTACGCTAGCCATGCTAAGCTAAAACATACTGATCAGCAGTAATTAGTACTGTGCTCTAAATTTACCTCAGCAGTTAATGTTATTACCAGCAGTGTGTATTGATTGGAAAGTGAGATCTAAAGAATTAGCCGTGGGATAATCAAGATACCAGTCACAGGGGGAATTACTTGCATGTGAACAGTTTGAAATGGGTACCCGTTCAGTACAAAAGGTTAGCTATCTGGGGCGTTGGGGATCGATTCTACATAGGCAAACTGCAGTTTGCCTAAAACATAGCAGCACGTATTGCACTTAGATGAATATGGAGGGCGAATGTCACTGACAGGCATGTAAATCTCTCCTGGCTCAAAGTCGAGGAGAGATTGACTGCATCAGACGGGCACTGTGAAGAGACATTTTTCTACATTTTGTATTGTATTTTGCATTGTATTGTGTATTATGTGTGTGATACATGGTTGGGATATTACTGTGATATGTGGTTGTCTCGCCTGGCTATCTTAAGATGAATGCACTAGCTGTGGGTAACTCTGGAGGGGAAAGTGTGCTGAATGGATAAATTGTAATGCAAATGTACTGCTATGTATGTATATTTATTTATATTATATATTTTATTTGTTGTTTCCTGTTTGGATCCCAGGAAGAGTAGCCGCTGCCTCGGCAGTAGCTAATTGGGGTTCCTAATAAATACCACATACAAGTTGCAGATTTGTGTGTGCGTGTACGCACATGTACTGTATGTGTAAAGTTTGAATTGAGTTCCATTAAAACAAAACAGCTGTCAAAATGTGATCTGTTTACCTAGGTGGTCTGCTTACCTACATACCGTATGTACTTCTGCAAGTCTAAAAAATACAAAATAGTCCTTTCCTATTAACAGAAGTTTAGAGTGGTAGGGGCCAGTTAGGTTTTTTGGGGGAATTTGGCATTAGTTACCTTTGGCCTATTCCAAGGGTCTTAGTTTGAACTTTGAACTCTTGCTTCAGGGTTACACTTGGTGCGGAGGAGACTCCTATATGTTTTTGGGGCTAAGTGCGTTTTGTTGTTCTCCTCCGCCCTTGCAGAGCCCCTACCTCTCTCTTTCTCTCTCTGCCTTTTACTGCCTGTCAATCTCTCCCACTTTTCTCTCTCAGTTTCCGTCTTCCTCTCTCTCTGTCAATCCATCTATTTCGGTGTCTGTGATCCCAACTTTGTCTCTCCCTCTCCTTTTCCCAATCTCTGTTTCTGTCGAACCATATCTCTCAGTCTCTCTCCCTGTATTTTTCACTCTATTTCAGATGTTTTGTCTTTACTTTGATCTCTCTCTCTCTCATCCTTTCTTTATCTGTTCAGATTGTTTTCTGAAAACCTTTAATTGTAGATTGTTTCAAAATTTGTTGATGATGTTGCATTACAGTTCTGAAGAGCTTCTATATACAATGTTTATATTGTGAAAAATTAACAACACATTCATGCCTTCTGGGTAGAATATTGTTTAGCCATACATCGTAAATTAGCACTCACAGCTTCTCAGAAAGACATACAGTGCATTCGGAAAGGATTGAGAGCACTTGACTTTTCCCACATTCTGATACATCACAGCCTTACTCAATCTACAGACAATGCCACATTAGGACAAAGCAAAAACAGTTTAGATATTTTTGCAAATGTATTCAAAAATACATTAAAAAATGTCACATTTACATAAGTATTCAGACTCTTTACAGTCAGTAATTTGTTGAAGCACCTTTGGTAGCGATTACAGCCTTAGAGTATTCTGTGTATGATGCTACAAGCTTTTTCTGGGAATGGTGAAGGATAGTTGCTGGCTTTGGAACATTCTCAGCATATTTAAAGAACTTGAAAAATACATATTTTCTTGGTATTTCATTACTTTAAGAGAACGTTTCTTAAAAGTTCAAAAATGGTTACATTTCATTGCTATTTTGGTAATGCTCTAGGAATGTTCTCAAACAAAGTTCTTCTGTGAGAATTTCACCACGTTAGTATAATGTTTCCTACAAGTTCCCTCATTGTTATTTTTAAAGTCATGAAATCAAATTGTTCTAAAACAAACACAAGAAAACATTAGTAAACGTTCAGAAAACGTTCTAAGAATGTTATTTAAAAACATACACATTCCATTCTCAGCGTCAACAAAACTCTCTATCCTATCTTGTTAAGTGTGTTCAGGTGTGTTGGCTCCACCCACTAATTGATCACACCTGATCTTAATGAGTGCTTGCTTCCTTTGCCTACACCGCACGCCAGACTAGCATCACCACCCTGGATGTTTCCGACCTAGAATATGTGGACATCTATAAGTACCTAGGTGTCTGGCTAGACTGTAAACTCTCCTTCCAGACTCATATCAAACATCTCCAATCTAAAATCAAATCTAGAGTCGGCTTTCTATTCCGCAACAAAGCCTCCTTCACTCACGCCGCCAAACTTACCCTAGTAAAACGGACTATCCTACCGATCCTCGACTACGGCGATGTCATCTACAAAATAGCTTCCAATACTCTACTCAGCAAACTGGATGCAGTTTTTCACAGTGCCATCCGTTTTGTTACTAAAACACCTTAAACCACCCACCACTGCGACCTGTATGCTCTAGTCGGCTGGCCCTCGCTACATATTTGTCGCCAGACCCACTGGCTCCAGGTCATCTACAAGTCCATGCTAGGTAAAGCTCCGCTTTATCTCAGTTCACTGGTCACGATGGCAACACCCACCGTAGCACGCGCTCCAGCAGGTGTATCTCACTGATCATCCCTAAAGCCAACACCTCATTTGGCCTCCTTTCCTTCCAGTTCTCTGCTGCCTGTGACTGGAACGAATTGCAAAAATCGCTGAAGTTGGAGACTTTTATCTCCGTCACCAACTTTAAACATCTGCTATCTGAGCAGCTAACCGATCGCTGCAGCTGTATATAGTCCATCGGTTAATAGCCCACCCAATTTACCTAACTCATCCCCATACTGTTTTTATTTATTTACTTTTCTGCTCTTTTGCAAACCAGTATCTCTACCTGCACATGACCATCTGATCATTTATCACTCCAGTGTTAATCTGCAAAATTGTAATTATTCGCCTACCTCCTCATGCCTTTTGCACACAATGTATATAGACTCTTTTTTTCTACTGTGTTATTGACTTGTTTATTGTTTACTCCATGTGTAACTTTGTGTTGTCTGTTCACACTGCTATGCTTTATCTTGGCCAGGTCGCAGTTGTAAATGAGAACTTGTTCTCAACTAGCCTACCTGGTTAAATAAAGGTGCATTTAATTTTTTTTATTTTTTAAATGGAGTCTGTTTTAATAGACTAAATTGAACAGCTTTGAAGCTTAAAAAAACATGGCATGCTAGCTCCACCCTGTTGGTGCAGTAGATTAACTCCTGATAGAGAATAGATGATTATAAGTTCAAATCTCACTGATGCCACAATCAAAAATACATGTGTTTGCATGAATTTCCATGTGTCCTATCTGTGCTTGGAGTTTAAAAAAAAGTTAACCCAAAATAATAAGCTGATATTAAAAGTCTTATTGAAACATTCAGTGACAGTTTTAAAGAAGTGATCATTGTATAGTGGTCCCTGCAGCGTACGCTCAAACCGGTGTGATTAGAACGCCTATTTAGAACATGCAATTTCGATTGACACAACAGTCAGTGTTTGAGCTGGCCACACAGCTTTTTCACAGAAACATTTAGCACAAACACAGTCCTTACAAAGTTATGGACTGAATGTGACCAGTTTGTTTTTGGATGAAATGTTCAGACATTCACAGAAGTAACAACAGCATACACAATCATCCAAACTGGAAAATGTAGGCTACATTAGTCCTAGAGCTAACTGAGGAAAGACATAACACAATTATCCAAATCGGAAAATGTAGGCTACATTAGTCCTAGAGCTAACTGAGGAAAGATTGACATAACACAAGCGGTCATATTTAGAGAACTCTCTGCTGACAGAAACTAAAATATGAATTAGCTATTAGCAATTACTCATTGGTGAGCTCACCATTCATCGAAATAATTGCGTAAAATACTTTCCATAAAACACCGCCATGTCTTTTTTTTGTGTCAAACAAAGATAATAGGAGACAAGATGAGTTTGGTCTGTTTTCAGTTTGCATGTTGAAGGGGGTGTGTCGTCTACGATCATTCACTAACCTTCATTCATTTCCGGAAGTTTATCTACAAAGATGAATTCCTTCACCTATTTATAACATCTTTGGTCTGACAAGCGTTTACGTGACACCCAGAATGCATTGTATAATGTCAGCAAACATGGCGCCACACAGAGCTGTTAAATAGCTTAATCAGTACAACCTTCAAAAAATTATTTTACATACATAGTTGTCCATTACAATCTATGCAATAATCAGAATCAATGTGAATAAAACTGTAAATACATTATGCTCCATATATACATACTGTATGTTACAGTAGAAAGGAAAAACACAACATTGTCTTGACTCTGTGTAGAGACAGACCAAGGCGCAGCGTGAATGGAGTTCCACATCTTTATTATGTGAAACTTAAAACAAAACAAGAAACAAACCGTGACTTCAGAGGTGCTACATGCACTAACTCAAAATAAGATCCCACAAAAAAACAGTGGGGAAATGGCTGCCTAAATATGATCCCCAATCAGAGACAATGATAAACAGCTTTGAACCACAGGGTTCAATTCTTGGACCGACTCTCTTCTCTGTATACATCAATGAGGTCGCTCTTGCTGCTGGTGAGTCTCTGATCCACCTCTACGCAGACGACACCATTCTGTATACTTCCGGCCCTTCTTTGGACACTGTGTTAACAACCCTCCAGGCAAGCTTCAATGCCATACAACTCTCCTTCCGTGGCCTCCAATTGCTCTTAAATACAAGTAAAACTAAATGCATGCTCTTCAACCGATCGCTACCTGCACCTACCCGCCTGTCCAACATCACTACTCTGGACGGCTCTGACTTAGAATACGTGGACAACTACAAATACTTAGGTGTCTGGTTAGACTGTAAACTCTCCTTCCAGACCCATATCAAACATCTCCAATCCAAAGTTAAATCTAGAATCGGTTTCCTATTTCGCAGCAAAGCCAATCCTTCACTCATGCTGCCAAACATACCCTTGTAAAACTGACTATCCTACCGATCCTTTGACTTTGGCGATGTCATTTACAAAATAGTCTCCAATACCCTACTCAACAAATTGGATGCAGTCTATCACAGTGCAATCCGTTTTGTCACCAAAGCCCCATATACTACCCACCATTGCGACCTGTACGCTCTCGTTGGCTGGCCCTCGCTTCATACTCGTCGCCAAACCCACTGGCTCCATGTCATCTACAAGACCCTGCTAGGTAAAGTCCCCCTTATCTCAGCTCGCTGGTCACCATAGCATCTCCCACCTGTAGCACACGCTCCAGCAGGTATATCTCTCTAGTCACCCCCAAAACCAATTCTTTCTTTGGCCGCCTCTCCTTCCAGTTCTCTGCTGCCAATGACTGGAACGAACTACAAAAATCTCTGAAACTGGAAACACTTATCTCCCTCACTAGCTTTAAGCACCAACTGTCAGAGCAGCTCACAGATTACTGCACCTGTACATAGCCCACCTATAATTTAGCCCAAACAACTACCTCTTTCCCAACTGTATTTAATTTGTATTTATTTATTTTGCTCCTTTGCACCCCATTATTTTTATTTCTACTTTGCACATTCTTCCATTGCAAAACTACCATTCCAGTGTTTTACTTGCTATATTGTATTTACTTTGCCACCATGGCCTTTTTTGCCTTTACCTCCCTTCTCACCTCATTTGCTCACATTGTATATAGACTTGTTTATACTGTATTATTGACTGTATGTTTGTTTTACTCCATGTGTAACTGTGTCGTTGTATGTGTCGAACTGCTTTGCTTTATCTTGGCCAGGTCGCAATTGTAAATGAGAACTTGTTCTCAACTTGCCTACCTGGTTAAATAAAGGTAAAATAAAATAAAATAAATAAATAAATAAAGCTGCCGCTGATTGGGAACCATACCAGGCCAACAGACATAAAACAACCTAGATTGTCCACCCTAGTCACACCCTGACCTAACCAATATAGAGAATAAAAGGCTCTCTATGGTCAGGGCATGACAGATATACAGAAAATAAGGCACTTATTTTGATAGGAAGCACACAAGTCCAAAGTTATTATATGTAAGGAAAACAACAATGAAGGCAAAGCGAGTGCCAGCCAGAAAACGTGCCAGTTCTTGCAAGACTGCGCTAATGTCTGCCTACTTGATCTGTGGAAACACCGGGGAAGTGCCTGGGCTCTACTCAAAGAGAGAAGTTGGTCCGACTCATTAAAGCCTCAATTTTGTAAGTATTTTCTTAACTCTTTCTTGAACTGCACTGTTGGTGTAATACACATGTTGTATTCTGCGCATGTGACAAATAAAGTTTGATTTGATGACATAAACCTGTGCTTTATAAAGGGTGGCAGTTATAGGGGAGAGCAGGGCAGAGTGCGTAATTGGGCGACTCCCACCACGGAAAAGGAGTTGCAACCGTTCGCCAACTACTCCCGGAGGTTTATCAGGGGTTTTGGTCAGGTGGCGGCTCCCATTACCTCACTGCTGAAGGGGGGCCCAGTGCGCTTGCAGTGGTCAGCTGAGGCGAACAGGGCTTTTAGTCACCTAAGGGCTCTGATTACTTCGGCTCCCATGTTGGCCCATCCGGATCCCTCTTTGGCGTTCATAGTGGAGGTGGATGCGTCCGAGGCTGGGATAGGAGCGGTGCTCTCTCAGCGCTCGGGTATGCCACCAAAGCTCCTCCCCTGTGCCTTCTTCTTGAAGAAGCTCAGCCCGTCGGAGCGAAACTATTATGTGGGGGACCGGGAGCTGTTGGCTGATGTCAGCGCCTTGAAGGCGTGGAGACATTGGATTAAGGGGGCTAAACACCCTTTTCTCATCTGGACTGACCACCGCAATCTGGAGTAGATCCGGGAGGCGAGGAGACTGAACCCTCGCCAGGCAAGTTGGGCCATGTTTTTCACCCATTTTGTATTTACCCTTTCCTACAGACCAGGCTCTCAGAACGTTAAGGCAGACGTATTGTCCCGGCTGTATGACACAGAGGAGCTGACCATGGATCCCACTCCCATACTCCTGGCCTCCTGCCTGGTGGCACCGGTAGTGTGGGAGCTGGACGCGGACATTGAGCAGGCGTTTCGTACAGAGCCCGCAACCCCTTCAGTGTCCGGCTGTGCGTCTGTATTTCTGTGAGTCTGTATTTTCCGTCTGCAGTCCGGGACCGGCTAATCTATTGGGCCCATACGTCACCCTCCTCTGGTCATCCTGGTATTGGTCGGACGGTGAGCTGTCTTAGTGGGATGTACTGGTGGCCCACTTTAGCTAAGGACATGAGTTCTTTACCTCCTGCTAGGTGTGCGCCCAGTGCAAGGCTCCTAGACACCTGCCCAGAGGTAGGTGTCTGACTGATTTCCTGACGGCTCTTCCTCCTTCACAGGGTAACACAGTTCACATCGAGGGTCTGGAGGGCGTTCATGGAAAGTCTGGGGGTCTCGGTCAGCCTTACCTCAGGTTTTCACCCCGAGAGTAACGGGCAGGTGGAGAGAGTTAACCAGGATGTGGGTAGGTTTCTCAGGTCTTATTGCCAGGACCGGACGAGGGAGTGGGCAGCGTTCGTACCCTGGGCAGAGATGTCACAGAACCTGCTCCGCCACTCATCCACTAACCATCCACTAGCCGGTGGTGGCTGGCCCGCACCAGGAGTCTGAGGTGCGGAAGGTTCCTCAGCCCCCTCTGGACATCGAGGGGGCCCTGGCGTACTCCGTTCGTTCCATACTGGATTTGAGACGTCGGGCGAGGAGCCTTCAGTACCTCGTGGACTGGGAGGGGTATGTTGCGGAGGAGAGATGCTGGGTTCCGGTGGAGGATGTGTTGGATCTATCTATGCTGCGAGATCTCCACCGTCTCCATCCGAATCGCCCTGCGCCTTGCCCTCTGGGTCGTCCCAGAGGTTGGTGCCGATGTGCATCGGGGGGTACTGTCACGACTTCCGCCGAAGTAGGTCCCTCTCCTTGATTGGACAGTGTTCGGCGGTCGATGTCACCGTCCTTCTAGCCATCACTGATCCATTTTTCATTTTCAATTTGGTTTTGTCTGGTCTTCCTTCACACCTGATCCCAATCCCATCAATTACATGATGTGTATTTGAACCCTCTGTTTCCCCTCATGTCCTTGTCAGATATTGATCGCATGTTTTGTGCAAGTCATGTGTCGGTGTGAAATGGGGTTTGTACCCACTTTGATTATTTTTTTGTATATTTTGGTTTGAGTTTTATAAGCACTTATTAAACGACTCAGTTTATACCAAGTTTGTTCTCCTGCGCCTGACTTCCCTGCCACCAACATGCACCCATTACACTCTATCCACAGGAAAACGAGTCCTATATCAACATAACCTGAAAGGCCGCTCAGCAAGGAAGAAGCCACTGGTCCAAAACCGCCATAAAAAAGGCAGACTACGGTTTGCAACTGCACATGGGGACAAAGATCGTACTTTTTGGAGAAATGTCTCCTGGTCTGATGAAACAAAAATAGAACTGTTTGGCCATAATGACCATCGATATGTTTGGAAAAAAAGGGGGAGGCTTGCAAGCCGAAGAAAACCATCCCAACCGTGAAGCACGGGGGTGGCAGCATCATGTTGTGGGGTGTTTTGCTGCAGGAGGGACTGGTGCACTTCACAAAATAGATGAAATCATGAGGAAAGAAAATGATGTGGATGTATTGAAGCAACATCACAAGACATCAGTCAGGAAGTTAAAGCTTGATCGCAAATGGGTCTTCCAAATGGACAAAGCCCTGACCTCAATCCTGTAGAAAATTAGTGGGCAGAACTGAAAAAGTGTGTGCGAGCAAGGAGGCCTACAAACCTGACTCAGTTACACCAGCTCTGTCAGGAAGAATGGGCCAAAATTCACCCAACTTATTGTGGGATGCACGTGGAAGACTTTGCGAAATTTTTGACCCAAGTTCAACAATTCAAAGGCAATTCTACCAAATACTAATTGAGTGTATGTAAACTTCTGACCCACCGGGAATGTGATGAATGAAATAAAAGCTGAATAAATCATTCTCTCTACTATTATTCTGACAGTACACATTCTTAAAATAAAGTGGTGATCCTAACTGACCTAAAACAGGGAATTTTTACTTGGTTTAAATGTCAGGAATTGTGAAAAACTGAGTTTAAATAATTAATATTTGACTTACCTCTAACTTCCATCAAATAGCCTTGTCCAACTAGGCCATCTATCCCCTTGTATACCTTAGCTGACAACATTGATATTGTGGAAGATCCATTTAGGCTATAAAGCCTTGGCTACAATTTACTGCTCAGATTTTCTCCCCATCATAACTGTCAGGGTGGTAAATAACAGTGGTTTCCTTGAAAAGGAGACAATTTGAGCTTCACAAAAATGTCAGAAGTAATACTGTACTCCCAATATTCAACAAATAGTATTTGTTTTTCCCATAGGAAAAAAGCAACCTCAACTCGCATTTACAGACTGCGGTGCGAGAGCGGCAACACAGATGAATAACAGAGCACATGGGAAAATAGAGCTTCTGATGTGATCGAAGCAAAAATAGCTTACATGAAAGTAAGAGAGCGAGAGTAAACATTGCATCAGTTCAAAATATTGAAGAGATCGCTTGGGAGCTGTGTGTTAGAGCTGAGCAGATTAGCTCAATCAGACCATGCAACTGAAAGATGTCAATTATGCCAATGAGAAGGATTGCATGAAATATTCTGAATGCATACATGCTTATGTTTGGACAAAACAGATGAAAATGGCCTTCATGTCAAATTAAATGTCCATTAGACACACGTGGAATTCTCGTCTCGTTACATTTTCGTCAACTACAATCAAGTCATTTTTAATAGTTCTATATTTTTTTCGAGGGCATCTAGTCTCATTATCGTCATAGTTTTAGTCAGGAAAAATAGGTTGACGAGTATCTTTCATTGACGAAATAACACTGCATGTATGCCGACTCCAGGATAGAATGGAAGATTCAGGATGACATTGGAGAGGTGCAATTCATGTGATGTAAAGACCCACTAAGTTGAATAGCATTTTCTGTCCATGAGAGTCAAGTTGTGTTAGTTTATTGTTGTGAATACCTGCCTGATCAGCTGGTCATCATGTGTGGTTGCATCCACCCCATACATTGTGATCAAGATGGCACCGATGGAGAAGGGCGACATCTTACAAGTTACTTTTTTGTAAAGAAAGTTCATACTATTATCAGATATGATCGCCAAGCACTTCTGGACATCAGATCGACAATTACTAATCACAATTTCGACAAGAAAGATGACTTCAACTCCATCTCAGCTGTTCCACTGATCATACCAGACAGTGTTAATTTGCTCCATGGGCTACCAAAAAGCCGCAGATGTGGGAGACGAGGTGAAGAGAGAACCAAACGGGGCTCACCCCATTCTATTACAATAAGATGGATGAGCTTCGTTCAAGAGTCGCTTATCAGAGAAACCTGAAAAGTTGCAAAATTATACTGTATGTCTTACTGAAATGGGGCTGGATGATGACGCTGTGCACTTAGAACTCAGTGGATTCTCCATGCAGCGGCGGGATCGTACAGCGGCTCCGGAGAAGAGGAAAGGAGGTGGAGTCTCAAGCTTTTGTTCACGTGATATATATAATACCTGACGGTAGGCTTCCCGGGTGGCGCAGTGGTCTAGGGCACTGCATCGCAGTGCTAGCTGTGCCACCAGAGACTCTGGGTTCGAGCCGGGTGGTCTATGGGGCAACGCACAATTGGCCTAGCGTCGTCCGGGTTAGGGAGGGTTTGGCCGGTAGGGATATCCTTGTCTCATCACGCACTAGCGACTCCTGTGGCGGACAGGGTGCAGTGCGTGCTAACCAGGTCACCAGGTGCACGGTGTTTCCTCCGACACATTGGTGCGGCTGGCTTCCGGGTTGGATGCGCACTGTGTTAAGCAGTGTGGCTTGGTTGGGTTGTGTTTCGGAGGACGCATGGCTTTCGACCTTTGTCTCTCCCGAGCCCGTACGGGAGTTGTAGCGATGAGACAAGATAGTAACTACAAAAAATTGTCTACCACGAAATTGGGGAGAAAAGGGGGTAATTTTTTAATTTTTTAATTAAAAATAAAATGATAATAATACCTGACGGTAAGCTGCAGACCGTCTCATCTACCAAGAGAGATAGTTATCGCAGATATCTACCTCCCACACCAAGCCAACTCCACTCTGGCACTCAAGAACTGTATGAGGCCATAAACAAACAATAAACCACTCACCCAGAGGCAGTGTCTCTGGTGGGTGGAGAGTTTAACGCTGGGAGATTAAAACCATCCTACCTCACTTCTACCTATGTCTCCTGCACCACTAGTGATGCTAAAACTTTAGACCACTTTTATTTTACCCACAGAAACACATTTAAGGCCCTCCCTCATCCTCCCTTAGGCAAATCTGACCATGACTCCATTCTTCTGCTTCCTGTTTACAAACGATAGTTAAAATTACCAGTGATGTGCTCCATACTGAAGTGGTCAGATGAAGTACACACGAGGCTACAAGAATGTTTTGCTAGTATAGACTAGGATATGTTCCGGGATTCATCTGATAGCATTGAGGAGTTTAGCACAACAGTACCAGGATTAATAAATAAGTGCATAGACAATGTCGTCCTCACAGTGACTTGAACCTATCCAAAACAAAAACCATGGATTACAGACAATATCCTCGCTGGGCTAAAGGCATGGAGGCATATGAAAAAGCCTGCTACAACCTCCAATGAGACATGCACAAATCACAATATAGTAGGAAGGTGGAATCCTATTACACCACCTCTGACACTCGTCACATGTGGCATTGCTTGCAGTTGATAATGGAAACCCAGACGTGAGTTGCCCAGTGATGCAGAACTCCCAAACAAGCTACATGTGTGTTATGCTCACGTCGAGGAATATAACACTGTCCCTTGCTTGAAAGCTCCTGTTTTTCCAGGTGACTGTGTGATCTCGCTCTTCATGGCCGATGAGAGCAAAACATTTAAACAGTTTAAATGTTAACAATCACAAGGCCAAAGCATACGCAGACCAGATGGCTTCACAGATATTTCCAATCCATCCTTGTCCCAGTCTGTAACCCCAACATGTTTCAAGCTGACCACTATTGTCCCTGTTCCCAAGAGTTCCAAGGTAACCTGGCTAAATGACTATCACCCTGTAGTACTTCGGAACATTCTCAGCACATTTAAGAAAACAAAAAAAATACAGTATATTATTGGTATTTCATTACTTTAACAGAATGTTTCCTAAAAGTTAAATGCAATTAATTCACAGTTTTTCTCAATTGCTAAAACACAATTTCTGAAACCTTGCTCCATTTCCTGAAAACATTAAACACAAAACCTCATCTTCAAGCACCATTTACATAACCTCTGACTCCTCTTGCAAAATGAAACCTTCGCCTCAAAACAGTTTTACCTGTGTTCAAATCAAAACACTGCTCTCAAATCAAACAAATTGATCAAAATGATATATACTCTCAAGCAGTCAGCAAACAATACACCGAAAAATAGAAAACACATTGTTCAAAACATACCATTCTCAGGGAGAAGTACATTTTTTATCTAAAAAAAATATTCCGATTTTTCCGTCATTGTCTTTTGATGAATGAAAACATTTTCTATCATATTAGCTCAAAGTTGATCAGAAATTACTACTCTGCTTTGCTCTTTGCAATTTTGTTTTTTGTTCTTCCTCATCCTTGTGCCCCTATTTTTACAGTACTGTACCCTGCATCTCACAAACTTGTCCTTTGTCTCTGTGACACTGTAATTATTGTTCTTTGTTGATATGAACCTGCAACCAGTCAAAATCTATTGAGCAGTCAGTATTGTTCATAAATGGAAAGCACAATGTTCAGGGCCATACAATTCATCCATTGTACAGTATACAGCCTACAATGCACGGTACTACAGTATCCATTCTCAGACTTTCTCCTTCCCACCTTCAACAACCTGTTTGCTCTCTGAACTGGCTTATATTGGTTGTGTCGCATCATTTGAAACGGGTTAAATCAATTGAGTGGTTGTGTTCAATCAATGACATATGTTCTCTATTTGTATTTGATTTTTGCCACTTGTGTTTACCAGTATGGATGACATGTGCATTAGAGTGCAGAATGTGTTTTGAGAATGAGAATGTGTTTAGAGTTTTGCTGAAACGTCTAAGTGAGATCTGCAAATTGTGTTTTATCATGTAAATTGGTTTAAGGTATTGACAACAGACTGCATAATTAGTTAAATGAGTCCAGGTAACTGAGAACTTTGTTCAGCCAATGGGTTTTAGTGTTTTGTAATTGGGAATGTTCTCAAATTGTTCTGAGAATATTAAGAAACAACATTCTTCTGTTAGAATTTCAGTACTTCCGCATAACGTTTCCTAAAGGTTTCGTCATGGTTAAATTTAAAGTTGTGTTCTGAAATTGTTCCCGAAAACAAAAATAAAAACATTTTCTTAAAGTTAAGTCCCTTAAAAAAGTATTTCAGTACTTCCAACAAAACATTCCACACACCTTCCAATGTGGTTCTATTTAATGTCTTATTTTTACATCAATCTGGGAATGTTGAAAAAAATTGTGACTTATTCAAATGTTCAGAGAATGTACGTTTCTCTATTATGTCAGTTCTGGGCAATATTGGAAAAAGGAATTGTACACATTAACATCAATTAGCTCTAAATTCCGTTCTCAGAACATGACAAACTTTCCATAGAACCCACAAGAAAACTTTAGTTACGTTCAGAGAACATTTTAAGAATGTTATTTAAAAACATATACATTTCATTTTCAGCATAAAAAAAACTCAAATCCTCTCTCTTGTTAAGTGTGGTCAGGTGTGTGTTGCGCCCACTAATTGGCCCCACCTGAGTGCTTGTTTGCTTTGAAATGGGGTCTGTTTGAATAGCTTGAGATGAACAGATTTTTATGTGTAACAAATGTGCTAGTAACTTTCTTGCGTTGTTTTTAAAGACAGGAATGGTCAGCAGGACAACAGTATGTTGATGGTTGTAGATTCATGACTTGCATGTCAAGTGGTTATTTTGTAATCAAACATTATAAAACTTATAAAATACAATAAATGTAAGTACCTGACGATAAACACATTAGATGTGCAGGACAACGTTATGTTGATGGCTGTAGATTTTTGATTAGTCTGTTAGCATGGAAAAAACTGTGAATTAGCAGGAAGCTAATGTGGCAATTACAATTAGAGCATGCTAGCTAACTTGCTCTCACAGCAATCATCAACACAAAAGCAGAGGAAGCCCTCAACGTCTAACAGGTACCGTACACAAACACACTTATGTATTCAGTGCCTTCAGGATTCAGTATTCAGACCTTAACTTTTTCCACATTTTATTACGTTACAGCCTTAATCTAAAATGGATTAAATGTGTTTTTTTCATCAGCAATCTACACACAATATCCCATAATTGTCACGTTCTGACCTTAGTTCCTTTATTATGTCTTTGTTTTAGTTTGGTCAGGGCGTGTGTAGTCTGTTCCTTTTTCTATGTTGTGTTTTTGTGTTTGGCCTGGTATGGTTCTCAGAGGCAGGCGTCGTTCGTTGTCTCTGATTGAGAATCATACTTAGGTAGCCTTTTCCCACCTGTGTTTTGAGGGTGATTATTTCCTGTTTAGTGTTTTTTCATTCACCTTACGGGACTGTTAGTTTGTCGTTTAGTGTTTTGTTCAGTGTTCAGTTATTTTATTAAAAATATGAACACTTACCACACTGCGCTTTGGTTCCTCCTCTCCTTCCACCGAAGACAACAGTTACAATAATGACAAAGTGAAAACAGGTTTAGACATTTTTGCAAATTAATAACACATTTAAAACAGAAATACCTTATTTACATAGGTATTCAGACCCTTTGCTATGAGATTCGAAATTAAGCTCAGGTGCGTCCTGTTTCCAATGATCATCCTTGAGATGTTTCTACAACTTGAATGGAGTCCACCTGTGGTAAATTCAATTGATTGGACATGATTTGGAAGGACACACATATCTATATATAATGTCCCACACTTGACAGTACATGTCATTTCAAAAACCAAGCCATGAGGTTGAAGGAATTGTCCGTAGAGCAATTCTGTCGAAGCACAGATCTGGCGAAGGGTAACAAAACATTTCTGTGCGCCAGATGAGGAAAGAACTTTCCCAGTCATGAAAGCTGCCAGA